>NC_045681.1:18111584-18415090 GCF_003331165.1 Xiphophorus hellerii
CTCAGCTGAGTTTGCTCTAAATGCAAAGCGCCTGTAAGACTTTTTCTGAGTCGAACTTTCATGTCTTCCCCTCCTTACGCGTAAGCCATGTATGCACGGCGACTGCACACACAATCTCCAAGCAGAGACTGCGGGGGGCTTTAGCACTGAGCTGACACTTTGCAGTTTGGCAAGCAGTAATCCTTTCAATGCGTGTCCGCGTGAGTCGGAACGCTTCGGCTCGTGCATATGCAACTGTGCGTCTGCGCCTGTTGCGGTCGCTCGACCTCTCAACCTATGAATGTCGGTGGCTTCTCGGCAGCAAAACAAGCACAGGGCTCCAGTTGCTTTCAGTCACTTGGATCAAACAAGCTGATTTACAAGCAGGATGGAAAATGTTATTTCTCATATACATGACTTGAGGCCTTATAGATAGAATAACTTGCTGCCACAAGTAATCTGAGATTTTTCAATAATTTTCCAGAGTTCATGTTAAGGAAACATATTTGGTGTTGAGACCTTCACGGAACCGCCGGAGTTGTACTGACATTGAATTACACAAGTGAAGTCTGGTTATTAATTAGGCTACTTCTGAATGCAACTGGCTTCATTAGATTTTAAAGGGAGTCGAATGCAAATGAAGGCGATTTTATCGATTAATCAAATTTTTTGTTTATGAAGTGTTAATATTTGGGAAATCTGGATTTTATTTTTCACCAATGCACTCCTGGGGTTTCCATAGTTGAGAGTGACATCAGTCCGCTGAGGGTCAACCATGTTGTTTTTCAAGCGTTGTATTTATTTGGACTTTGTATTCAGACCAAGAGCCAGAAAGTATGATTGAAATAAAAGCAAGGTTTTGAAAGTATTTTCTGTCAGAATTTTTTTTTTAAGAAAAGAAAGATAAAGGGGAAAAATTATCTGTAACACTGTATTTGACGGGATGCGCATAAGACTGACATGACGCTGTCATAAATGTGAGCTGTCATGATTTTTAAAACTGTTGTCATGAAGTGTCATTCAGTAAATAATGACACTTTTAATGCAAAGTTGACAATTTTAATGGACTTTTAATACAAGTTTTAATGAAACTTTGCATTAAAAGTGTCATTAGTAACTGAATAATGCACAGTTGACACTTTAGCATTAAAAGTGTTATTATTTACCAAATGACACTTCATGACAATAGTCGTAAATATTCATGAAAACTTCATTTTCATGACAGCTGTTATGTTAAAATGTTCATGTATGAATAGTTTTGCGGTGCACTGAAACTGTTGAATTCAACCTTACTGGGATTACACCTACAAAATGCCCAACCTATATTCATGTACACGCTACATGTATGTCTACCTGCTCTCCTGCTGAGGACCTCCACCACTGAAGGCGGGAAGAAGCCCACCCTGTCGGTCCCCCGCTGACTGTCATGGATGTGGCCTTTCCAGCGGCCGTCTGAGTGCTGCTCCAGGACCTGTCGGCAACAGATGACAGCACGCTTCTGTTAGAAGACAAGTCTGTCTCTGAGAACAGCCATTAGTCGCACAACAGCTCACAGAGAAATTACAGAAGAACGAGGAAAAATATCCCGTCTTGATTGATTAAAGCGGCAAAGAAATCCAATTCGTTGCCAGCACTGCATCAGCCCGAATTAACATCTGACTCTTCCACTAAAGCACTTAAGGCGATAATAAGAGAAAGCCAGTCAGCTGGCAAAAACGCAATCTATTCATCAAGAGTGCCAACAACATACCTGGAAAGAACAAAACAAACCTACATGGCAGTCCTCCTCGACTCGGCTGAAGTCGAGTTCAAACACGACTGGGGGAGTAGCGTATCAAAATACGTAGAACGAGAGCAGATAAACACACATATGCATGAGTAAAGAGTGTGTGAGTGTCTTTGTATATAGGTGGGGGCCTGGTAGGAGGTGTTGGGGGGGAAAACAAGCTGGTAATTAGACATGTTTGAGCCCATCTTTCTGCTGTGGTCTCCTGTTCAAAGTTCACTTAATTACCCCAAAACATCCCACACAAATCCCAACAACACAACTGTTCTAACACGGGCCTTCAACCCCCGATTACAAGAACGCAGAGCAGAGCAGTAGGAGAAAAGGTAGAGCACGTCTAGAATTGTCCAGAGTTAGAAAGGAAAGTTCATAGATAACTCACCATTACTATTTAAAATGCTGCTTTTGTAATTACTGGACTCTGATTTGTCAGGCACTAGTTTCTCCTGACTAAAGATGAGCCTGGAGGTTTTTGGCAGAGACACAAACACTGTTATGTGGCTTCATCAATTTGAGTTCTTTTGTGTTTCTCTTGTACACTCAAGAACAATTAAAGCAATTTCATGACTTTCCTATCCTATTTAGTACATTGTCATCCATTCTTTTCCATAATGTTGGATTTCAACTTCTGGACCAGATTCTGACTGATGTTGACTCATTTTTTTTCTTCCTTAGTGCTCAGAGTTGATTCCAGTTTGTTGGCTTGTTTCTCCAGCTGCTTTAAAAAAAAAACTAACTTCAGGTCTTTTTTTTAAAAGAAAATACAGAGATACAACAAATATATTTTGTAGTGTTTTTGTAGATATTTTGTTGACATACAGAGGATTTTGACATACTTCGCCGAAGAGGTCCAGTCACACCTCTCGCCACTCCTTTGCTTCTCTATGTACAATTTTCCAGATCTCTCACTGACACATAGATTGAATCAAAACGCTTCCCTATAAGAACAAGTCAGGACCTGTGATACCACGGATTCTTGTTTGTTTTCTTTTTTAAATGGATTAATATGTATCTGATCACAAGGCACAATAATGAAAAAGCAAGTTTACAAAAAAAATTGAAGCCGAACCGTTTTTATCACTGTCTAAACTTTAAGCCATGACTTTCTGCTACCACTTGTATGAAGGCAGTTTGAGCTGCGATGAACCTAAAGTCTAATACTGAGGGATGAGGAAGTTAAAAAGTCAACAGAATTATTTTTAAATTCAACTTTGGCCCCACCCTGGTGGTCATAAAAACACAGCAAGTATCCCAAATATGATGTAATAACATGCTACGGCTTTAACCCGGCGTGGGAAAGCAAATTGCTGCAAGGCGACGGCTACGCAGGGACAGTTTTCACAACAGGAAGACACGCAAAAAAAGTTACCATAATAAGATCCCCAGCACGCAGGTTGAGCGCAGTGGGGTCATGGAGATTCCAGTAGTCCTTCACTGCTCTGACTTGGAGGGAACTGGACGCTTCTGCAAAGACCAGAACTACAGTGATTCCCCCTGCGCGACATCTCAGGAGGCTGACCTTGCAGAAACAAACCTCTTAGCAGCTGCTTGATGTCTCTGCTGGCCGTGGAAGTGGTGAACTGGTTGACGATATCCAGAGCTGTCTGGTTGTACGTGTTGCGCAGGTTCACGTTGATCCCTGCCTGCGCACAAACAAAGTCAGACCCACTTTACTCACGAGCAGCAAACGATCTACCTCTTCAAAACACAAAGTTAGGTGGACAGAGACTTCCAACAGTCATTACATCGAGCAGCAGCCGCACTACTTCCGTCTTGCCGTAGAGGGCGGCCTCGTGCAGAGCGGTCCCCGCTTTGGTGGCTCTGTTGATGTCGATGCCGGCTTTAAGCAGCAACCTGGGAAACAAAATCAGAAACGGTCACCGTGAGACTGCAGGCAAACATCATCCATTTAACTGCTGCAGGCGTTAACAGCATCGCATTCTAGTCCAAATGTAGGTATTCTGGTGGCAGAGACGCAGAAGGAGGATGAGGCAGGTTTTAAAGTTTTGCTAAAGGATTTTATGCTTGACTGCAGGATACCATACTGTGCCATGCTTGATTGACAGACATAACACACCCTGTCCACTATAACTGGGAAAAAAATTGCTTCAAATGCTCTGAATTATTTGTGGTACCATCGGCTTTGCTTAATCTATCTGTGGCTCATAAAGACTTTACAGCATTCTTAACTCTGTTGGCCAGGAGGCTGATTTTGTTATTGCAAGTCTTCAGCTTCACCTTCTCGTACAGACTAGATTAAGGAAGTGATCCACCAAGTGAAAATAGAAACCAGACTGACCTTATCTGGTGCTGGGCACAAATTTGAAAGAATCTGGAAAACTCTTTTTATCATATATTAACTGCATGTCTTCTTCTGTTGACTGAGCTTGTCTGGTGGATGTGTTACCTTGCTTAAAGCCCTTGAACTTTACAGTTTTTTACTTTTTCTTTACAGTTACATACATACTGTGGTGCATTTGTACGTTTAAGTTGCGCCTGTGGAAAAGATGCGCGAGTTTTTCTTCACAAGCCTCTCAAAACTGTGGCCATCCCTTTTTTCTTGTGCATCTTTTTCTACAATACCACTTAACTTTGCAGTGAATACAGCACTATGTACGTCCAAGGCAGCTTCTGTAATACAGTAATCTTGACTGAAAAATTTGTATTAGTTGTAAACCATAATCATCAAAACTAACAGAAATAAACATTTGAAAAACACCACTCTGCGTAATGGATCTTTGAAGGAGTTCCACTTTCAGCTTAGATTCTAACCAGATATAGAAAGCTGACAACAATTAGGTGATACGACGAGACCGTCGATGTGGCAAAGCCCTGATTAGGAATTCTTATCTGTCTTCAACTAAGTGATTTCTCAACCTATGTGCTGGATAGTTTTCTGTTTGCATTCCCAGCTTCTGAACTTTCCTTCTCAAGAGAGTCAGAGTGGAGATGGTGTTGCAAAAACATTTGCTTATGTAGGAAGGATGAAAGCCATCAGTAGAGTGTCTAACAGACAGGGTGGGGTTACTTGGCAAACCGAATACATATTCTACATATTTACACACAAACAAGCATAAGTTTAAAAAAGAAAGTGTAAAGTCAGCTGAGAAAAACAGAACATGAGGGTGTGCAGCTTTAGATTTGGCATGAGGTGATATCAGACTGCCATGAAGAAATAGCAGAGGATTTACAATGATCCAAGTCTTTATTTACTGTTAAACTCGTTCATGTTTTTGCATGCAGTCAATTAATTTTAGGGTAACAAAGGGGGCTGGAAAAATCTTCCCAAATCCCTCAACTCCCTCCAAAACTTAAACCCTATTCTACCCCACCTGTACCTCCTATCAACCACCTCCGTCACCAGTCCACCTGCTGAACCAAGGACTCCCATGAGGCAACCCCCCATCAGACGTAAGAGGACGCTCCAAGCCGCACACCAACCAGAATGTGGAGTAGGCCAAGACTGAACTCTGTGATCCATGGCCTGCTCATACTCCACCGTCTGCGGCACCCCAAGACCCATTGACCGTAAGCACAAACTAGAGTTGGTATTTGCTCCCAAAAAACAAGGAAAACCATAATCTTGTTTCTCATAGTTAGTGGAGGCAGTTATAAACAAAATAAACTCCTGGCTTGTATATTGTGTAAGGCTGGCACCCTGCTTTCAAAAACTGAATGCTTAGTCAATGCATAAACAGTGAATTGATAGAGAATGCAGAAAAAAAAAGTTAATCAGTCACTGCTTACGCACTTCAAGGTTGAAGGATTGTACTTTAAAGTTGGCTTTTCATAGAGTCTAGATAAAAATAGCCATAACTCATGGAAATGTTCACTCCCCACAGTGTACCATGCAGTAACAAGATTTGAAGGATCCTAAATCAAACTGCATGCAGTCCAATAATCTGAACGTTAACTGCAATTAATGTCAGAAATCACTGATTTACATTGTATATTAGATCTGCGGAAGAATCTAAAACAGATGAGGGCATCACCCACTACACAAGCAAACACCCCTAACCCTCATTGCACAAGCATTCTCACTGATTTACAAGGTACAATAAAAAAACAACTCTGTCATTCCGGCAAATGCTTGCTCAATCTTGTTGGAGTGCAAAAATTAATAAACTGGTGTGTATTTTCAGTAAACCAGGGCATTCCAGTCCTAAGTGCTTCAGTTGAAGAGGCAAGGGTTTTTTTTTCTCTTGTTGCTTGAAGACATTTTGCCTCTTATCCAAAAAATGAATGAGACGCAAACTGGCATGTTAAATATTATGGTCAGGAAAGTGCAAGTAAAAACATACTGAACATGTAAGGCTTGTTGAAAGAGACTTTCTTGACAAACGGACTAAACAGTTAGATTAAAGTGGACTAAACAGGGTTGGTGAGAATGCACCCTAAAGTTGATTTTCCCCTCCTTTCAAGCCTGGCAGGGTTCATATATTTATGACCCAAGCAGAAACATAAAGCAGAGAACATCCCTGAGTTATGGGCCACACAATGGTGCATGCACATTGGTTCACTGGGTGGGTTGGTTTAAATTGACCACTTTAAATTGAAGGGTGTACCCTGCCTCTTGCCTGAAGACCACCATGGGAAAGACACCAGTGCCCCCAACCCCCTACAGAAAACGTGGTTTTCTCACTTGATTACGTCTTTGTGTCCGTTCCTGGCTGCCAGGTGGAGGGGAGTGGTGGAGGGGGAATCCAGACTGTCGTTCCCTCTCTCTCCTTCTAAGAGCGCTGACACCATGTTACTGCTGAGCAGCAGCTGAGCCACCTAAAGAGAAATCAGTCCAAAGATGACGTTCTTACCGGGAGATTTAGGAAAGGAATTATAACATAAGGGATGCATAAATGATGTATATATTTTTTAAAAAAACATGCGTCCTTGTGTACATCACTGTAAATGACAACTTATATAGAAAGAGATTAACTTGCACATTGGGGCTTATCCACTGCCCAGCAGCTGTCATAAGACGGTATGTATGTGGTAAAAACAGCCCAAAGTCCTCTTTTCTTTCACAGCTTAACTGCAAACTTAGACTAGTTGAGAGAGCATTAAACAGGCATAAAAAGTGTGTCTAATTTTGACTTTTAGTGCAAGCAAAACATCTCACAGTCTGGTTTATATCTGGCAGATGTGGCAGAGAAACACTAAATTATGCCCCAAAGTACAACTTTCTGAACATTACAATGTCCAAAAGATCCACTTAGGCCCTTTCACTCAAACAGGCTTAGCTGACCAGAGTCACTTCATTCTAACCTCTGGTTCATGTTAGACATAAGGCGCCCTCATTCATACATAAGGAGAAGAGTGTTTTCACAAGCAGATAACTGGATTAAGAGTCTAAATCTTTTCACACGAGGTCAAGAAACGTGACGATGCAAAGGATTACAATTGTATTTCCAATCGAACTGGCATGGGAACCAACTTGATGTCAATCTGTGACATTATCACCAAGTGAAGTGATCTGGTTAATCCAACGACCAAAATGGTCGCCCATGCCAGATAAGGAAAACGACACAAATAGTCCGGTACCTTGAGTCGGCCAAACTCGCAGGCCAAATCCAGAGGAGTCTTCTTCGCCTTGTTCATGAGGCAGGGATTAGACTGGTGCTGCAGCAGCATCTCAGACTGAGAGCAAAAGGGAGAGAGTGCAACACACTGTGAACAGTATAGCGCCTCATGTATAATACACCAGCACTCACACACCAGTCGTCCTCTACAACTGGTGTTTCTCTGCTTCGCCTTCCACCAAGAGGGGAGGAACGTATGATAGCTGCTGTGTGGATCAGGAGATGGATTGTCAGCTTTGTGGGAAATGCTGCTCTACTAACGAGGTCGTATCTCAAAGGGGGTCGAGTTACAGGTGGACGAGTGTTTGCACATATGGTCTGAGTTACTTCTTTGAACCTTTCTGGTATAATCACTTGCCTTCATTGGACTATTCCTCATGAGCACCAACACTTGGTCCTAATAAAGGTGGAACATTATTTTTAGGTAAGGGACGAATATTAGAGCTAATATGTGAATCAAGGTTTTGATGCGTCCTGGTATTGCATTGTAGGTCTATTAATTTTAGCAGAATAGAAAGCAGATAATCAATTTATTTGGTTTGAAAGGTCTTGTTGGGATGTGATCCCAAGGTGCCACACAAAAGAAATGTAAAAAGCTGAAAAATTATAGATGAGCAATAAGGGTAAGGATAAAAAAAAATAAACAAATAGATACTATCAAAATTTGACCTAATAAAGATGCAAAAATCTACAGAGCATTACAAGTAAATTAACAATCCGATTAATCAGAATGTAGGATATTAGATAGAAATGGAGACAAGATACTAAAATTTAGAAGAATAAGATTAAAAAGGATTATGAAAATATTTTAGGAATACAATACTTAAAAGTATTGCCTAAAGTTATACAAAGGGTCTGTAATCATATTTGTCATATTTGGTGTTATGTCTGGAAAGGTGTGGCATATCCAGGTTGGTGGCCAAGACCTTATAGTTTAGAAACTAGAATAACCCAATAGGAAATAGATGCATATGCTGAGTGTTCATAAAAGTGAAGAAATAATGAAAAAAGTACAATGAAAAAAAAAAAAAAAACAAGAATCAAAAATTGAAGGAAAGTCAACAACTTTGGTATAGAGATGAACAGAAGTTAATACAATAAGGGCTAAGAATATGAAGCCGTGGGTCTGTGTGTGCGTTGTAGGAGGAAAACATATGTCACTGAAAGAAAGAAATGTGTGTAGTCATTGTGTGCAACAATGGAATTACTAGTATTGTTGTGGAACAATAACAGCCGAAGACACAATGGGTTTAAGTTTCAGCGAAATGGGATGACTGGTAATGCCTTGAACCGGTGTGTGTGTGTGTGTGTGTGTCTTTTGAACTCACCACCTCGTAATGTCCATACTGCGCAGAGAGATGTAAGGGTATCTGTCCGTCATGCGAAGGAGCGTTGACTGAAGCAGCCCCTCTCAGCAGCAGTAAAACAGAGTCGGATTTTCCCTGCCACGCCGCATAGTGCAGAGGACGCATGCCTGTGGATGACAGCGGCGAGCTATGTTGAGGAAAGCGACTAATATCATTTTAAAAAATTGTTTTTATCTACAAAATTTAAAAATTAAAATCTGGACAATGGAATGTATGAAAACTGAAGGTATTTTATGTCTTTAGCCCCATTTTATTTGTTTAGATGAATCCACTTCTGTTTTTAAAAGCAATACTACGTAGAAATCATTCTTATACCTTACAGCAGGGGCGCATCAACTTCCACTGAAGTGGAAATGAGTTTTATCAAGGTCGCACAGAGAAACCCATACAAATGACAGTATCTGGCTTCTTGGTCATGTGGATGATCCTATTTCTCTTTAGATTCAGAGGAAACGGCGTCCGTTTCTTTGCAAGTGTAATACGAATTCTAATCACAGTGCATGGCTCCAGCTTCTAAGATGTTGGAACTGCAATAAATGCCTCATCATTCTATTCATGAAAACATGCCATAAATGGAGGATTTCAACATCAAAATGTACAAATTAAGCCATCTTTGGAACATAACTCTTTGTCGTAAGGCCTCACTTTTGATCGCAGACGGGCTTCCATGTATTGAATATCAATTACATTCAGGACGCCCAACACTGCAAGCGCTGGAAGTTAAATTCAACATTTCACAGAGTTCTTCAGGAATATATAGCTGACCTGGGAGGCGACACGCTCGTTCTCACGAGCCTTACATGCTTCAGGGCTGCAGCTCTAAGTTCCACTGTATCGCTTCTTCTTGGAAGTGAGAGAATACTTACCGTGGATCTGCTGTCACTTTGTGGGACGCAAACTTCAAAGCGAATAAGATTAAATTTTTTTTTTTTTTTTCATTTCAGTTAAACATGCTTTCAGCAGAGCCTCAGATTAAGTTTCAGGCTCAGTTTAATCCCCCTTTGACTTTGAGAAACTGAACTTTATGTATTTAAACGGATGTCTCTCCAAAATCGGTGACTTGTTGGCCGGTGAGGTTGTTCTGTCGTTTTTATACCGTTGATGTCCTTGATGTCCACCGTGGCTTGGGAGTCCAACAGCAGTGACAGCAGCTCAGTAGTGCCCGTCAGAGCAGCATGGTGCAGCGCAGAGAAGCTGTGGGTAAAAAAAAAAAAAAAACAGACAGAAGGAGGAGAGAAAGAAGAGATGAGAGTTTGTAAATTACACTGAATGCATCTAAATACATCCCCGTCTTTAGAAGAGGTCAAAAAGAAAAGGAATTTGCGCTTTACCATTATTCTGGCTAAAAATTTATGGAGTTGTAAGATGCTCCTCTAAAGGAAGACAGACAAAAGTTATTTCTGAGACACTTGGTTGAGAGAGCAATAGGGATTAGGGAGGGGGATTTTTGAGCAAACACACAACTTGTGCTGCAGTTACAACATGCCCCTCTATTGTGGGGCTAATGTAACAACGCACAACCTAATAATCAGGGAAGAATGGTTGAGACCAAAAACCCAATCGTTGTTTAGAAAGCGCTCTAGTTTTCCCCTGTGGAAACAAAAAATCAATCTAGACATAGATGAGGTCTACCAGACAAATTCCAACTATCCAACCGTCCACTTTCAATACCTGCTTAATCTTTGCTGGATTGTTTTGGGAGGTATGAACAAACACTCACACCTCCAGACATGCCAATTTAGAGAGACTAATTAATTTTACATGCATTACTCTCTACCGTGAAAGAAAGTTAGAGATAACCCATGCATGCATTGAGGCAAGCATAGAAACTCCAACCAAAGAGGCCCAAGATTCAAACCTAGAATCTACTTGTTGCAACACTCTTATGGTAACAACTGCAGCCCATCATTCAGCTCCAAAAGTAAAACTGGTTTCATTACATATGAAAGCCGTCAAGATTCACCATTTGCAAGTTTCTTTTGTCCATGAACACTTCCCCTTTTTTAGTCTTTCTGATGTTGAGCTGAACTGAACAAGCTACAGATTCTGATACTCTGTTGATCTAATAGACTGTTAGCTGGCTTAACTTTTTGGAAACATTGTTACATGTCTCCAGCAAACCGGCTACATGGATGAGTCCACTCATATTCACTTGCAGCGTGAGAAAGCAAGTAACACGTCTTGATAATTATATTTCCAGTGGGGCTTTTGATAAAAGATTCTCTCCAGATGTTTGTTACAACAGAATTCATGACAAATGAAGTTACGTGTAAGAAATTAAAATGTACACAGAATAAGAATTAAACATGTGAAAAAATAGGGATGAATTCAGAAAGCAGAAAGCCTCTAGAAAGTCAAGAAACCGAAGGAGTAATAAGTATTTACAAAAGTATATGCAAATCCCTGAGAGGGTCAAAAAATACCAGTTCATTCAACTCTTATTCATGGCCCAGAAATGTTTGTCGGGTAAGTACAAATAGCTCTGTCAAGACCTGTTCAAAACATACTGATGACATTTATTACAGAAGATGTGAATTTTCTGATGAGCAGAAAATGAGTCTGAGTGCTGTGTTGGGTTAATACAGCAAAAGAAGAAAGACCATCAGTCTACTAAAATTCATCTACAATCTATTGCGCCTTTCAGCCTCTTTGAGGCTGTGTAAATCACTTGAGATTTCTTAGCATTTTCTCCCTCTAGAATCAAGAACCACTCGCAAAGATCCCCAAAAACACACTGAATTAGCGGTTACAGTTTTTCAGTGAAAATAAGTCCTGCACTCTGCCCCAATGGACTCTGTGCTCACTCTCTGCACAAAACTTCACTGCTGAAGAAAAAAACATGCTGAAGCTTGTGAAACATGGGATGTTGTACACAAACAAACTTTTAACTCTTTGGATGTCATTGCACACATTATACTGCAGAAACGGAACTGCTCATGACTCAAAGAACCAGGAACTTTACAGTAAATGACTATTTAAGGTTTCGGCACTGGCAAACTGCAGAAAAATAGCATAAAATAGATTTTTCAGTGGGACATTGATCACAAACACACAGCCAAGGAAACCCTCTATTGGTTTCAGACAGATAAAACTTAAGTCTACTTGAACATCCATGAAAATTGAGGAACTGATGTGTTTAGTGCTTACTTTTCCTGCTTTCTCTCTTCTCTCAAATACATGTCAGCCACATCTCACCACCTGTTACTGAAACTTCTCACTGACATGTGCTGAATACGTGTCAGTGTGATGGCGTTGACTTAGTGACAGCCAGCTGTTTACTCACGCTTCACCATCCTCTTCTCGCCTTACCAATGATCTCATCTTTCACAGGTAGTTCCTTCCTTCCTGCCTACCACCCAACCACATAGCAGTTCCTTTGCTGATGGACAGCTTGATGTCAACACCTCCCATTTTGTGCCACCTCCCACACGCTACAGGAGGTGGCACACTGCATGCAGACACATGCAGAAGTTATCATTCAACATAGCTACATTGTACAAAATCCTAAACAATCAGTCCACAGCTTGCATTTGAGATGGATTGTCTTATTAGATAACCTTCTTCTTCAACACAGATTTTCTTATTTCTTACTAAGAGAGCTGAAATTCAAAGACATGTTTCCAAAAATACTATTGTGTAAAAACAAGCAGTGCCGGACCCACTCTGAATGCACTAGCACTCATAAAACTACCACTTCCCAACAGAGCCATGTTGGTAAGTTTGGTGAAAGTTCCTTTCTAGTCTCTAAGGGACCATCCTGAATTTGTAATACAGAATTAATACTAGAGATCAAGACACTCAGGGCGAATAATGATATTTAGAGAGAGAAGAAGAAGTTAGAATGATTGACATTCATGCTGGTGGACGGAAACCAGGATTTAAGAATATCAACAGAGGCAATAGGAGCAAGAGCACAATAATAATTCAAAAACTGTACTGAAACCTAAACAAGGTTGTTGGGCAATTTGTCAAATGTTTAATACTTTGCGCTATAGAAAGTCAAAACCTGTGCATAAAATTGATTATTTGTGTCATTTCTAGTTTTAGAGGTTGACTTCTAAAAGCCTAACCAGGTACTCAGACTGCAAATTAACCCTTGGCTGAAAGGCCTATAGACAGAACAACAGTATCTTGTAAATGTAACGTTCTTTTATGTCTTTTCTCAGCTCCAATAAATTTGAAATAAATAAATAAAAACCTATTCTGTCAGGCTTTCACACTGTGATCACCTACTGACGGCAAAGGCGTAAAGGCTTTCTGTCTTTTCAGGTTTGCTGGACTGAACAAGCACGGCGTCTTGCCGTGCTCCATCTCTGCAACGGCTGTGCACGGTAAGACAGCCATTTCAATTTCTGAAAAGATCTTGAAGGGGGTTTGAGACGAATAACGTCAAATGTTAGACCCAGAGAGACTTTGCGTGGTCTGAGCGCGACGGTCCAACAGGCTGTCCGAGAAGACACATGCGGATCTTAATGATGCTGACTGCAGAATCAAAGCCCTTCTGTGAGAGAGAGGCTTAGAGAACAAAGAAAATCTTCAAAGGACGTGTTTCATTCAATGGCGCGCGCGTGCCTGCCGATTTCAACTTAGTAGGGCGTAATAACCCTGAAAAGTTTAATTCTGATGAGAAAAAAATCAACCTTAAACACCCTGAAGGCAAGTAGCATGAAAAGAATACCCCACTGGACAGGGTTAGGGTATCTTATTAAAATAGTGCAAATTGGTCAACACTACAGTGGTTTATGGCTGTAGTGTTAATCAACACTACAGCCACAAATGGCAGTTCCAGACTGTGGATGTCCTTTGTGAAGATACCTTTACAAGCCTACTGTTTTTCTATAAACTTCCTGCTCAGCTTCTCTTCATTTACAAGTTAATGCAACTTTCCACTTACTGTATCTTATGTAGGACCAGAAACAGTACATTTTAGTCACTTCTAAATATTTGACAGATGTGGTGAGCTACACAAAAGTCAGTACCTAGTAATTTCCTGCCCTGGAGTTACAGTAATGACTCTGAGCAGCAATCTATGTCCGTACTTGTGTGCGCTTCGTGAGTCACGGATTGAAGACTGCAAACAAACAGTAGGCGGTCACATGTAGAATAGTATTTTTTTTTTTTGCCTGCCTTATCTACACAACAAATGGAACTTTTCTCTCACCCGTCTGAGTCCTGGTAATTGATGTTGAGTTTCTTGTTGGAGCCCAGCAACTCTGAAAAATGACAGCGAAAGGGACGGGGGGAGGGGGGAGAGGAAAGAGGGTACAGAAAAAGACAATAAGTGTTTTTGGTACAAAGTTTGTTATTTCACCTGAGCTCACCAGAAATCCTTCCAGCCTCGTGTGTGTGTGTGTGTGTGTGTTTCTTTTTCCCTTAAGTCTGCCCCCCTCCTCCTCATCGCTTCTTATCATGACAGCCCTGACAGGATGGAGAGCTTTCTTCACCCTTCCCCTCTCTCAGTGCTTCTGACTCTATCATGACAGCCAAATGATTCATAAACAAATGACTCTGCCTCACAGAAACAAAATATTCCACCTCATTTGCAATGTTAGCGTCTCACAGCTCTTTAGTATTCGAACTGACAACCATGAAAACAAGAAGGTATGCCAGGAGAAAGCATCTGCATTTCTTTCCTTCCACAGCATCACAGTCTACATCAGTCAGCATGACTGAACTGGTTTATTTCCCACTCACCTTGAAAGCGACACACTGCTATTTGTCCCATGTCTTCATTTATTCAGCTGCTAACCCCTCCGAGTGCCACCGCTCTAAGCCAACATCACAAATGAGCTGACAACTAAAACTGTTTCCTACTTTAACTCTTTGCCAAACTGTTCACGATGTCAACAAATAGTACACCAAAGATTGTATCCTCAATAAAGCTGCTCAGTGTGTGCAGTGTAAGCACTCTCATATAATTTTCTTAATCCAAGGTATCAAAAACAGATCTGTACTTGCAAAACACAAACTTCCTTTTCTTACATGCCTAATCCTCTGTTCATCGTTAGGTATTACCTAGAATCAAACGAGACTACTCGCCCAATTCTGCTTAACCCTTAAAAGCCTCATTGCTAAACATTTTAGACTTCCAAGCTTCAAATAACAAACATCTTTCTCAATCTCATTCATCTAACCCTCCTGTCTCAAACGACAGCTCTTGACTGCAACCTCTCCTCTCCCCCAGCTAAATATCCTCTGACGTCCTACAGCTGATGTCGGCTCCAAAGGCCCGACTGTTCGGCGAGACCCACACAGGAACCAGAGTGCTCTAGATACAGCGCCATTCACGGCCGCAAATTACCCCCATTGTTTTCTCCCACGGAGGTGCGGAATACCGCACAGCAGTGTGTGTTTGGACAGGACACACGGAGTGAGACGGGAAGAGGAAGAGATAGAGCTGGACAGTGGGAGTTGGGAGATATCAGTTTCCATTATAATGGAGCCAAAATTGTACAAGTTTTAGCTTGAGAGGCCTTGACCGGTGAGCGGCCAGTCGGAAACTGAAAAATCTGATTTTTTTTCTCCAATCAGTGAACACGGATTTTGATATATGAACAACCAGGTGGTGCTGACGACGCTCTTTAGTAGGGCTGGGTGATATGGCTTAAAAATAAAACTTCTGATTTTTTTTTCCTTAAAGAAAAATGACAAATGACAGAAAATATCTTTAAAAAATTACTTTCATTTCAATCAGTACTTCTTTGAGTTTACAAGTTGGGGGGGAAAACAAGAAGCTGTAAAACTCTCCATTCTCAAGCAGGATGGTAGCTCTTGAGATGGCTAACATCACTCTGTACTATGGAAACCCAATGGGTGCATTGATGAAAAGAAATACAGATTTTCCAAAAATTAAAACTTCAAAACAAAAAAAAATCTCCCAGTCCTACTCAGAATAACAAGCATTGCACTTGTTATTCTGGGAAGAAAATTCAAAGTTGGCTATTTTCAGAATCTTTAAAGTTTTTAGAAATAAACTCAAGTGAAGCTCAGGGATGTAAGAAATTATTCAATTATTCAGGCTGGAAACATAAGAGAGCAAGATTTTCTGCAGATAACAGGAAAGCATAGCAAAGGTGCTTTCTGCTCTTTTGAACAATCAACCTCTGTAAAGAAATGTACAAATAAAATGAAATAATACCCGTTGATTTTGCATTGCAAAGACAAGTGAATATGCTAGTAGAAACCTGTGGTTTCTGAACCTTTTCCACGCTGTAGTAGTTTACATCAGTTGTACATTAAAAACAAAAGTAGAACCGAATGTAACAACCTTCAAATTTATCTTGTTCCAAAAAAAATGCTCATTTGAGAGACCAGTTGCCTCATAGTTAATTTTAATTAAAGCCAAACCTGTACGAGTGAACAGACCCTAAGCAGCGCAGTGCCACTGAATAATTTAACAGAGAGAAAAACTTGCCAGCTGCTGTAATTTGTCAGATAACATTGACACTTGGGTAAGCACATCGCCATATGTCAGTGACCAACTGTTTTGTTGGGTGAACTGATGTTGCATCAGAAATGTCCACAAGTCTTTTATCCAAAGTCCAATTGAAGAATCAAGTCTTTTGCCCTAAGTCCAAGTCAGGTTTGGAGCCTCCCATAAACACATAAATAAATCTTTTATTATCAAATTCATGCCTAATAATATGTCTGCACGGCATTGAAGTACGTTAGTAATTCAAACTGAAAAGTTCGAAATTTAGCCTAATCTAACACATGGATATTTCAAATTAGTTTGGTAACATTTAATCCAACATGCAAAAACTGTTATTAGTTGCTTCAAGTTTAAAAGCTTGAAAATTGATGAAAAAGATTACAAATATTAATTAAAAATAAACATATATTCATGCTTCAAGGTAACCAGCAAAGATCTGATCAGTTAATGAATTATTATTATTCTTATTATTATCTGCTCTGTCACTATATTCTGCTATACGTAATACTTGGAGAAATTTCCACTCATCGTGTTGGCATTTCTAGAAAACTTTGTTGTTAAGTACAAAGAGTAAACATGTCCCAAGGAATGTTTAAAAATGACAAAATCAAGAGTAAAGTGCAGTATAGTCAGTAATTGAGAGGGAATCTTAAAACAGAGAGCAGAAGGAATGGTTTGCATGAACCAAAAAGGAAATGCTTTTATTTTGATAAGAGGAACATGTATTGTAATGAGACAATCAATTTAATATAATAAGATGATGGAAATCAAGAAAATATTAGGGTAAGCTAGGTTTAGAAAGTAAGAAAGTCAAAGAGCAACACAAAAATTCTTTGTCCGTCCATAGTGTAAATCAAGATGGCTTCTTTGCAAACTTCCATGACATTTTCTCATACTCACATCAATCTACGGCATTCTTTCTAAACTGTATGGCCATACAAATTGAGGGTAAGGTTACCCAATTACGAGACATTTCCAGCCCTATTAGTATGATTGTGCTGACTACAAATCATATCTGATTCTCCCGAACCATGTTCAGAACTGAAAAAGCCTTTCGGTTACGAGGTGGAACGTCATTAAGAAACAAGAGAAGTCCAGTTGCTTTCCATTTAAGCAATTAGGATAATCATGTCCTGGATGACTGAGAAGCTACACCAATGTAAAGTTGTTGCTTGGATGAATCAGTTTGGTTTTTCTTGTTTTTTTTTCCCCCCCTGATAACTTTTATGTAGGATTTATGGTTTTTTATTATTAGCATGGTAATCCTAAGTGCTTAAGTAGAAGGCAACAAAACTTTTCTCTTGTTTCTTGAAGATACTCCGCCTCTCATCTGAAAAGCTTCTTCAGTTCTGAAAATGGCTGGAAGTAACTTAAAAATTGTAGTCAGAACGATCACACTAATAGGGCCATTAAAAGTCCCTAATGGTGTAATTAGCACACATGAGTCACTGATCCTACCATCTATTCAGCTAAATGTTTGAGTCATTGTTGCCTAAGCATAAAAACATGTCCCTAACAAGGCCTTACGGGTTGTTTTGGTCATACGTCAGGGCTGCAGAGGAGGTGTTAGAAAAATAAAATCTGATGTCACCCCCTCTGTCTACACAAACTTTCCTCAACAGGAGCGAATCAGAAGCAAAAAACACTTCAATGATGTGGGAGGACTTGATTTTCCTGAAAAATCTGATCCATTTTTATAATTCTGGACTCTGTCAACAAGCGTTTTCAAAACACTAGGCTACAGTAAGACAGAAAACAGCAGATCAACTCTGGTGAATTTGACCATAAAATTCATAATAAAGGCATTTCCTACTTTTACATGCCAATCTTGTAGCAGTTGTGCTCTTTATCTCATTTGTATCAATCTAAATGTAGATGGGCAACGGTCTGAAACACGGTTTACTTGAAGTCTGAAATGCACCAACAAATGTAATGAATCTCAAATGTCCTTAAAACAAGTTGGGCAAAATTGGGCAAAATTATTCAGTTATGTTGTTTTCTTTAAAATATGTGCTTTTATGTAGGACATTGTGCTAAATTTATAATGATAGCAGCAACAAAATACATTAAAGACACATCTATTTAATGTGTCTTAACTGATAAATATGGATTCCACCGCTTTTAATAAAATTTGTTTCCAAAGTAGTTTTACTATTTAACTTAAACTGCTTTGAAAGTCATAATCTTAGTTTTTATTATTTGTTGTTTTCCTCAAGCAATGCCATTCTCCCATACAGCCAGATATTAAATTTTACTGTCCATAAAAGAGAAGGAAGCCTGGCCAAGTTATAAAATTAAGACCAACGCTGTGATAAAACACAAAAATGTGAATAAAATCTATGGGAAGGAAAACAAGGATTACATCATCAGAAGTAAATACTTAAAAATGCAAGTCTTGTTGTGCTAAAACAGTGGAGGAAGAATAAATCAGACAACATGCTGTATGAGAAGAATATTAGAATGTGGAGAAATTAGAGGATTTCTGACTGAGCTCCCACTGAAGTCATGATCCAATATTCTGTTCTGTCCTCCTTTTTTGGTTTATTGATGCTCCTATTCAGCTCAGAGAAGTCGGCAAACAAAAATTAGTCAGATTCTCCTTGCAGCTGTGCTTTCTGAGTGTCTTATGAAACCATCAATAAAACACACGAAAGAAATCATTTCTTTCTCTCAACAGTATTGAGGCTGCTAATTCATGTTTTACAATCTCCTAACATTTACAGCTACATAACTCTAACTATTCCACAATTTGCTTCACTATTTACATGGGCGTCAGAGGATTAAGATTCTTAGCTTAGTGGTTCGGAAATCAACTCCTGCCGAGATCCCAAGTGCTATGCATGCAATCCAGCAGGAGATGCAGATATCGATGTGTAAAGAATGGGCGCAGTCATGCTTTGCGTTTGCATTGGTCGTTCTGCAGCGGCCCCAGAGAAGCTCGGCAGCTTTTGTTGAGCGCATGGTTGTGGTGACTCATGTTCCTGAAAACAAGAGCTTGAAGGCACAAGAAGGCACATTGATCAAGAGGCAGATATGGATGGGGCTGGGCGTTGGGCGCCACGCCAAAGCGGGGTCTGAACTGTCTCAGAAGCATGGAAAGAACAGGGCCTTTCAGGAACTCTAGTTCCAACATGAGCCTCGCATTCCTCGCATAGCATGCCCACCATGCTATCCTACATGTTCCATGGCTCCATGTTCTTCCTTCTGCCCCACAGAGGGAGGGAGAACCTCCTCCTTACGTCGGCTGCAGATAAATTAGCAGCACCCTGGAGGGTTGGAACAGTAAATCATAGGTATTGTGATTTATGTATATAGATTTGGGGTTTTTTTGAGACAGGGAAATTATGAGGTTTGCTTTTCTGTAGAAGCCCACCATCCATGGAAGGTTAAATTATTCAACACTTGGAGCTTTAGTTGTCAGCGTGGAGTCCTTCCATTGTTCTTTCTGTTCACAACGATAAGCAAAGCGAAAGAAAACAGCCTCATTAGAACCTTTCTGAAAGGGGTTTAAGCTTGGCAGACAGGAGAGAGGGAGGCTTTGATGTTGAGAAGAAGAGTAAATATGAACTGAGTAAAAGAGGAGGAGACGTCATAGAGAGAGAAACATGAATCCATCCCTCCGTTCAGGTGACATGAGTGAACAGGGTTTGTTTTCTTTTTTCTTTTTTTTTTGGGGCACATCAGACTACAAACAGGAGAACAGAGCAAAATGAAAACATGCTTCGAGATGAGACAAGCTTTCAGAAGGCTATGAAGCTCTTCAGCATATAGGAACATCAGTATGGCAAAGTCAATAAAAAAAACCAACAGACAACAAAGAAAACTTGGTTTGCTTGTCTTTTTGTCTCATTCAACAGGCCTTGCAGCTGGCTGGGGGCTTTTGTTGCTTTGGGTTGCGTGGCTGTTCTGAAACGCTTTTGAACATGATCTAAAAAAAAAAAGAAAGAAAAAACTAAGAATGCTTAAAAATAACTAAAAACACTGGAGAGTAGTGTGTAAAGTCAAGATTTCTACACACTATGCTTGAATGACAGGGGATTAGATTTTAGCCATAAGCTATGAATTTCCTTTTTATTCCATTTAAAGGTTTCATAAATTGCAATGAAGGATCACATCAACTCTAAATGGTCTACAATCATGCGCTTAGTTCTCATCAAGTAGGTGTACCGTTGCCACAACTGGCATCGTGGAGGACCGCTGCTCGCAAATCCCAAGTCAAGGATATACCTCTACTGCCATCACCACAGTATTAAACCACTAGGCTCATACTGTGGACATTTTATCCACGGTCAAAACCTTTTGTGATGTATCACCCTGTATTATAATAAGTGACAATCACTAAGGGGAGACCATGAAGATCTTCACACATCCCAAAATCTCTCACCAAGACCCTGAAAAGACATTTCAGGCAAGGGATTATTTGACTATGAAGTCACCTGTACCCTTCCTTTGTAGTAAAAAATGAATTACCCCATTGCAAATCTTAACTTTAGAGTGCGATTGGGAATTAATTGTCGGCATATTCATGTAAGAGAAAGTGTAGCTGCTGCTTTTGATTCCAAATTGTAGGCTTTTGAGAATGAACGTCATGAAGAAATGTGAAACAAGTACAATATCTCCGTATCCCAAAACTGCCAACTGTCATTAACTTAAGCAAAAGTTTTATAGATTGTTTTTTCCTTAACCACTATTACAAATATACCTTTCCTTTCAATAGGAAATGCAAACCGACTTCCACTCATACCAGCTTCCAATGAACAAACACCAACAAAAAAAGTGCACTTGCTGTTGAAGGTTGGGTCAAACCCCCACAAAGCAATGAGAAAAAAGGTAAACAGCAAGACCACAACTGCCTGGGGAAGGACCTAAATACATAGGAGTGAGAAAAGAGGTAATTACAGGTCATCATCCATCTCTGGCAATAAAAGCTTTGTGGTTAGGTAGGGGCCTCATCAAGGGAAACACTTATCTGAGGAACACATCTATCTTGCTGCACTGATTACTGAGAGTGTAAACACAGTCCCTCAAACCAAACCACTGAGGCAGAGCGTGGGCTTGAATTTACTCCAGTTGTCCCAAAGCACTTCTAAATAGTTTGAAAAAGAAAAAAAAAACTGCGTCGACTTGTTACTGGATGCAAAAAAAAAAAAAGACAAAAACAGAAAACACATGTAAATCACAAAGAGCTAAGAAAGAGTTTTCCACTCCTTGATGTTGCAGGTAATTGACTTCAAAGTCTCTGGTAACATGCAGCGCTAATGGCTAATGTTCTGGGCAGGTGATCTCCAAATCCCTTTAGGAGGGTGTCCAAGAGTTTAAAACAATGTGATTACATGGTGAGATGGAGAGTCTCACCAAGAAGTCATCAGCCAGGTCTTAGCATGCATCAGCTTGGCCTGCAGTTATGACCGTTTCCT
The DNA here is from genome assembly GCF_003331165.1 of Xiphophorus hellerii. Lineage (NCBI taxonomy): Eukaryota > Metazoa > Chordata > Actinopteri > Cyprinodontiformes > Poeciliidae > Xiphophorus > Xiphophorus hellerii. The sequence continues at coordinate 18,133,142 of NC_045681.1, forward strand.
CCCTAAAATAGACCTAAGAGTAAAACAATGACAGTAGGGTGGAAACAATGCAATAATTGTTCTGCAGTACTTTGCCAAAGTCTTTAGTCCATTGTTTCTTTTCTTTAAGAAACTTTTCAAAAAGTTTAGTATTTACTTTGGCTGCTTTTTAACTCTAATCCAGTCCAGTTCTTCCACCTGGTGAATCTGACAACTATATTATTTGCACCCTTCACCATAATGCAACAAGTTCCAAAGGAGAGCCTTTTACAGAAACTTTTTCTGAGTTATGAGCTTATTCTTGTAAATGGTTGTGTAAATTTTACAAAATAATTTACTTTTTTTTTTTGAATATGTGTAAATTTGTGTATGCTGGTAGAGGCAAACCCGAAAAGATTATTGTAATCATAATTCAATTGAAAGTTCTAGATCCTAATGGCATGAATACAAACGTCCGTCACACTTTTCAATTTTTTATTTGTAAAAGATTTTGTGACATATCTCTTTTTTTTCACTGCACAATTGTGCATTACTTTTAGTTGGACTCTGTATGTAATAGTCACATAAAACTCCAATAAAATGCATTGAAACAAAATGTGAAAAAGTTCAAGGAGCTTTTCATCTCTAACACTTAAGAGTTCGTTGCATGCTGCGGAGGCCTTTTCTGTACTGTGTTTGCAAAGACAAATATCCCCTCAAGTCATTGCAATTTAAGAAGTTATTTTAAGTGGAAGTCATTTGTGGTTTCTTAGCAGTTGATTTTGCTGCGAGATATAAAAAAAAAACTAAGAAAGTGTTGTATTCAGACACTATGCAGGAAACTTAACTGATGGGAGTTTTATTGTTTCCTAAAGCTACAAAGTTAAACTCCAAGGACTTGTACATATATTTCCATATATATCGCCCCTTCATTAATTGGACCAGCACCGCATTGTGTAAACAAGGCAATATGTTCTTAAGAACCCCCTCTTCAAAGTCCATACATTTCCAGGTTGCCACATCGAATAACTTACTGCATTGTTAAAAACATAGAGACTAATCTCCCATGGTGAAGCTGGCAACTAGGTCAGACGCATTCAATATAAGCTGAAAATGAGCCAATGGGGAAATTAAACAGATCATCTGCTGCCTTTGTGAAGGCATGTGTGTGTGCGAACCAGGCTTGCTACATCTGTTTATTTACCCTGAAAAAGAGGCGCATTAAAATGGGCATAAACACACCTGCAGGTCTTGTCTTACATAACACATCTCAACTCTGCACCTTTGGGACTGAACATTTTACATACCATTCAAATCATCTGTTTACTCTGCTTTACCCAATGCACTGTGCAGCCCCTCCTTTATTTCTGCATGCTCTTCCAACAATTAGGAGACCTCAGGCTCAGTGCAGAACTGTTTTTGCGCTTTAAAAACACTGGCTTTGAAGGAGATGGTTTGCTGGGTATATCCACTCACCAACATTTATCAGATTTAGGATAATGCAAGCCACTATATCCAATGCAATAGCATTTCTTAAACAGTCAAATAAATGCAAGTAAATGCTATTTTGAATCTGTGACAAATACCTATTAGATCTTATAATGAGGAAAATATAGCTTTTAGCAAAAACTAAGGCAGATTGGAGGAGTAGTGTGTTAAAAAGCAATAAAATATTTATAAGCTATCTACTGTAGATCATAAGCAGCCCACTGATATTGTAGAAACAAAGCTACTACTCAAACACTGCGTCCTCAACCTAACCACACAGAAGCTTTGTATGTGCTGCTGGAGATTCACTCACCTCAGGATTCTGGATACTTAAAACCAGAGAGCAAAACTGAATACATAAGCTGCTTTCTGATTATTTCAGCATATAGAAATGTGGCCACATAGAGGCACTCATGAAGCACTGAAAATAAAAATGTGGGATTGTCACTTCAATCTTAAATATTAAAACAAACATTGAGATGATGATGTCATAGCAAAAGTAACATAAGCCCATTTTGCAAAACACTTCCAAGCAAGGAAGCCACAGCCCCGCATCATCTGACTTGCGTAGGAACAAGGCAGTTTTGTGAGTTGGAAAAAAGCGATATAGTGATGACCAGTGTTGTATAGTAACGAAGTAAAAATACTTCACTACTTTACTTAAGTATATTTTGGAGTACTTCATACTTTCCTGGAGTATGAAAATTTTTGATGACTTTCACTTTTACTTCACTATATTTCCGAACTTAATTGCGTACTTTTACTCCGATACATTTTCAATGTGTGGTTTAGTTACTCGTTACAAAAAAGCGAGAGAGAGAAACGCAAGTGTTTTGACCCCACCTACTGATTAGCAAGTAGCAAGTAGGCTACCGAACAAAGTCCGTAGCCTGCTTGCCTGGGCTTGTTCATCACCACCAATAGGATACTTCTTCTTCTTCTTCTTTTCTATTATGGCGGATCACAAGCAACTTTAAGGTGCATACCGCCACCTACTGTACATGAGTGTGTAGAAGCATTACTTCATATCTATTAAATTCTACTTTTTAATTTTGTATTCTTAAGATAAATAAACAATGCTTTCCTTAATTTGTGAATATCTGTTATGTTTCCTTCATTTCCTAATATACCTTTAAGATTCCATTCATGCCCCATATTTCTAACTATTCTCTTTAATTCTTCCCTTTCGAGTTCATTTGACTTACAGTTCATCAATATGTGTTCTACATTTTCTTTCTCTCCACATCTCTCACATTTATCATTATTTTTCCTCCCTATTTTATAAAGCATGTCATTTAAGTAGGTATGACCTACTCTTAATCTACTAATTATTATTTCTTCTCTTCTGTTTCGTTCATTAATGCTTCGAATTCAAACTGACTTTTGTACTTCATATAATCTTCTTCCTTTCTTATCTTCATTCCACATTTTTTGCCATTTCTTGATTTCTTTACTTTTAATTAGGATACACCTGTTTCGCTTCTCCCATTAAACACAAAGCAAGTCTCGCAATCAGTAGCAGTCACATGGAAATTCTATCTTACAAAAACTCCCCGTCCAACTTGAAGAAACACATCGAGGTAACTTCTTATGAAATGGTTATAATCCTCCTGTTTCAGTAACTATAGCTTGGTCACTAGGCACTACTGTATTGTGAAATCTTGACCATAAATGAACTTTGTTTGGCATTGTTTCAGTTCCACACGTGGTGTATTTAGCTTAGGCCTAATGTTGACTGTAGCAGGCTACCTAGACTCCTCTGTTCAAGGGGGGACAGAAGCCATAGCGATAGCAATTTAGACTAAATTTAACGAATATAGGAAAGGCATGCAAGTTCAAAACCAGGTTTACAGATGCCAATAAGCTGCATTTCCCTCCCAATTCTTTTTTTCTTTTGCATAATGACCAGTTGTGTGCACCACCTACTGACTGTAGTATTGACTGATTCACTGATTTGTGAAGTAGAGTAATCGTAACAGCTCTTTTTCTTCATGTTGGCCGCATTTTCTGTACTATTTATTTTTCTCATTTTCAGCACTGACCTTACTTGAAGGGAAAACTTAAGGCTTACAAAAACTTTGTATTTTCTGTCCTGGAGGGTATACTAAGAAGCTGGTTCAGTTGTAAAGCAGGTTAAGTTAACCTTGTGCTATAGGTAAAGCACCTAATTTTCTTAACTAAATGATGCCTGCAGGTATATCTATTAGCAGGTTTAATTTTGCCTGCACTTGGTTGGGTACATTATTTTAAGTGTATTTGACAAGTTTACCAAAATATAAAAAATGTCATTCAAACTGCATTTGCTTTGTTTTACTTTTTACTTGTACTTTTCATTACATTACTTGAGTACATCCATTTTTACAGTAATTTCCATACTTAAGTACAAGAAGTTTCAAATACTTTAAGACTTTTACTCAAGTAACATTTCAGTCAGTGACTTCGACTTTTACCAAAGTCATATTTTGGAGAGGTACTTGTACTTTTACTTGACTCTGAGATTTCAGTACTTTATACAACACTGGTGATGACATATGGTTTTGGTGGATAGCCAGCGGCAGGATTTCAAAATTTACACAAGACTCAAAAATACTTTCCAACAAAAAGAGTATGACAGCTGTGTGTGATTCTATGATTCATATAGAAACTTGATTTAGTTGTTTATAAAATTCAGGATTTCTTTAAGGACGAAGAGTGTGAACTTGTGCTGGTGGTCGGTAAAAGTTCCATATTCACATGAATGTTAATTAGCCAGAGTAGGACACAAACCAAAGCAGCCCATGTCTAATCAATGGTTATTTATTAGACCATAGCAGCATAATTGGAAAAGGCCTCAAGGCTTTGGCACTTGCTTTCAAATTAGAACGTGTGAACAGTTGGTTGAAGCAAATGCTTTCAATTGGTTTTAAAGCTTCTTTAGGGATCAACTCACACTGCCAAATTAGACAGCCACAGAACGTCCAACAAATGACTGAGGTGACTGTTTTCACCTCAGTCATTGATTAAAAGAAAAGCAACCAAAAACATTAAGCAGCTATTACTGAGATGGACTTTTGGCATTGTAAAAAATATGTTTATAAGATAAAGTGACTATGGCAAAACCATAGCATTCAGCAGATACTAAAGACAACTTTGCATCTCCGAAGTCGCAGTGGTAATGAGGCAGAATAAGTAGTGCAACAAATACACTGAGGAAGCAGGTAAACTCTTCATGAACCTGACTTGTATTTTCCTCTTATTGCACCCTGTAGATAGAGATTGGCTGTGTGCCTGCTTCTAACACTTAAATGAAAGGAAAGAAAAGGAAATAGGAGTTGTCTTTTATCTGTTGCTGTTCACAGATAGTTGCATATGCCTGAGTGAAAATGTTTTCTGAGTCCAAATTCCTGCTTTGACCAATCACATTTTTCTTTCAAAGTACCATAACCTGCTGATCACCAGTCAGAGAAATGCCACATATCAAATAGTCAAACATCATCTCATAAAATGCCTTATTGTTTGCATAAATTTATGTGTCTACAATGATATTAGTGTCCTGGATGAACATGAGAAATTCTGACACCATGGTATAATTTTAACATAAAATATAATTTAATCATTTGCATAACCCACATACTGTACAAGATTCATAAGATTCTCACAACAACCGAGAGAAGCCCATTAAATAAATTTCACTTGTTCCTGTCATATTTGAAATTCATTCGTAACGAGTACGCTGTTATTCCGACACTTCTCATTACAGTGTTACGACGGCACAAAGCAAAGCAAGAAAAGAAAACAATTGTAGAATAGCAAAACAGGATTTTCTATTGCTGATTACTATTAACCCTCCCAGAGACTGAGACGGCTCAATTCCCAGATGGTAGACATCCCCTCCGCCCCCTGCAACCAGAACATGTTCCGCCCCAAGTACACACACACACGAGACAAAAAACTTTTTGTAAGACAATTATATTGGCTTTGTTGCAAAAGCAACCCCACAGAGAGTCTGACGTCTTTGCGCTAGCGACATCAGAGGACGTACATAAAAACTCTGACAGGTTTTTTTTGACTAACAACAGAGCAAACACTATTTTCCAACCCCTGCCTGATTGGCAACTTTTTTTCTTTTTTTTTTTAGTTTCAAAAGAAAAGAGAAGAACCACAAGAAGACAAGTTTCAGACTGAGCTATGTGCAGCCTAAGGGCAGCAATGAGTGGTTGGTAATGCTAAATTAAATTATGCTTTCGACTGAAAACCTACACACACACACACGCCCACACCCGCCCACACACACACACCAATCCTCTGACACACAAGGTAATTCCTTTGGTAAATTCCCGAGCAATCCTAGACAGGCTACCCCATCTGTCAGGGAAGGTAAAGGTTCAGGTTCAGGATTGGCAGGTGTGTGGCGTGTGTGGGGGTGTGTGAGTGAGTGTGATACAAAGCAAGAGCAGGTAAAACCAAAGCCTTTCACAGACTGCATGCTTGCTAGCCAGTCAATACTGTTTATCCAAGTTAGCTGGTTAGCTAATGGGCGAACTACACCACCCCTGTACTCCACATGAAATGGAAGGAAGGGGTGAATAAACAACGAAATTATACGTGTGCCAGTGACAACAACTCTATTTCATGTTTCAATGCAACCATACCTACCATGCCTCTTCTTAGGTGTTCTTAAGAGGAACAGACTTCTAATCTGACATTAGGACAGATGGGTAGTTCCTAATTCAAAGCAGGAGACTAAAGGGCGGGGGGTGGGGTTGCAAGAGGCAGGAGAAAGAACCTGGGTGTGTCTTGGTTACTACTAATTGGATGCAGGGGTAAGCGGCTAAACTAGCACTGTGCAAAGTGAAAAATGACACCAACACTTTTGAAGCGCATATATCCACTCATAAATCATGGGTGACATGCATGCATTACATTTCTGCTCAACTGACGCAAGAGCTTAAGGTTGTAAAGAAAACAAAATAACATTCAAGATGCACCACAGGGAAGCTTCCAGCTAAACAGCAAACATTTTAGACTGAAAATCCAGGGTCTGAACAGATGCTCCTCTGTGGCCATGCTTCCGAGTCGCTGGGACCATAATGATGGGGACAAATTTTATTCATCCTAGTTTTGTTATTTTCAACTAATTGAGTCTTCATGAGATATAAAAAATTGGATCTTCACATTTTCGTAATCCCTTTTTCTGATGTTGTCCTTGTCCATTCAAAAGAGACCAAGACGAAAAAAGAGCAAGGAAAGCTTTTCAAAGTAAGCAATTTCTCACCAGAAGGTCAACACAATGTTTGGGCCTTTGCGGATCCTGGGGTTAAATAGAAATAAATGTGTGTAACCGTAATCGACTCAAGCTAGTCTACTGACTATCAGTCTTCTTTTTTTGTTTATTGTGTGTTTTAGCACCACCTTTTGAACGGCAGATTTATGTTTGGTGCAGACGTACAAAATCACTGCCATCAGAAAAAATATGGGCTCCACATGGTTGTCTGTAGGAGTTTACGGACCATCGTGGGCACAAATAACACCATCTGTCAACCAAGCTCCATTTCTGAGTCGACCGAAGAGTATGAATGCAGTCCAACACCTCTGTAGCTTGTGACGCTTGAATCAACAGCACACATTTATTAGCAACTCAAGAAATAGGTGCCAAACAAAGGAATGCCTGCAACAAAAACTGGAAAATAGCGCTTTGCAAATATACTGATCATTCCCTAACTTTCTCCGAGGCCGTCCTGAGGATGGTGAGGGAGCATGAAAAAAACAGCGGTGACACCAATCATTGGCAGAGAACCCTCACACTCTCTCCATGAATCTTTTAAACTGCTGCCATCAGCGCTACACAGCGCTACAACATCAAAAGCTGAATTGAGGTTAACGTTGCGTTACATTACTGCACATGGTTTGTGTGTCTTTCTGCTTGTGGATTCTATTATATATGCATTGAATGTTTTCACACCATTTTAAATCCCTGAGAAAGTTGTTTACCAGGTGTAGAGAGTAGTTGCTGCTAGCCAGCTTCGAGAAGGCCTCCAAATGACAATTAGCCAAGGTGGTGCTGTAAGTGGAGTTTATCATCTTTATCTGGCACAAAGCTGGCTCATATGAATAGGTAGAGTGGAATACAGCTGTCAAAAAAGTAGCACACTTTGTGTAAATAATGAGGCAAAAGTTAAGAAAACAGTAGTATTCCTTTGTACATGTTAAGCTATAAGATTTTGTTAAACCATAACCACTCCCCTCGACCTTTTACCTCTGCAGTTTTAATGTCTCGCCTCTGATTCACAATCAGAGATCATTACTGGAAGAGCTGACCTGTAATCATTTGCAATTGGAGGCAAGACGTCCTTCAGTCTTTTGCCTCAGGACACTTTAGGAAAGAGAGAGAGAAGGAGGTGTGGTTTAAATATCCTCCCATGTAGGCAACCCAGTCTCAACCTGAATTAAAACTCCCCTGAGGGTGCGATGGAGTATGTCAATGTTTTAAGTTGCTATTAAAAAGGGTCCAAGATTAGTTAGCCTCTGTTAAATTCCTGGTCTGACTCTTGCGCTGCTTGGTTAGTAGGTTAAGTTAAAACAAGTTTTCAGATGTTGGATTTCTGGACATTTTTGGAGATTATTAGAGTAAAATCAAAGTGATTCTATAATCTGAACACCATTTTAACCATTTTTTTCCCCCCAAAAACCATGTCAGTTCCATGTTAAATATTCTTGTTTGGTAAAGTACTCCATTCCCCAGTCGCATCTTTGGATAGACGGTCGACTCACGGTAGATGAAAAAAGTAATCCAAATCCACTAACAAAAACTACAAAATAATGACTCCAACATAAACTGCAAACATTTCTTAATGAATAACGAAATGTCATCAGCTGGTGTGTCCAGTTAATATCAAAAGGATGCCCATATCATTCAATAGATCACAACACTGTAGTCAAATGGGATGCTTTGAACAGCTGAAATGCCGAAAGGCTTTATATTCGGCATGACAGAAGAAAGGGCTGGGTCATCTGCCTGTCCAAACAAAAACACATTGCAATCATGGAAATGTTTGGAAAAAAAAAGAAGAAAAAAACATTCATCTTCAATAGCCCCCATTCATGGAGGGTTGCACAACAGCCAGAACTCCACTCCCTCTCTGCAGAGGGCAGGCTCTTTGGTTTTACTCACTTTAAGCAGAAGAGTGAGAAGCGCTGGACAACAGGTGTCATCTCCTGCAGGAGACTTCAGGAGTCTATCAGTCTATAGCAAAAATGATTTGATGTCAGGATTAATTGCCATAAAATGGCAACCTTGGTTGCAGCAGGATTAAGTCTTTAAAAACTAGGGGTGTTACGATATGTCCAGCTCATGAGAATCACGAGAAGGGGTATTAGCAATTTCCAGATTTCCAAATCAAAATCCTTGTTTTCTGTTTCAATAAACAGAGCAAATGTTTCATGGATTAGAAACTTCAGTATAAAAAATATGCAGTCAGCTTAGAATCCAATTCAAGTTGGAGCACTGTTTAAAATTGAATAAGGTTTGATAAAAAATAATGGTTGTTAAAGCAACCATTTTCTTGCTTTAACAACAAGAATGGGGGCGTGCTGTGGTGACGCAGGGGGTTAGCACGCCCCACATTTGGAGGCCTTAGACCCGCGGACGTCGCGGGTTCGACTCCTGGTCCCGACGACCTTTGCTGCATGTCCTCCTTCAAAAATGGCGCCGGCTCAGCTGGCTGCCTGCAGACGCAGCTCCTGTCGTGTGCTGTAACTGCGAAATAATTTCCCTGCTGGGATGAATAAAGTCATTCTAAAAAAGTAAAAATCACCTAAAAACCAAACTCTTGGCAATGTCATATTTTTACATTGTGGGTGTTTATACACATATTTTTTTATTCTTTGAAGAACCTTGAAGGATTATATCAAATTTGAATGCCGTATCTGCATGCACAATGTCAAAAAAGCATGTTACGTTCTATTTTAAGAACTGGAACCTGTCTATTTGTTTTAAAATTCAAACACACTAAACTCCGAAACCAATAAAAGCATGTACTAACGTTTCACTGTGACTATACACAAACTGTGCTTGCATATGCTAAGCAAAAAGAGGCAGTAAGTCCACTTGTATTGACTGAGCCCTAACCTGATGTCAGCAGATGGCTGATTGAAAAAGAAACCTCCCGTCTCAGCTGCCTGTGCATCAAGTCACCCTCAGTGGTGAAGGTAATCCCCTTCTGGCAGCTCCCAGTCAGCTTTACAGTGAGGTCTATGCAACCAACAGGAGCTCAGAGCACATATAGCTTGTCATTTAAAGCCCTTTGTTGGATGTAGCGTACAAAAAATGACTCCGTTTTGTATCCTACATTCTCATGCCTGTTTAGTTGTCAAAGACTTAAGAGTTTGGCTAAATTCGCTACATCTAGAAAAACTGTGGTTTAATATTTTATCATTTCTTTGTTTCACTGAAGATCACATAGTGCAGTAGCTCCCAAATCTTTCCAACAAGTACGATCCAAGTAAACACCAAGTTTTCAAAGTACCACCATCTTTTCCAAAACAACAATGCAGCAAGACCTGGACTTTTTCAGTCATTGTTATGCCATAAAAACTAAGAGGAGAAAATAATAAAAACTACTTCCCATAAATTCCCAGTGAATTTAGTTGAATGATGCAGTTTAATTATTTGTAATATTTTTTTACTTAAAAGGTTAAATTTCCTGGTTTGAAGTGCAAAAATGATCATAAAGTTCTCTGGGAGTTAGGCAGCCCACAATCCAACATGAAACTTGTGATAGCTCCAATAAAAAGTTTATTTGCACTTCTGAATATTTGTATCTCCAATCTTTTGAACATGAAGTATTACATAGCACATTTTAGTGAACATGTTGCTTATAAAAAAGACTAAAAGTGCAAAATGCAAAGAAACACACTGTGATCAGCTTTTATTGTTAATGGTAGCTGGTCACAGAGCAAACCAACTCACATTGGTTTTTCTTGTACAATTAATGTGTCTGGCTTTATCTGCTTATTAGTTTTACTTAAGTTTATTTATTCACACTTATTTTACAAATAATAATGCCATTTTGTCTACATTTCACTAGCAGCATCACAAGTAACATCAGGGGTGCACCTAACACAGTACCAAGAACTACTGATCTACTGCCTGCTCATCATTCCTTAGCCATCAGTAAGCCCCTCTACCCAAAAACATTTAGAGCATGAGCATATGCTTCTCTCTTCTTATGCACCCTACACCCTGCCTAAGGTTTTGGGAATGTTGGGTCTGCCTAACAGCTCCATAAAAACTAAAAACTACCTGACCTCCCCAAAGGATTTGCACTAATTGACACGCTTTTGCCATCAGACTCACAATAAAATTTACAATAAGGTCACCGAAATGCTCTTTCAAATGAGCAAGCAGTTGCCATTTTTTTATTAGGTTGTTGTTTTAATTACTGCACTTGACCTCTTTTTTTTTTTTTTACTTTGGTAATGAGGCAAATAAAAGTGGGGAAAAAAACAACAGGAAAACAATGGAGGGGTAGCTTACAACAGGTGTCCACATGAGGAGTTTTGATGTCAATCTAAGCAATATTTATGAACCAATTAAGTGGGACCCGACATCATAACTAATAAAGGTAACATTCTCAGTTAGCAACAATCTTGTCACACCCATCACAAGTCCCAGTATGGTAAATGGCAAATGGCCTGTAATTCTATAGCGATTATTAACCCCAAAATGCTTCTGTTATTCCCCCTTTTGAGCACAATTTCAAACGCTGATGGTGGTAAACTAGCACATTGTAGCTAGCTGCCCTGAGGCTGTCTGACAGAAGTGAGGCTACCATGAACCGGCGCCACCGGGCCCTCTGACCACCTCCAGCAGGGAAGCTGCCGGCTGAAATCTCTTGCTCAAGGACACATCTATGACAGACCGGCGGTTCAAGCCGAACATCCACCAGTTGCAGGATGAACTCCTACCATGGTCACCCTTAAAAATAGCATTTATGGGATTCTGTTGGACTTGTCAGGCAAAATTAGGTTACCAGAGTAAAACAAAGTTCACTGAACAATATTAGGATGACGTTTAAACTACTAAGCAGCAGCTAACCATGGCACTCATGGTATAACTTTATTTTTGGAATGGGTGTTTCTGCAGCCTTTCAAAGGAGGTCATCACCACAAGCCAGTCAATCCTTACTCATCGACAGGGTTCTGTAAATAGGAGAGAGCGAGGGTCACTGGCGAATCCCTCACTGGCAGCTGCAGCATCTGATCTGCTGCTGTTGTTGGACATTCGTCGCTCCGTCCAAGTTGACAAATGAGCATGCCCTGTGACAGTTCTCGAGAATCAGCTGAAAGCTGTAGGTCCAAGTGAGAGCAGGACTGAGACAATACCAGACAGGAAAATGCAACGGTCTCTCAAGGAGATCTTGATGATGACTTTGAACAAAACCTTAAAACGTACAGCTCCATCTAATTGCTTTTTAAAAAACTAAAAATACCAACGGTATGCATCAATATTGGCTATTATTTGCAGCTAATGTAAATGAAGATATGGTACCTGATAAAGTAGGGTCACCATTGGTAACCTCTGTTAGTCCTTTGACTTTTGGATTAATCAATTCTTCTAAATTATTATCTTTCTTCCAAAAATGAAATTAAACCTAATTTCAATCATATTTACTATCAATTTATTGCAAACAACAAAGTAAAATGTAAACAAAAACGTGGACTATAGTGCCACCTCCAACAACACAAAAGTAAAAAAAAAAAAAAAGGAAGTTGTTTTGATTTTGTGCACTTAAGCACTTCAAAACCAAAAAAACCAAATTCTGGAGAGGAGTGTCTTCCAGATCAAGAAGGAACGGTGTGCTTTTCATAAGATATACACCCTAAGTAGGGTAAGGACAATATCAGAGAAGAAATGAGCCAAAGTTTCTGTGAAGGAACTCCAAAACCTCCATGACTATAAGAATGTTTTACTATGGTGGGCCTGGAAAATTGGTCATACTTGAAAGGAGGTATAGGTACCACCGAATATAGGAATACATTTCAGGAAAAACTGCATCAGAGTTCTTGGGAATTAAACCTTTGCCTTCAGAATCCCTGATGATCATTAAAAACTGATGGGTTCAAGGATTAGAACTCAAGACTTACACCCGAGACATGGCACAAAAAGACTAACATCCAATGCAGCTTTTCTTGCCTTAAAATAATCAACATTCCAAAGCCTATAATTTTGACCTAGCAATAGTCCAGGACACCTTTTGTATTCAGCTCCATAAAATACCAGGAAACTTTCTCCATCCCCTGTATTGTTGCCTGCAGCATCGTATCTGCAATGGATACACAGAGAAGTCCCAAACCAAGCAGAACCACTTTTAATATTCCCTGCCAAGTCGTGCCCGCTCCCTTAGCTTCCCCTGGCTGCAGACGAGGACGTGCTCTGTCATTTATAACGACGCAACGGTAAAAGAAAACATGCTTGTTGCCTGAGTTGGAAAATGTGGAGAAAAAAAACATTTCCTTTTAAATGTTTTTTTAAAAGGAATTTACATGGCGCAGAATTTGGATGAAGGAGTTTGACAGTGTGATTCATTTAAATCATGTATCTAGCTCTCATTTTGCAGTCCACAGCCAAACCTGCTACTGTGGTTATTCCAAAAGAAAAAATAACCACAGCAGTGGTAGCATTTCCAAGTGGAAACAATAACTGTAAACACCAGAGCATAATCTGTCGCTTCGGGCTTCATACTCACTGGTTTTGTTGCACTTGACTTTAGAGAGGAGCTTGTGAGCCTGCAGAAGATCCCCGTTCTTCACCGCCACCAGCAGGTCCTGTTCCTTCCCCATGGCTGCAGATGAAACCATAGATGCACAGCTTGTCCACTGGACTGAGGCAAACGCTGACTGTTCCTCTGCCGCTCCAATAATTCCCGAGGCGAAGGTGTTCAGCAAACTTCTGTCAGCATATTAACAGGTAGCTGTTGAATTAATACGGTCAACGTAGCGGTTTAGTTTCATCTAAGGTCACGTTGATTGGTCAAGGATGTTGCCTTCCTCTTGGATCTGAAGTTTGGGTCCATTATCTCTGCTCAGTGATGATGGTTTAGTTTTCTGCAGAGCTGAGATGATGTTCATAATCCATCTCTGTTAGCATGAAGGTGGCAGCAGTCGCCCCACCTGGCATTACATTGCACATGGCCAGCTGAAATGCAACATGGAGACATAATCAATAACATAGTTACTAGGAATGCACTCCTGTGAACGCTTCTAAAACAAATACGTTGAAGGGTGGTATCACTAATTAAAATTACCACAGAGTTTTTGGAGCCTGGAAACAATTTCCCACTAATCGCAATGGGACAAACAGCTGGTCTGTGAGAATCGGACACTTTAAATCTAAAGAAAATTTACATGAAAATATATAAATAAGTGACTTTTTATTCATATATTTATGCTTAACACAGAACCTAAACATGGGCAAGCTGCACAACTGCAGACAAAAAAAATTGTTCAGCTGTAAAATCTGAGGAGCAAATTTTTCTTTATGAGAAGTTTGTGGATTGGACAGAGGAACTCGGGTTTGCAGCTAGAAAAAACCTTGAATAAATGCATTTATTGTCTGTTTATGTTTTAATGGATCTTTTTAATGATCTATTCTAGTCTATCTATTTAATGTTTTCTTCAGGGTTAGGTACAGGTACGAGTTTGCAGAAAAATAAGCAAGTCTGTATCTGATGTTCAACAACATTATTTTATTTATTTCACCTGTATTTATACAGGTAGCTCTCACTGAGACATGATGTCTCAGTTTCAAGAAGGACCCATTTTAAAGTCATTACAGCTAACTGAAAAGTGAAAAAGTGAAACTGTAAATAAAACAAAAATACAGTGACATTAAAAACACTGTATGCTTTCTGGGTTGTCATTTAGTTTCAGTTTAGCTAAGCTGCACAGCTTCAGGTTCATTTGACTCCATGCTAGACTTTGACTCGCACTTGAAATCTATTCCTCACTTTTGTTTTTTTCCATTTAAGAATAATTTCTAAAAAATACACGTCATAGTCTCCAGAGCAGTTCTAGAGAACATTATTCATGCCTTTGGGTCATCGCATTTACACTCCTGCAATTCTCTTTTTTCCAGTCTAGACAGATGAATAATTTCACTTCTGCAAGCTATTCAGAACACAGCACCAAGACCTCGTACTAAATCCAACAAACAAACTCGCATCACTCCAGGCGTTATACTTTCTATACTGGCTTCCGGTGGATTTATTTTTTTTTTTTTAATCAGTTGAGGTAATTTATTCTCACTGAGTGGCCAAGTTCCTGGTGATTTGAGTCAGCTTTTATGCAAACACTCTTCTGCTTGCAGCCTATGATCCCAGAATGTGATCATGGAGAACAGTTAGCACCTTGTAGCTTTGTTTTGCTAACAAATCTGTGGACTGAAAACCATTTTGATCTGTAACTTCAGTGTGATTTATGTTGTTGTATGTTGTGACTTTGTGTGGCACTTTATAAATAAGGTTTATTTACTTGAAAATCAAAAGAACTGTAATTACTACTTTAGTTACTGTAGTTTCCTGTGCTTACGTTGTTTAGGTGACAAAGAAATAAATATTTTAAGCAAATTCTTTCAGGGGTGAAGCATTAAAGCAGGCACCCCATATACTATGGCTAATGGAAATATTCCTGAACAGTAGGGTGAAAATAGGAGCCATTTTTCAACCATCTGAGAGACAGTGTGCAGCAACAGGTGGGGGAAGAACAGTTCAGTATTATTCTCCATACAACAGGAGAAATTTCCAGCCACTCCACCAATTTTTCTCTTACCTAATAAAAAGGACATTTAGCGGCATGAGCTGAACACCGGATAATTTTAGCTGCTATGAAACAGGAACTTTTATCACCTCAGTGTACTTTTATACCACTAACTGTCCTTCTCATGTTCCAACAGGACAAATCTCCCACAATAAGAGCAACAGCTACTTTTAATGTTCAGTCAATAATTGGTGGAAGAAGTAGCTGAATCGAATGAAAGATTTTTTTTTTCCCCCTTACTGCCAATTATCCATTTAAGCAGAAAAAAAAGATGAGTAAAACAATGATAGATTAACTTGACACAGCCATTGTTTTTAGAAATGCAGGAAACTTGCTCTGTCACAAGCCTAGAACTAATCTGTTTCTCTTCCTCTGTGGCAACAAGGTCTTGCTCCATTGATAACAACTTTGCTAGAGAATCTTCTTTTGTGTTGTGAGGCATTTTGCTAGTTTGTGAAGTCCGACAAAGAGGCTTAAACTGTAACAGCGACATAGTGAGTCAGCAGCTGCTTAAAACCAACAAGAATCTTCTGTGCAAAGCCACGACAAAAGGAAACTAACCAAACCAAAAGAAGTGAGGGCATAAACACTGTCTCTGGGGATTTGTCTTTTTCTGCCTTTGACAGAACATCAGGCTGGAATTGAAAACAAACCTGAGGTGCGGAATGGTAAACAAAAAGAAAAGAAGGAGGAGGATACAGTAGAGCAGAGCCGACTGGTGATGGCCAACAAGCATGGTTCAGTTAGTATCACTTCAGATGGTGGTCCAGCACTGTGGCCCTGCAGCAGATGCCAGTGCATGTCTCTGCACTGACACATGATCTAAAAGCAGTCAGGCACCTTGCCAGGCCGTAAACAACTGCACAGATCCTGCTTAACACGGGCCAGAATGTAAACAAGGGCT
This sequence comes from Xiphophorus hellerii, assembly GCF_003331165.1. Lineage (NCBI taxonomy): Eukaryota > Metazoa > Chordata > Actinopteri > Cyprinodontiformes > Poeciliidae > Xiphophorus > Xiphophorus hellerii. The sequence continues at coordinate 18,149,286 of NC_045681.1, forward strand.
CCAAACCTGGCGTGTTATCCCTGGGGAGCTACAGTGGAACTGCACCGATACGTGATAAAACACGCAATCTACTCTAGAACGACTTCAGAGTCGCAACAAAGATTAATCCAAGTGTTGACTCTTTGTATTCATATATAAATGTGTGTGTTCGTATGTGTGTATTCTAAACAATAAAACAATAACTACATAAATACGTAATGTCTGAGTTAAAAGTTATCTTATAAGTTCCACAGGTCGCACGAGGAAACCAGAGCATTTGCGAAGGATTCTCGGCAGCACCTCAGCCAGTGGTTCCCCTCACTTACTGTCCTTTACTGTCAAGATGTTTCCATTTCCGACTGGGTAAGTCAAACTCCACTGCCACTCCCGAACGCCGCTGTTCTCTAATGAAGTCGGTGTCGTTCATAGCAGGACAATAATAGAAAGTAACGCAGAGTTCTCACCTGATGTGGACACGCAGCCCAGGAGCGCAACTCACTGAGCCGCACGAGACTGAGGAGCGTCAAGCGGAACAAAACGACACGAGCTACTTCCGCTTTGCTTTGAAAATAATGCTCGCGATTGACGCGTCTAAAGAAGTTTAAAACCCCTTTTTCTTGCTATAATTTTTAACGACAGCGTTGTTTTCCACCACGTGTCTCTAATGCATGCGTGAATCGTGTAAGTGTTTTTAATCTTTGGTCTTCATATATTTGTAAATTAATTCTAAAGGCAAGATGTAATGTCTGTAATCTGTTTCCTGTCGTGGCTCTAACTTTCCTAACTTTACAGTACCGTTCGGACTATAGCGCTTAAATACAAAGTGGACCAAACTACAAGCACTGTTTTTGTCTAGTGTAAATATGAGGCATGCTGAAAAATAAGAGTTTATTTATTATATTTAAACAATCAGTATGATGAGAGTGACGCCGGAAAATGCTACTATTTTGGGCATTTTAGCTTACAACGCTGCTTTACCGTAGGTGTAGCAGTTGTGTGGCAGCGACATCTGCTGGCTTCACAATACAGCTGTTTCAGAAAACAATATTTGGAAGAGTCGGGCCCTTGCTGAGGTGCTCTGACGGGAAACAAAGTCAAATAAATTAATAAATAATGAAGAAGAAGAAGAAAATAGAAAACAGTTCAGAAAGATTTTTTTTTCCGTCATATCCTTGGCATGACTGAAATAGGAAATATGTATTTGATCCTCTACTGTCATGGAAATACATTTTAATAAATTTGAACTCATGATCTGTTTGTCCGTATTGAAATGAAACCACCATAAGATTTCGAGGTTAATGGGGGTTTTTATGTTTGTTTTTTGTAAGTGAGCATATATGGACGACATACGGGTTACTCCCACCAGAGGTCATTAAAGTTTTCTTTTCATTATGAATTCTGATACGCGACGACTAATTTGAGAGCATGTTTGTTTGTTTTCCACGAAGAAAATAGAATAGAATAGAATATACTTTATTGATCCCCAGGGGGAATTTGCTTATTTGTTGAAAGCTACTCCATCTTAGGGCATAAATACAAAGTTTGTATAGTATATATATATATATATATATATATATATATATATAACGAGTGAATAGTTCAAAATGACCAGATATAAATAAATAAATAAATAACACGGTATGTGGGTTTTACCCTTGAAAACTATTTTTATATTAAAAAAGGTCATTTCGGGGTGTCCGCGTGGCCGTCCAAGGACAAACAAGTCAAAAACTATTTTGACTTGTTTGTCCTATGTTGTCAAAGTATGTTGTTTGTTTTGTATTAGATTGTCCCTTTTCTGCTCAGTTTCTTATGTTAAATTATACTTTTTTGCTTTTAAAAACTGGCTTGTAAAAATGTTATATATGGTTGTATTTTTTTTTGGAGGTGGGGGGTTCAAAAGCCAGTTTTTAGATCTGCTTGCTCGCTTCAAGTCAACCACGCAGAAGCTGCGCAGCGCCGCATTGCGCAAATGAGGAAGTGCACTATGCGGAAGTAACTTCTTGTTTTTGTTGTATCAGGGCAGAGACTCACACGGCTTTAAACCTAACTGGACATTGTCAGGTCTACCCCAGCAGACAATGTTTGTTTGTTTTCTCCCCCCTGAAGAGTAAGAAGAATTAAACAGTAGCAGGTGTCCTTATACCCACCGCGCCCTCCTCAGGTTTGTTTGGTTGTCGCTTTGAAAGCGGAGACGTGTCGATTTGCACCTCCTTCTGTTCTGTCACCATTCATTATTAAGCACACCTCTCTCTCTCTCTGTGGCCGCTGTATCGACTTCTCGGCTGCTTCTGTCAGCTTTCACCGCTCAGACTTCTTTTTTTTTCTTCCATTATGTGTCATGTGCAGCTGAGAACACTGATTTTTGTAGCCTGGGTGCTGGGCTACGTGGCCTTCCTGCTCTCCATCAAGAGGATGTGGACAGGGAAACACATCCGCAGTCCGCTGGTCCGCTCGCTCTTTATGAGCATGGTGACCGAGGGTGACGCGGGAACGGCTGAACAGACGGAGGTAAGGATGTGAATACATGGCTGGGATGGGAGCTTCACACTGCAGTGAAAAAGATATTTGACCATCCTGTCACACCAATTTTAAGCGCCTCCTATATGAGTCAGTAATGCGCTCTTATGTTGGTAACACCCCTGGGACGGTTCCACCTTTCTCCATGTTTTCTCCCTTGAAAGAGACGGTGGTTCGCTGACATCCTCAATCCTTATAAATAACTTTATAATGCTTTCCAGACTGATGGATGTCAATGGCTTTGTTTCTCAGTTTTTCATAGATAAGTGCATTATATGTTGTTGTTGCTTAAGCCCTGACTTCTTCTTTTCGTCATTTAAGCTCTATTCGAATGACTTGATTGTACTGTAAAAAAGAAAAGGACATATTTTTTCCCGTAGTTACAGTTTTGATGACTTTTTCCCATATGTGGCTAAAATCAGCATTAGAAACTGTTTTATGTATTTGCTAAGGTTAACTTTGTCAAATACTAAAGTAAATTTGATGTTCTGAAACTGTTTTGATGTGTCTGTAGTGATAAACCCAAAAACACCTGTCAGGAGACAGGTGTTCAAATTAAAGCTAGTGTAGCATGAAAAATTCTTTACTTGTTTAACCCATTGTTACTTTTAAAATATCAAATCGAACAGAGTGCAGTTATTACCAGTGCAGAGGTAGATGTTGTAAAGCAATAAAACCATTTTAGAAAATCCAAACATAAGCAAATCAAATGCAGAAAAGGAAACGTCTGAAAGTCAAAATGCCTTTTAAAGACTACAAAGTCAATCAGACTGTTACAGATAATGATTCGATCTAATTTTGCAGTAATGATCTCAGATGGAGGGGGGTCGTTTCACAGTATCAGTGGTGTGTTGAGTATAATGTGCATTGTTAGTTTTCTGTCTCGTATATTACTTTGCATGTAGTCTAAAAAGTCTAATTTTCTTTCAATTTGACTAGAGCACCTTCTTCCAAGTTGGCTTTGACCCCCTACATCGTTTATGGCAAATTATGATGTCTTATGACTTTCTTGTTACAAACCTTCCATAAGATCATGGAGCCAGAGCCTCAAATCTGAGATTTTGGATCTCTACACACACACACACACACTATCCGTTTTAAAATTCTGACTATGTAATGTGTAAACCGATTTTCGCCATTAGCTATTTCGCTCAAACTATCAAATCAGTTGAAGTCATTTGTTGTTGCCTTGTTTTCTTCCACCTTGCCCTGCCCTCGTTTAGTGGTACCGGTGCTGTCCGGACCTGATGGGAGAATCTGTGCGCCCCCTGTTTGTCCAGAGCCACCTGGACACTGACACCAAGGCGTTTCTCAAGCACAGCCAGGAGAAGTCCAGCTGGCTTTTCACACAGCTCTATCACTCTCTGGTATCAACTGTCCTCAGTCCTATGGTGTCACGCACCTCCATCAACGGGTGAGTGTCAACAGGTGTCTTGTGTTTCAAACCGAGGCCTTCCGTCTCTCTGATCTGCCGCCCGCCTCAGCTTTCTGGGCCGGGGCTCCATGTTCGTCTTTTCCGCCGATCAGTTCCAGCAGTTGCTACGGATCGGCCCGGACTGGGAGGCCGACAGGCTGCTGGATCTTGGAGCCGGGGACGGAGGAGTCACAGAGGTCATGGGAGTCCACTTCAAGCAGGTCTACGCTACTGAAGTCTCTCCACCAATGAAGTGGCATCTCCAGAGGAGGAATTACACGTGAGTGGGTGGGGGGGATGGTTTACTTCCTGGGATGAGAGACTCAAGTTTTTAAATGTTTTTGAACCTGTTTAAGTTATCAAAACACAGTCATATTTATGGCATCAATAATTAAAAAAAATATCTACTGTTTCCATGCACCTTGGGTCAGTTGACTCTTTAGCCAGTTTATATATGAGCATTGTCATTTTGTCCCCTCCTACTTCTGTTTCTGTTTTTTGTATTGTTGTTGTTGTGGTTAAGCATTTTTATGATTTAAAGTGATAAATATCCTTAAAAATGCCAAGATTTGCTGTGTAATTTCACTCACCTAGTATTATGACCCCAAAACATTTTGCTACACTGTTTCCAATTTTGTTCTTAATCCCATTTTTCTCTGTTTTACTCCTAAAAAATGGAAAATTATGATCCCAGCTCATACATGGTATGTGACCTGGGTATGGAATGTAACCAAGGTGCATTTAAGCTGAATAACTTTATAGGATGATTCGACAAAAACTGCAGCGACATGGAAGGGGAAAACGATAACCACTAATGGTTGCTCCAATTTTTGTGAATTTGCTGTTTGTGTGCATTAACTGCATTTTGTTTGTTGTATTTGACAAGTCTTAATTTACAGCACTTTCCCTTCAAGTTACCCTCCATAAGATAATATTATTGAAAAATGGCATTGTGGATAATTATATTCAACTAGTTTTGGAAACTGTGAAAGGGTAGATCCTATTTATTATGTTCTGAAAATCAGACGTTTAAAAGAGGATGTTTTTTTGTTTTTTTTCAGCATGTCATTACTTTCTGCGGTTTTATATATTAACTCAATCCCACTTAAATAGTTACTTTCAGTTAGCAAAGAGTGACAATAGGATTTTTGTGCCCTTTTGTTGTGCATAGACTGCTGGGCATAGATGAGTGGCAGCACACTGGTTTCCAGTATGATGTAATCAGCTGCCTGAACCTGCTGGACCGCTGCGACGATCCTCTGCATCTCCTGCGGGACATCAAGAGCTCCCTGGTCCCCAAGACGGGAAGACTCGTCTTGGCTGCTGTGCTTCCCTTCCAACCTTACATTGAAATCGGTCAGTGGAGAAACAACAAAGTCATGCTTTTGATTTGATTTCCAATCTAAATAAAATAAAAAGTACTTTTTTTTCCCCCTCCCTCCTCATCTCCTAGGAGGGAAGTGGGAGCGTCCAAAAGAGCACCTTAAAATCGCGGGGAAGACGTGGGAGGAGCAAGTCACGAATCTGTGCCGTGAGGTTTTCAAGCGGGCTGGTTTTGAGTTGGAGGCCGTGACCAGACTGCCGTACCTCTGCGAAGGCGACATGTATAACGACTACTACGTACTGGACGATGCGGTTTTTGTTCTCAAGGCATCAGAGGACACTGGAGATTCTCCTCAGTGAGAATGGAACTGATTGTCGGGGGAGATGCGCTCCAAATGTTTTAGGGGTTTCTTTATTCTCCATGGGTGTTAGTGCAGTGTAAAACGTGTCGTCCTTGCAGTCATCCGTTTCCGACTTGGGTGGAAATGGGGAGTCGCACGTGAAGCTCAGGTGCTGCGGTATAGATCTTTTGGATCCAGAGATACCTCAACAATTTAAGCAATAAAGGGAAAAAAAAAGAGAGAGGCTATTGGGACAGCCACTAAAAAATTGGTTCTTCGAACATATCATCACCATGCTGTAAGTGTTGATCTGTAAAGTCTGGTACTTGTGTTTTGTGTTAAGATTTAAGTGTTAACTTCACCAGTGAAGGCAAACATCTATTTTTTGCTTACTTTTAGTACATAACAGCTGTAAATACTAATGGAAAAAGTAAAATATTCTTGACATTTCCTGGTTACTGAGTAAAGGTTCAGCAAAACAATGTGAACTTATAACACTGCCTTTAGTGCTTTCTATCAAATTTACTAGTAAAAGCTCTCAAATTCGCTCGTTTTCATGTCAGATAGGCTCACTATCTGACATGCATAGTAGTGAACCTACAAAAACCGAGGCGGACTGAATCGTTTTAGGGCCTGGGGCAAAATTAAAGACAAGAGCCCACCATTTTTTTAATAATTTTTTTAACAATTCAGTTTTCTGTGATTTCTTTTTTTTTTGTTGTCTAAGAGCTACTTGCAGTTTCCTGCTGTTTTTACTGCTGCGAGTGTTTTATCATTGCAGTCTTCAACATTTCTTTGTGTACAATTTTTTCAGACTCAGTTAGATCTTGATTCATTTTGTCTGTATCTGTGGATGTTGCTTTCTGGGACAAGATGCTTTTGATCTTTTTTTTTCTTGCTCATGGCTGGAGTGCATGGTAGCTTAGATTTCTGCAGTGTTCATTTTAAATGGGAAGCCATTTGGTATCTAAAGATTTAATGTCATATTACGCACGCAAAGGAAGACGAAGCAGCCATTATGGTCTCTGTGTTGCATTGACTGCCTGTAAAAGGGGGGAAAACACTAAGGTTAGAGAAAACGAAAGAAGTCTAGCTCTGACATATGATGGTGTCATTGGTTGGTTTTGAATTTAACAATGTGGAATCAATTTTATTATTATTATTATTTTATTGTGTTTTTTCCCCCAACCATTTGACATAAAATAAGGTTTGTGTTCCAGATGATGGTGCCAAATGACAATTTAAAAATGTGCCATGATGTTTTTATGAGTAAAAGTTGTGTTCCTGAATAAAAACTACACATTTTTAGATGATTTGTCTTTTGTGTTTTGTTTTTTTGTTGTTTTGTTTTTATCCAGTGTCATTATATTCAATAATTATATTAAAATCCAACAATTTGTAGTTTCTGATAAAACTTCCAAGTGAGTATTTGTGCCAAAAAATAGGGTGATTTGCTGTCAAACCAAGAAGTTTTCATGACACAGTTTATTTATTTATTTATTTTCACCAAAGTCTGAAGCTCCAGTTTTTGTCGTGACATATCACATTGATTTTGGGATTGTTGTGCAGACTCATCAGGTGCATACTAACGAATGTACTCGGTAATATACATCGAAACGTATGATTTACTGTAAATATGTCCAGAAATTATGAGAAACGTATCTAAAATAGTCTAAGTCACATAAATTGTCACTATCAAAACTTTTGCTCATGATTGCCGATTTTGCCACAGCTCTCATTGGTGTCTCCTGATAAACAACTTCAACATGTATCCTAATGACACGTCAAATATATCCTCCATACAGCTCAGCGGAATGTGCTGTCGTCTTGAACTTATCAACTAGTACGAACCGATAAAGGAAAACTCGGAGCTTTTCTTCTGAAACGGAAGGCAGGCTTCGCTTGACATAAATTACGCAAATGAGGCAGTGCGCTTTTTTGATTGGCTAATGTTCGTTCGTTTCTCGCTTGTCATTGGATGCTGCTATGTTGGCCACGTCTCCCAGCCACGTCGCTCGCCACTCGCCATTTTCCCCCTTACCCCCGAGCTAAATACCGTAGTTTTTTTTTTCCTGGCGTCGCGTTTGTGTTCAGCTTTACAGTTGGGCTGGGTGGAAAAGGGAGTGTTACCGGAGAGGAACGGAATTCACCGAAGAGCTTTGAGATAGGTTGCTGACTGAGGGAGCTTCCACAAACATGAACATTTTCAGGCTAACCGGCGACTTGTCCCACCTAGCAGCCATCATCATTTTGTTGCTAAAAATATGGAAAAGCAGGTCCTGTGCCGGTGAGTACACCCCTTCCTTCCTTCTTTCTTTCATACAAAACTCAGTTTTAAAAATGTCAGTTCAAAATGTAAGCATTTATCTCGGTTTCTTAGTTGAACCTCACTTATTAGCTCCAAGCTAACGTTAGCTATAACTTGCTAGTGGTACCCTGTGCAGTAAAGCTACCATTTCTGTCAGAAAATGTGACGTTTCATACCGACGCTGCTACTACGAAGAACAATGCGACGCTGTAATGAGCGCCTGCAGGTGGCTTTAGTGGCGACCGGATTCCTAAGTGTTGTCAGCTGACTGTGCATAGTTTGCTCTTAGTTTGACATGTTAGGCCCTTCAAAATTTCTGCTATTCACCTACAATGAGTTACTTCCACGTTTTTACCGCTTCTTCCACCACAGTTCGGTTTCTGTGTTCTGTGACGTGGCAGTGGCCCATCCAGAAGTAACAGTCACAGAGTCCACAGTTTGGCTGTGTCCTGGAGAGTTGCAGGAGGCAGTTTGCTGTGTTTTAATTTATTTATTTTTTTCTCCTTTATTTGGATCAAAGGTTACAGCTGTGCATCAGTCAGCTCCTTGAGTTATCACTGCTGCTTGCAGGAGATTGACTCACATCGTTAGCTTTCCTGTCTTATCGAACCTCCAGAGACCTTTTTCAGTATCGGATCCCCATCCTGCGAGCTGGATATTTAAACAAAACTAATGCACAGGGACGCATCTAAGAACTTTCTGAGATGTATGCAAGCATATTACAGGCACTCATCTGGAGGTTTTGCATGGACACACAGTTGTTAAATACAGAAAATGCCGGCTAGAAACAATTGTTTCGCCATTGTTTTGGCGCCCCCCGCCCCTAGGAGTGCATACCCAGTTTTAATAATGCATCACAGTTGAGTTCTGATTAGTTAATATTATTGTAAAGATACTGTACGAGTGTTGGCACTAGTCTGTTGATTAGACAGTTATACTTTTCAATCAATAATTTCCCAAAAGCAAAAGTCATTAACAGTTTTGTCAAAAATGCTTAAAAGTACTGTACACTTATTTTATTTACTTGGATCCAGAGTTGGAAGTGTCTCCATTTCACTGCTCTCATGTTCTTGTATTAATTGTATATCCTGATGGTCAAGTATTAAAACAGCAGGGCTGAGCTCAAATCGTGGCACCGGCAGGTCTCTATTAAAAATAACTCGTGTCTGAATTAAAATTAAATGTGTGTTTTTAGAGGCTTTGCACTCCATTTTCATTCATTCGAATGAAAATTGCCTCCCTCTGATAGATATTAATAATTGAAGTCATCTGAACATGAAGAATGTGGCGCAACTAGACCAACCCACATACTTTTTCACCTGATTACCTGGCCAAAGACGGTATAAATCAGTGATGATCATATTGCCCATATTACCTTCCATAACAATTATGGGGGTAATATGTTGACAAGAAAACTGTTAGTCACACACAACACTAATAAAAGACACTTGACACTGATGATTTGGCAGTAAAACAGTCTGTGCCAGACCGCAGCAGCATTCCTCCTACTTGTTCCTTTGAGAAAAATGCACTCTTTAACTTCCTGTTTCTGCCATCTGCCGTCTCCTTGCAGGTATTTCTGGAAAGAGTCAGGTCCTGTTTGCCTTGGTCTTCACCACTCGCTACCTGGACCTGCTTACGTCCTTCATCTCCCTCTACAACACCACAATGAAGGTAAATCGCATTGCGATGAGTGTTTCCCGCAAGGCGTGCGCACACAGTGCTGAGGTGGATCTTACCCTTGAACTAACACGCTTGTGTTTGTTGAAGGATGATCCGCATCCTCCCGCCCGCGTGATTCTGTTTGTGTTAAGCTAGCGCGCTTGTTGTCGTCCTGCAGATAATCTACATCGGATGTGCTTACGCCACCGTCTACCTGATCTACATGAAGTTCAAGGCGACCTACGATGGGAACCATGACACGTTCAGAGTGGAATTCCTGGTGGTCCCAGTGGGCGGGCTGTCTTTCTTGGTCAATCATGACTTCTCCCCTCTGGAGGTCAGTAATCTAAACCAATTTTAAAGCAGATCTTTTATCCAGTTCAGTCAAAAACATGCTGGAATTGTTTATCCCCGCAGATCCTGTGGACATTTTCCATCTACTTGGAGTCGGTGGCCATCCTCCCGCAGCTCTTCATGATCAGCAAAACGGGAGAGGCTGAGACCATCACCACCCACTACCTGTTCTTTCTAGGACTCTACAGGGCCCTCTACCTCATCAACTGGATATGGAGGTTCTACTTTGAAGGATTCTTTGATATGATCGCCATTGTGGCAGGAGTGGTGCAGACAATCCTATACTGCGATTTCTTCTATTTGTATGTAACAAAAGGTGAGAGCTTTGCATTTTTTTAACGCTTTTAATTTTTACAAAGAAGGTGCAACCTTTTCTAAAGCATTTAGGTGATAAATGTTGTAAAACATGTATCTTGTGTTTTCTTATGTAGCCAGTTTCTCCTCGGTCACAAAGCACAGAACCTCACTCTGCTTGTAAAGGTCGGGCTTCTCTTGTAACCAAACTCGCTGTTGGGAGTGTTTCAGGTTGCAAAGGAACATTTGTGATAACCACATACTGAAATAGAGAGTCCATCCCTGTAGGGCAGGTAGAGGCTGGGCCAGACTTTAGAAAAGGCTTACTTGAGCAGTAACACAGGACTTCAACTTTTGGGGACTCCAAAGATTTTATTTTTATTTTTAACTAAATGCTTGCTTTGAATTGTTCTTCATATAAAACTTATAGGCCCATATCAGATTATGTTAATACTTTGGGATTTTTCTTAATATAAATAATATCCAAGCATTGTAAAATACAAAGTTATATATATATTTTTTTTAAACAATATTGAGCTACTGCTCAGGGGACACATTCAATCTGCCATGCATCAATTCATGTATAGGTCTATTTATTAATGTATTGTAATTTGCTTTAGTAGAATTTTTTTTTCTGTTGTGGGTATGGCACCAAACTGGCTGCTGCCAGGGACCCAAATCCTTGTAAATCCGGCCCTGGATAAAGGTATTAAAGTTGGGACAATGGAGACAACTGGGCTGGAGATGTGGGATGTTTCAGACTTGGATTTGAAGGATATGCTGTTGACATTTTTATGCCGAATACTACATGGCATCTTTATGTGTATAAGAGTTCTCAATAATTGAGGTGAATATTAGCTTCATGTTAGTAAATAAAAAAAAAACCAAATGTCCACTCTACCTCCACTACACAACTCTGCTACTCTCTTTGATCCACAAACTGCTCAGCCTGTGCTTTACTAGATTCTAATCATGTCCATTTTGGTCCTTATTGATGGAAAATGTCGTTGCTCAAATCTTTTTATTTTTATTTTTCAGTATAGAGTTTTAAAAAGGAAGTCAGAGGAAGCGCAACAGGTGTGAGCAGCTACTTGACAGGAAGTTACTTTCTGTGTGTTTTCTGTTCATTTGGACTGCACCTTTTTAACAGTGAGACTGCAGAAGAAAACGGGCTAAATGAATTGGTGTTATCGTACCCATTTTGCAATGTACCCATTTGCTTAAGTTGTCATGTTGAAATACACTGCTCAAAAAAATAAAGGGAACACTTAAACAGGTGTTTAACACTTAAAGTGTTCCCTTTATTTTTTTGAGCAGTATATTTTCTCCTTGATTTAAAATGCTAAACCCTTGCTCTAAAGTAATTTCGACTGTTCTAACATTATTCTTCAGGCACTTTATGAGCATGTCCTCATATTTGCTCCTATGTCAGATCGTCTTGCTGCGTCTTATTGCTGTTTCTGCTCTGCCTGGTTTCAGTTCTCAAAGGAAAGAAGCTGAGTCTGCCAGCCTAAGTGCCAAAGAGAAGCGAATTGGCAAATTGGGAGCGATCGGAGGGGAACAGGAACAGCAGTGGACACCTTTTGCAAAATATCGAGAAAAAAGAAAAGAATAATAATTACAATGGTATCACGTCCCTCCCTCCTCCACCACGGCCTTCTCCTCTTCCCCTCCAGCCAGCGTAAGATGCCTGAGACAGAGCAACTCCGGAGCTGCCGACTGATCCAGAACCGGTGGATCCGGAACGCCTGCATTCGGATTTCTGTTTGATGCATCTTGCCTTAACTTTTTTTTATTGCTCTGTATAAAGGAAGCGAAACACTGCAGGTTTTCTACATAAAAAAGGAGGATCATTGGCATGTAATAGGTGAAGATGCCTGAGATTTTTCAGTGTATAATATTACACTGCTGGGAGAATGTTGAGTTTGTAATATTTGCAATCAAAACAAATGTTCTTTCATAAAAAATAGGGACATTTGTTAAATAATTTTAAAAATGGACAAATTATTCATGTTTCCCCCTACATGTATTTGACTATTTTACATTCCCACTAGTAAAGTTTGTTCTGGCATAAAAATGCAGTACAGGTAATGTTTTCTGTCCAAGAAAAAAAAAAAAAAAAGCAAGTTGGACACAACTCAAGTTATTTGTTCAGATGCCATCAGAGCTGGTTTTGTTTTGTCAGTGTATTTTAACTGTTCATATTTAAAGGCTTATGAAGAGTAAACGCAGAAAGCACAGGTGTAAGAAAACAAGCCAGTAAACACATTTCTGTAAATGACTTTTTACATGAGCTCCTGAGCTCACCAAGTACACATCACTTGTAATTACACATTATTGCCAAGCTTGTTCATTTCAGAAAAGGTTCTTTTTAACATTTAAAATTCATAAACTGAAGCTTATGTGCTGTAGTCGAAGCCTCACTACAGAAAGTTTTCATCTTTTAGGTGGAGTTGTATTTATTTTTTTTTTCTCGCTGATTCCAATAAACACAGAGTCCAGAGAATGGTTTAAGTGTCATCTATTTATTTTCCGCACGACACAGTGTATTCATTAATATTCTTGACTATTCGTCTTTGCTCCAAGCTTTTGAGGTTGGAAGGCCTGTTTGCCATCACTCTTTAATTCTAAGATTCAAGTTGAAAGTCTCTCTCTATATATATATAATTTTGTGTACGTGTGTTGAGAGCGCAGATATTTTCGCCGAAACAGGTTGTTTGAGCTTTTACGGTATCCGTAGTTCTCTCGATAAGGGCGCGGAACAAGCACGCGCGTATTTTGGCGGTGTAAAGCGGCGAGAAGCATAGACTTGGGGAGCTGTATCTGATGGGGAAACACGAATCGATGTAACACCGCCTCTCTGGCTGCAGTGCGCGCTCCCGACACAGGGGGAACAGAATTTCGCACAAGACCGGAACAGAAAAGACGTCGGACAAAGCCTTTATACATGCTAAAAGGAAGTAACCGAGAGAGCCCATTTTATTCAGTTATGACTGGTTTTCGTTAAACTAAGTGTTAGATCAACTGCGATATGGAAGATATTGCTCAGGAACGTTCTTCAGGTGAGTTACTGTCACTGGCTGCCTAAACACATAGTGTAGCTAGCTAACATAGCTTAGCTGCACGCTAATGTTAGTGAGCGCTAAGATCTACATTTTAGAGTATCCATAACTTTTTAAAATTAATATGGAGCAAAAATAAACCTTAGTATGATTTTTCTTATATTTTTAAAACCCTTTCGGACGCTGTATTTTGTTACTGAAAATTCTTATTTATAGCCTTTGAAATGTGTGATATATGTTTTTCTTTTGTGCAAAGACATTAGAAAAAGTTGCCAACGTCAGAAATTGTGCAGTTCTCTGTATAGCTTGAACATAATTTTTAAAGGACTTATTAATGAAGTTAAAAAATACAAAGCCGAGTAGAATTTATTTGGATAAAGCCATTCAAATTTATGGAAAAATAAAGGTTAGCATAATGCATACTGGAAAATGGTATTGATTTTAATGAGAAATTACGTAATTATTAGATTGTTGTAAGCTGCAAAACGAGCCTAAATAATAAGCTTGACAGTGAGTATGAGGGTTTTCTGCAGATATCTTATGTTTGGCTTCCCCAAACATTACTATGTACCACACTTATCTACTTTACTCTCATCTATCCAAAGGACATTATTTTAAATTTTAAATAGATGTTAGGAAGACATATTTAATAGCCATTGGATCCTGTTCGTTACTGTTTGGGTGGAAATTAGATTCATTAATGGCCATGGAGATCAGAGTCCCATCAACTAACTGCATCATTAGAGTGGTTTGGGATTATTGTATCATTCATAAATTGTTTTTTGCTTGTACGAGCTTAAAAATGAGAGGAATTGCATGCTTGTTCTTAAAACATGAAATAAAACCAATGATCCTCCATGTTAACGTAGCATCTGTTTACCTCCAGGTTCGCCTTTTTCTCTCTCCGTTCTGCGTCTCCTGGTGCCGCCACTGCGGCTGGCCTCTGCAGCGATCTGGCAAACCGTCCAGCAGAAGGTTGTGGCTGACTACGGCATCCTGGAGGAATTTGTTTCTATGATTACCGACACGATTCCAGAGCTGCTTACGAGTCGGCAGAGGGCCCAGCTCACACTGGGTCTGAGAGCACGGGTAAGGTGTCGTCCAGATTCAAACACTGCCTGTAGTTTTGATGTAATTAACACAGCTAAGCATAATGACAACTAATCACAACAAAGAAAATGTGTTGTTCTGTGGGGGTTTTTCAGTTGATCTTGGATTTATGCCAACGGGAAGCTGCTCCTGACTGCGAACTTGTTGAACCACATTTGAACAGGATGGAAATGCTCATCAGGTCATGGCTTGAAGAGGTGACTGAAACTCGTCTGACATCATTACTTTTGCTGAGCAACCTACATGCTCCTAATACCTTGCAGCCAACTGAAACGTCCCGTCACAAATCAGGCACGGGGGTTGAAGTCCACCCACCAATAACGCATCCTTGATCCACCTTGGGAGTTAGTTATTAAACTGCATTCTCCAAGGGCTTTCTGTCTCAATATTTAGTTTTTAATTTCTTAATCTACACAGCTCCTTTTCACTGCTTGAATGTTTATCTGTGGCTTATCTTACAGGCCGGTGGTCCAAATCCAGAAGTGTCCCACTTGGACTTTGTGGATCTGATTAAGAAGCTACTGGGAAGCCCTGATGAGAGAGAACGCTTCTTTCAGGTAAGGCTTGTTGAGCCGCTTTTAGTTTGCTGTAATCATTATCATTTATCGCCTAATTCTAGGGCTGAGATAGTTTATTAAATAACACATCAGGCTCTCAATATCTAGGATTCTGCTTAAAAATAACACCTGCCAGCAGCCTATAGAACCATTTTTAATTATCAGTCAAGGAAAAAAATCTTGATTTTTTTTTTTTTTTTGTCTGTATGTATTTATTTATTTATTTATAAATAAAATATACTTTCTACTTCCCAGCGGGGTTTCCGTGAAGATTTTGGTGCAAAATATGACAAAGCCGTCGATGCCTTGATGTGGTTGTTTTTGTCTAGATTTGAAAACATCCTTCCTGTTCAAACTTTCCATCAGGTACATGAATAAATCCCAGTTTCTGTTTCCTCTTCAAATTAGCAGACGTTAAAACGTCCTTACCATTTTCTGCACACAGGTCGCATCCGTGTTCGGGGACGTTTCATGTGGCTTGGCAGAATATGTTCAGTCTGTGTCTCAGTGTGACGAGCTTAAAAACCTTCTGCAACGTCACAAAGACCTCAGTCGACTGGACCACAATGGTAAGTTACAATAATCAGAGAACTGCGTGACTGACTTGCAAAACCTGGTGAAGTAAAATGATGCTTTTCAATCAAATTTAAAATTCACAGAAAGCACTATAGTTTTCCAAATGTTTCCAAGTGGCAAAAAAAAAGTTACTTTCTAAAGATTAGGATAGCAATGTTAAAAGTTGACTAGAACCTGGATAGTCTTGTTGCGTCGAGCTCTTTATATGTCAAGAAATATCACTTCACATGCAGGCCCCTTGCGCATAGGAAGCGATATGCAGCATGCTTACCACTGCAATAGGGCTCCTAACTGTGGAGAAGGATGCGCAGCTCCAAGTTGTACCCAGGGTTGGCTATGTTGGTTGCTTAGAGACTGAAAAAAGTTGGCTGCTTTTAAAGCTGCAAAAATGTAGCCCTTAAATTTTGGATGGGAACTCAGATTAGTAAGTTGTAAACACAGAGTATAGTTGGAACTAGTAATTTGTGGATCTGATTGAACAAAGCCGGAGATTTCCAAGCAGGAAGTGAATACTCCAGCGACACTTGACATACTACTAAAAGAGCTTTAATAGAGCAACTCATTTCGACCGCAAGCCAAGACATTGGCTGTCGGGTTTTTATTATCTGTAAGTTGGAATAATCAAAATTTCTGGAAATGAAAGCTCGAAATAATTTACTGTTTTAATGAATTAGTACGATATGAGTTTGACTTTCTTGCTAGCCTTCATAAAATGCATCTTATGCACTTTAGTCTTATACAAGAAATGATCTTTTTCTTCTCTTTTCCAGATATTTCTCTTGATGGTTCCTGCATCATCTCTGCCCTCAAACTTCCTTCTCTAAAATCAAGCAAGACATCTGAAAGTCAAACAGAAGTCAATATTTTGGGCTGCGTCCCATCATGCCCATCACCTATGGAAGAAGACTCTTCACCATCGCTTGAAGCATCCCAGATAAGACCTCATTCTGCTTCAGGACCTTTAACTGTTGACGCGACTAATTTGGAAAATGGAACACAGCTTTCCAAGAATGAAAATCAAACTGAGAAGAATGCGGGTGACGTCCTTGAAGGTCAAGGGAAGGCTGCGTCTCGCGTCGTGAAGAAGCGTAAAGTTCCTGGGAAAAAACTTGAGAAACCATCTCGACCCGTCAGGGCTAACAGGGGAATGTTAATGAAGAAGATTCTTGAGAAGGAGAAAAAGGAGCTACGGGATAAAACCCCACCGGCCAAAAACCCTGCTTCCAGGAAAACCAGACAATCCAACAAGACTCCCTCTTCAGTGACTAATAAGCAGGAGTCTGCTCGCTCCAGCAAATTGTCTTCGCATAAGCCTCCTGTAGCCACATGCAGTGAGGATGACTCCTGGTCTTACTACTCAGAGAAGTCTTGCCAAGACGATGTCAGTAATGCAGATTCCTGGTCTTACTACTCAGACAACGATGGTTCATTTGCAACACCTGTCAGCAGTCCCGCTGAAAGTGATTCATTTTCTAGCTGCTCTAATGCGGACACTCCTGAAAATAAGTTCACTCCATCCCCAAAACCAAAACGGTCCAATGCGCAAGCCAGCACTCCAAAAAAGACTCGGAATTTTTTGTGTTTTATTTGCAAAGAGCAGGTGAGCAAAAAGCTGCGAGCTCACATAAAAAGCCACTTTCCCGACAAAGACTACACTTGCCCCCAATGTGGCACCAAGTATAAACTCCTCTCTTCGCTTGAGAGACACTTGAAAAAGACCTGCTTCGAGTACCACCTCAAGAATGTAGATCCCACCAAGCCGGAGGAAACCCAGAACCTTTCCAAGTGCGACAAGTGTGGAGATGCATTTCAGTACAAGATTTCCTTACAAAAGCACCTGCTCACACACCATGAGCTGTACTGCGGTGTGTGTCGGACGGTGCTGCGAGACGCGGAAACGCTGGCCCGACACAAAACCGCACACACACCGTTTCAGTGCACCCGCTGTGACCAGACCTTCACCGTTTTTAAGCACTTGGTTAGGCATTTCGAAAACACCCACGAAATTAGCAAACCCTTCAAATGCAATCACTGCCCAAAGATTTCACCTAAGCTCAATGCTTTAATCAGACACGAATGGCAGCACACAGGTCATCTACCCTTTCAGTGTGGTCAGTGCAGTTTGAAGTTCAAGTCATTCTCATATCTTTTGTCCCACGAAAAGGTCCACAAAGGGGAGAAACCCTGCCTGTGCTCGGAATGTGGAAAGACTTTTGCCCACAGGTCCAACCTATACCGCCACATTAGACTCATCCACAGTGCTTCTAGAAATGAGAAGAATTATTCTTGTTCCCAGTGCGAGAAGATCTTTAAAGAAAAGGCCACCCTGATAAGACATCAGAGGACCAAGCACCTCCAGCAGCTGTTCCGCAGGGAGTGCCCCTACTGTAGTAAGATGGTCGCTCCGTCAACATTGGCAAGGCACAAAATGATGCACATGGGACAGAGCCCCTTTAAATGCACCACCCCTGATTGCGAGAGCGCCTACAGAACTGCTTCGGAGCTGAAGAGACACGTCCTTTTACACCACACCACTGAGCGACCTCACAAATGTGACGTCTGTGGAAAGGGCTTTGTGCGACTCGGCGATCTCAACTTGCACGCAAAGATCCACACTAAAGAAAGACCGTTTGTTTGCCACATCTGCGGAAAGGCGTTCCTCAAGTCCTACAGCATGTTTAGACATAAAAGGCTTCTACACTCATCTGTGCCAGATTAGAGTAAAATTGTAGAAACGCTTAAATGAAAGCAGCAAAAGTGTCATAAAGCAAGTGCAAATGTTGAGAAAAATGTGTGTGCCCAACAGCAGGTGTACCGTTGTCGGACGGATCTTAATGTTTTGGAGATGAACCTTTTGTAGTACTATATACGAGGCTCTGCTGTAATTAATACTGGACCAATGACTGGCAACATTTTGTTGCACAAACTGGTGTTAGATGGTGAAACTCCTTTTGTGCAGGTTGATGAGGACTGGAACTGATTCTGCACTCTAAGGAGATTGCGATTGGTATTGAAATTTCTTGACACGCCTTTGCTGAGAAATAAAACAATAATTGTACAAGAAATTTTCAGTGTTATGTCAATTTTGACTTCCTGCTTCCTGCTACATATATGAAAGAGGACTGGTGCAAACATCTTACAAATGTCACCTTTGGTTGAAAGTTTGTAACATTTTCTAGCAAAGGGGTTTGAACTTGGTTCTTAAGGGTGAAATGCCATTTAAAAAGAGACCCTTAACCTTATTGTCTGACATTAAATTGAACCAAACATTTTCTGCTTTTAGAATGACCAAAGTTCTCTGGCCATGTGATTGACATAGGCAGAGATGTGGATGTGGTTTGAGGGACACCTTAGATATCAGTGGACAAATTGTGTGCACCCAATCAGTTGTGTTCTTTTTTCTAAAGAAAAATATCTTAATCATTATTGCATCTGTGACCGCTAGAACAAAATATATATTTTTGTTTCGTCAGTGTAATTACATAAAACATTCAAGAATGTAATATATAATATGCAATCTCAAACGTAAAATTGGAATTTTGGGCCAAAAAGTCACATTTGCTTTGAAGGCATATTCTCCATGGAAAGATTATGAGGTTACTTTTGTATTAATGCTACATTTTTTTAATTGTGGCTCAAACCTTTTAAGATTCAGTTTCCTTGTTCTTTATCCTGGTTTTGGATGATTGTGAGACTGAAAAGAATTTCTATGTCTTGAGTTAAATGTGCTGTGTGGAAAAAAAACTTGTGTGAATTCAAGAAAATGTTAAGAGGAAATATAATCAAAAAGTGCATACATGTTGGATCTTGCATCTTTTTATTTGGTTTTATTTGATTTTAATTGCTTATTTTTCTCAGTTCAATTGTGTACATTTCACATATGTTTTAAAAGTCTTTATTTTTATTTCACATCTCGGCATTCATTTTAACAAGGGTGGTGCAACTTTTGAGATTTACTGTAACTTCTTAAACCTTATGGATCGTTAAGGCATGAAACGGCCGCTATGTATGAGGAACAAATCAGTTGTGTCAACACTTGCAGATATTTTGGGAAATATTAATAGTGGTTTGCACTGATCTGAAACATCTAGAAGGTTAATAATTACACTATAATTATTCAGCATAACCGAGCTTTTCAAGAACGATTATTCATGCATATAACACATTTGATCATCTTCAAATTGGTGTTGCAACAGGTCGCCACGAAGCGGAACGAAGCAGAGCTATCTTAACTTGAGTCCGGACTGTTGATTCAGACGGAACGCAGAGCAACCGTTGACGCAGAAGAAGCGCCTGGAAGACTTTGGTATTGAACAAAGCCGCTGTTAAAGGAATCTCTTTGACTGTGGCCGAGTCCCGGACAGTAGTTGTTCTCACTGTAATGTTGCTACAGTGACTGTTTAAGATGGAAGGAGGAAGTTCCGAGTTATCCGGTGAGTAAAAACACTAACTGGCAGATTTGTTTAGCTAGGCCGCAGCGCGCGCGCGCGCGGGAATAGCATCTTAATAATATGTTAAAACTGACGGTTTTCGTCATAGTGTCCATATTATTTTATTGAAGTCGGACTAACAATTTTCTTAGACGCCGCCAGAGGTGCTTATTTTCAAGCCTTGCGGGTCAGGTAGATATAGCTGATGCTAAAGGTGCTCTGCCACAGTCCCAACCTAGCTAGCTGAGAAGCATTGGAGCTAACTCAGTTAATGCTAGGCTAGGGTTAGCTTCTGAAATGACTCCGGTGGTTTTTTCAGTTCACTCTTAATATTTCTTAAACAAACGATTCCTAAATTATGTGCTTATATCATTTATTTAAACTGAATATAAATCCTTTACGATACAATTACATATTTGACCAAGTCCGGAGAATGCAAATAAAACCAGGAATATCCGGCTTAATCGGAGTTTGGCCCTGAAATGTTTTTTTTTCTTTTCGTGAATAGAAAGTTTAACACTTTAAAATATATTTACTTTAAATGTTTAGTTAAAGTAAATATCTTTGTGTAATATTCTAAATAGTTCTGTCAAGTCAAACGTTTTCATCTGAAAGATCGCTAAAAACATTTCAATAACACAATAATGTTTATACATCAAAACACAAGAGGTGCGCAACATTTAAACAGCTGCCCTGGTGGAGCTAATTTGTGTTCTCTGAAGCACACGAAAAGTTGTCACTAAATCACAACTTTAAAAAAAAAGTACTAAAAAGAAAACAAATTGCCGTTTTATTCCATTTTAGTGGCTAAAATAAATGTAGATTAGGTGACTTGTTAGAATCCTGGTATGCAGCCATTTTTAACCTTAACATCTACGTCTGTGAATATTGAAAGATTCCTTCTTTTTTTCCCAATCAATTCTTTAAATCTAAAAATATTCTATGCAGACTTTCCCTGGGCCAGATAAGCATGTATTTGCATATGAAATCACTTTATTTTGTGATGATTAGACCCATTTGTAGAACACATATGCAGCAGCAGCTCATTTTAAAAGTTCCATAACATAGATAAAGTAAAACTGTAGTGTATGGAGGGGTTAAATCACGACTACATACACAAGAACACTATGGGAGTTCATAAATCATAAGCAAATCTTTGTAGTTTATTTCACTGGCCACCTAACATCCTTCTCCATCACTGTCTTAGTGAGCCCTCAAGTAATAAACCACTTTTGAATCACGCGTTCAGCCTTGATCAGCCATTACCACATGTATCCATGGTTTTGTAGTTTTTGGAGCTTGTTTATAAGTTTGAGTAAGCTTTTTTTCTTTTTTTCTTTTTCTTCTTGTGGGTTGGTCAGAAATTTGACACAGGCATGGACCAGTTACCAAATTAAGAAATATGGTAGGAGGGACTTCCAATTGCATTATTGTTCCCGCCTCCTCAAGTAAAAAAAAAAAAGTTTCTATGTACTTTCAGGGCATTTACATGGCTTAATGGTCTACGAGGTTGACTTTAAAAAAGATCTACTTGTCTTCAATTGCTGTTTTGTAAAATCTAAGCTTAACAATGATCCCTAGCCACAGCTGAAACCAGATATTTACGTACAATGAGTAAAAACACATGTACACCTATTTTTTTTTTCCTCCTCACTGTCTGAAGTTAAATCAGACCTTACTTTTCCTGTTTTAGCTGAGATAGAATGACCAAATTTATTTCTATTTGCTAAATGAAGGTAACCTGCCAAGAACATTTTTTAGAGATTTTATTTTTTGTAACTTGCTTCGAATTCATAAATTTCTGTACGTTTGGGTAGCATCATCGATAACTGTCTTTTAAACTGTATGACATGAGTCAAACATTTTGTTGTTTTTTTTTTTATTCAGTGTATGTAAATATCTGGAATGAAGACCCACTGGCCTATCTTTGAGAACATGCCTAGTATAAAAAGGTGTAGCTATTTATTTTGATAACAAAAACTACCCCAAGACTCTTAAATCGCTTGTGTTGGTGCCATATGATTGACTGATTCACTCTTTTTCTTGACCAGTAATTCAACCTTTGGAGGCGGTAGATGAGGCTGAGCAGATATGTTGATATTCTATGAAGGATTATATTATAAATCATTTATTAAAGTCTTTCACTAATCTGTTTTTGGGGAAGGCCAAGGGTAAGACATGCAGCTATCAAAAAAATGATGGGAGCTGGAGAAAATCCCACGAAAAGTCCAAAGAAAGTGTGACCATTCTGATCACTGGAGGAAAATATACATATACTCTTTCAAATCCAGGACAAGCAATAGCGAATGTTCTAAAATAATTACTTTTATTTTATAAGTCCTATTCAGACATGGGACAAGTAGCCAGTTTATTTCACTATCAAACATTTTTGCTGCACCCATGGATTCAAAGAGATCATATTTATTAGGATTTAATGAAGTAACACGCTATGAAACAGAGAAATCTTACACTCAGAGAGTGCAGACAGCCTAAAGTCATCCTCCAGAGGATAATGTCAAAGAATCCCTAGAGAGGCATAGAACTGCCTGGAGCAGCAAGCTAAGAGTTTAACCTTCAGAGCAGTAGCGACGCATCACTTGTTTGAGGCTGAACAGGAAATCCCAAGGACAGGTCTGGAATCATCTGCTGGGATATATTAATGCAGACAAGATGTTTGAGTTTTAAAAAAAAATATATATTTTTTTGCAAAGCAAGATGTTTTACTTTAAGTTTGAATCCCAGACTTGCTCTAAAACAAACACCTGCTTTTTCAAGAAATTACTGACTGTGTTTCCGTGTTTTGCAGGTCCCACTCTTCCCCTCTCCGCCCTGCGTCTCCTGGTTTCCCCCATCCGCCTGGTGTCTGCTGCGATCTGGCACACAGTGGAGCAGAAGATTGTGTCCGACTATGGCCTGCTGGAGGAGTTTGTGTTCATGGTCACGGAGATTGTTCCTCAGCTTCTTTCTACAAGGCAGCGAGCCGAACTCATTCTGGGCCTCAGAGCACGAGTGAGTCGGGTTTTGATTGCTAACATTGCTTTCTGATTGGAGTTTTTACATTAATCATGACCTGAAAGAGTCCAGGTCTTGTTGGGGACTAGTGATCAGTATAGAGGCACAAGAGGCTTATCTCAACATTAAGGGTGCATTGTTTGGTGTTTAGAAAGCAGTTTTTTTGGTCACCAAAATAAACGTAATGATATATCAACAACACAACTGCACTTGTCAAATTAGTGTCTCAAAGATGGATATACAGCACACATTAAAAAAGCAACTTCCTAATGTTAATCATCAAACTGCTGTTTTCTAAAGGGATCAACTCTAAAGCAATGCAAACAAAGCAGAAGGGGCATCTGAGCAGCTTTGTAAACATTTTTTTTATCTTACCGATTTATTTATTTTGGCCTTTTAAATTGCAGCTGATCCTGGAACTGTGTCGTTCCGATGAGACGGCCGACCTGCAGATTATTCAGCCTCACCTCGACCGAATGCAGAGCCTCAGGTCTCTGTGGAAAATAGAGGTAAACTTTCTTACCTCTATTGCATGCTGGGTTTGTTGTTTCTGATGAATGCAGTCATATTGCTTGTCATTTACTATCAGTTTGCAAAACCAATTGATTCTGTTTCTGCCTACAGTCTGATGCAGAAGTGTCTGATTCTCATTTCATGGGCCTTGTTCAAAATTTGCTCAGAGATCCAGACGAAAGAATGACCTTTTTCCAGGTAAGCTTACATAGACTAATGGCTCTGTAACTTTAGCTCTTGTTAAAGTTGTTGTTGGTCACCCACCATATTTACTGGATTTGTTGGTGTTTCAGGATGTTTTTCCTGGAGACTTTGGGCCCACATACGACAAAGCTATTCAGACTCTGATGTGGCTGTTTCTGTCCAGACTTGAAAAGCTCCTTCCTGCTCAAAGTCTCCAGCAGGTATACACATAATCTCAAGAGGAAAACGTCTTGGCTTTTTGTTGTACTCAAAAAAATGTATTTGAATGGAATATAATTTAAAAAAACATTTATTTTTTTGTTTTTTATCAGGTTGTTTCACTGATGAGTGACACCACCTCTTTCCTGAATGAATCCATGGAGACTTTAGTTCAACCTGAAGATCTAAAAGTTTTGTTGGACACACAGAAAAATCTCACCCACCTTGAAGATATTGGTAAGGAGATCTTTCTTTGATATACAGGTCCATTGCCATTTAGCAGTTCTGTCAGGACGTTCTCTGTATGTTCTACCTGAACTGATCTATTGTGTTTCTTTTCAGAGTCTTATGTTGTCGACAGCGGCATCTTATCTGCCCTTTGTCTTCCTCCTGTGGAAAGAGTCGTGATTGTCAACGAGCAGCCAGGAACCGACGCAGAGAGTGGCCTCGTGTATACAGTCTGCTCAGAGATGGAGGTGGAATCTGAGAACAAAGAAGTGTATGTCGAAGTACCTGGGAGCACAGCAGAGTGTGCAGAGCCACAGTGGTTTGGCATCAGTGGAGAGGTGAAGGCTGAAATGGACAGTGTTGTGGTCTCGGATCCCACTGAAGGCACTGAGGCCAGCGAGGGGGAAATGGTAGACGACCAGCACGATGACCATGCGGGGACTCTGATCATTGGGGAGGACGGCCAAGTGACACTGCTAGATGGCGTGGAGAAGAAGCCAAACAGACGTGGGCGGAGAAGGAAATGCCCAGACGACGACGATAAAGATTATGAAGTGGAAAGTAAAGCAAGGGGCTTTAAGGAAGACTTGGATGCAGACCCCTTGTGGGAAAGACCAGTGAGAAAGAATCGAGGACTTAAGATGAAACGGTACCTGTCGCAGTGGAGAAAATCAGGCAAGACTTTGGGCGGTACCACGGTTTCCCAGAGTTCAGCAAAAAACGACTTGGATGAGAGAACGTGCAAGGTGTGTGGCAAAGTGGTGAGCCAGGCCAAGTTCCTGCAGAGACATATGAATCAGCACACAGAGGAGCTGCCCATTGCTTGTTCTGTGTGCAAAAAGTTTTATAAGAGTTTACGCTTCCTGCAGCAGCACAAATGTACGACTTCAACTAAGGTAAATCCAGATAAAGATACTCAAGGACAAGAAACCACATCAGATGCTGGTGAACAGTCATCCAGTGGGGTCATTTGTGAGGCCTTTATTGACGATCATCCTCCAGACAGTGCGGCCCAAGATCCTGACTATATCATGTCGGAGAAGTCCTCTGGGGAATTAGGAGAAAGAAGCCCAGACGGAAGCAAGAGTGGCCTGGAAGGTCCGTTCTACTGTCCTCACTGCAGCGTCGAGTTCAAATGCAGACAAACGTTTAGGTTCCACATGAGGAACATTTGCTACACTGAGCAGCAAGTGGATCCAGAGAACCCAGATGATGTGAAACACTGTTTCAGATGTGACGAATGTGACAAGGCCTTTAAGTACAAGTCCACCTTAGAATCCCACAAGCAGACCCACAACCCGCTCTACTGCGAGGTCTGCATGAAACTAGTACGTGACTCAGAGGCTCTGGCCATGCACAAAGAATCCCACACGCCGTTCCAGTGTAATCGGTGCGAGGAGCACTTCCCTGTGTTCAAGGCACTTCATAAGCATTACATCGATGCCCACAACCCCACTGAGCCTTTCACTTGCCCGTACTGTGACACGACCTTTGCCAGTTTGAAGCGTTTCATCAGACACGAGTGGAAACACACCGGTTACCAGCCTTTCCAGTGCACTCACTGTGCTAAAAGGTTCCGCTCATACTCTGACCTTGTGGAGCACCAGAAGAAGCACACAAAGGCGTATCCGTACCTTTGCTGGGAGTGCGGCAAGAAATTCAGGCACGGCGTCACGCTGACAAGGCACGTGGAGCGTGTGCATCATGCTGGAGAACCCGTAGACGAAAAACCTACCACGATCTTCCCTTGTACTCAGTGCGATAAGACCTTCACTTCTAGAAGGTGCCTTCTAAAACACGATAACTTCCACCACAAAGGGATGCGCTTCCCATGTGAGCACTGCGGAAAGGGATTCTTTGGGAAGGACGCATTGGTGAGGCACACTTTGATCCACACCGGAGAAAGGCCTTTCAAGTGCGATGACTGTGAGAAGTCTTTTAGATCCGCAGCAGAACTGAAGATTCATAGGCGGTACCATACTGGAGAAAGACCGTTCAAGTGCACCATATGTGAAAAGGGTTTTGTCCAATCCTGTTTTCTTACTTTGCACATGCGAACACATACAGGAGAGAGACCATATGTATGCGCAGTTTGTAACAAGGGCTTTTCAAGTTTGCATGGCCTCAAACGACACAGGAGACTTGTCCATTCCTAGTTTCTATCAACATTAAATTAATCTTAATGTGGACTTTAACTATCAGTTTACTATGTCCCTTATGAAGGAGGTTAGTTTAGCTTCAGCTTTGTGCCAGAAAATAAAAATGGATTGCTTATGATATTAAATCTCACCTTGGCTGTTTGGGTGCTAGTTAGATATGGAGACTTGACACCAAGTTTTCCTCTTCTGTGACATTGTCCATATATTGCGTGGTTGCCACAGACCTGCGTTGTCAGAAATGTATAATTGTACTGAATTCTAAAAATGTATCTTTGTATTTTTTACAGACATGTTTGCTGTAGTTCTATGTATAATTTGTATGTATGTGATTTAAAATTTAATTACCTTTAGAAATTTGGTTTTTCTTCCTTAAATAAAAATTTCTAGTGTCACTTGCTTTGAGTGATTTGGTGTGGTAATCTTTTTTTGTTAATAGTATTACCTAAAATTTTAGAAGAAATACAGTCTATTTTATTTTAATTGGTAGGGAAGCTATGTATCTTTTTTAATCCCAACTTCAAGGAATTTAAAAAGGCTTTAATACAGCAACCCTCCATTGAAAATAGTTTTGTCAAATCAGTAAAATTGTGTTTTAATTCTTCATGGTGTCATCATTTACTGAAAAAGGAATATTGGTGAAATATAAGGAAGTGG
This sequence comes from Xiphophorus hellerii, assembly GCF_003331165.1. Classification (NCBI taxonomy): domain Eukaryota; kingdom Metazoa; phylum Chordata; class Actinopteri; order Cyprinodontiformes; family Poeciliidae; genus Xiphophorus; species Xiphophorus hellerii. Next base: position 18,176,184 of record NC_045681.1, read on the forward strand.
TAAAAAAAAAATAAGGTACCACCCCAGATGGGACTCGAACCCACAATCCCTGGCTTAGGAGGCCAGTGCCTTATCCATTAGGCCACTGGGGCTTTTGCGGCGTTATTGGCAGGTGAGACGTCATCAGCCTTCTGTGCCACCTTTTATGTGTATATGGTTTCCTAACTGTAGGATGCAATGTCCGACGAGACTCTAGTGGTTATTTACCTTGGGCTTGCTTTAACAGGGTTACTCCCGAATAAAAACCATCTTTGAAAAATACTGATTTTAGGTTAAATCAAATGACTGAATTTGGTGTAGGATTGTAATTTATCTGCCCTGGAATTGTTGAAAGGCGCCTACATTTTAACTCAAACTATTTTATGATGACGTTATGTTGACACGCATTTACGACATCCACTGGAGACAAGTGAATTCCCTCCGATCCTGACAGCGAGAGACAGCCCCAGTTTTGTTTTTTCTTCTTCTTCGCTCTGTCCAGCAAAAACCCGACTGGTGGAGGAATGTTAGCCAGTTAGCTAACGGACAAAAACTGTTGGGGTTTTTACTCGTTTAACATCGCTGGTTACTTGTTATAACGATGAATTTACTCCCGTCCAATCCACATGGAAACGGGCTTCTTTATGCTGGATTTAACCAGGATCACGGTAAGAATCATAGTCGTAATGATCTTTGTTATTTTTCCTCCCTGTCTAATACAATTGAGAAACGTCGTAAATTCACAATTCATTGCCTGCTAGTGTGACACGTCAGTCATCGTTTCTTAAATTCCGCATTCAGTTTTTACATTGGCAAATATTTTCTAAAAGCGCTGCGTTTACCTTTGAACTGCCAGGTTAAATTACCGACAAAGTTAACATTAGCATTAGCTCCTACACTTGAATTTAGCCACCAAAAATGGCAGCTGCCACTTTAGTTCATTGCTTACAAATTTTCTGACTGACAAAATAATGACTCGGGAACCCAGTAATAGAAAATATACATAAACACAAGGTGGGAAAAGAGGGTTATGTGTAATGGGTGTTGTATGCTAACTTAGCATTAATGCTACTGCTAGCAGAAAATCCTTCCAACATAGCGGCTATCCGCTAAAAGCGGCTATGTCAACAGTACTAAGGTTAGCTCTGGGCTGTTCTGAATTCCCACAAGTCATTTATTTCCACAATATTTTTTCGTTAGTACTTTCCAGAATAAGTTATCGTATTAGACGTGATTTAGCCACGTATTTATTTTCTTTTCCAAGTTCTTCATACAGACACAGTACGGGCCGTGAAGTGTCTTTAAATTTCTTCTTTTATACCTCGGTTACCCTTTTTGTTAAACCGAGGTATAAAACTTTGATATACCTGAAACTAGATTGATAAATGAACCCAGAACGGACAAGTGGAAACTCTACCACGAAGTGCTACTTCTCCATAAATAACAGTGGAGGTTAATGGTTTGTGGTCAGTGGTTCATCTTCAACATTTATTTTCTACTTCCTGTTACCTTGAGACTGTGGGAATGATTATAATATATATATATATATGTATATATATATATATAGAGAGAATTTTGTTGTATTTGTTGGGTCTTTGTGTTCTTGTCCAGGATGCTTTGCTTGTGGAATGGAGAATGGATTTCGTGTCTACAACACAGATCCTCTCAAAGAAAAGGAAAAGCAAGGTAGCCGGACGATATCATGTCAATTTTTTACTTTTTTGCTCATTCTTGGAAATGCACCACACTTTTACTGGAATGTAGCGCCTTAAATTTGAGTAAGCATCCTCCACAGAGGCATATAATTTAGGATGCAAATTTGCACGGTTTCCTAAAACGCATTCTGTTTCTCCTTTGTCTAGCCTTTGCGTCCGTCACACACAGCAGTGCAGGACCTATTTGTGTCACGCTCTGTTACAGAGATTGGAAATGTCCCTGTGTTTGTATTTCAGAGTTCCTAGAGGGAGGCGTTGGCCATGTGGAGATGCTGTTTAGGTGTAACTACCTGGCGCTTGTGGGAGGAGGGAAGAAACCCAAGTACCCAACTAATAAAGGTATGTTTGCCACTTTCCTACTGAAGGGGGGGGGGGGGGTGAAGATGAGAAAATGGCTGCAGGTTTCCTTTTGCAGAAGAATTCATAAAGCTTAAAATGCTGTGCGGTGTGGAACCACAAACCTCAATAACTTTCAGTGGGAATTTATGCCAGTGAGCAGCAAACTATGGAGCTTTCTTAGTTCTTTTTTTTTTAAGTTTATCTTTAAAATTCCCACAAAATTAATTTTAAGTATTATAATTTCTTGTTTCAGTCTTCATATTAAGGATTCCAGCAGTTTATTTCCGACCCTATTCCATGTCTGCAGATCTACAAGGTGGAGATGCATGAAGAAGCTCTTCTTATTTTGTGCAGCACACCATCTTGTACCTTCTTTTTTTTTTTTTCGTTTTAGGAAAAACTTGGAACTTTTCACAATAGTTGTGTTTTAATAATACAGTGTTAGCTTTCTGCTTAGTTTTTAATCTATAGTGAAGTCATAAAACATAATGGAGCAAACTTTTTGGCAGATTTTTTAGCATTTTTTTTTTTTTTAGCTAAGACAATTAGTCGGATGAATTGTGATGAATCAATTAATTTAAATAATCGTCAAGTAATTAGCAAGCATTTCATAGTTGACTAGAGTAGATATGCTTTAAAAAAATGCCAGATGCTGAAAGACCAATACAGTCTGAACCATAATGAAACCAAAAGTCAACAAAAAACATATTGCGTTTCAGATTTTAAAAGAAACAAAAAAACTTTTTTTGTTGGTAAATATATTTTACCCAGAACCCCTCGAGTGGCAGTTTTAGCTTCACTCGGTTGAAATTTTGTAAAAAAAAATAAATAAAATAAATCTCCTATTTTGCACATTTTGCCATCCAATTATTAATCAGTTAAAAGACAAAAAAAATCAACAGATCAGGCCTATAATCTATTGCTGTCAAGTCAAACAGAAATAACTGTTAGAGGCATTTTGCTTGCAGACATAGTTTAAAAAAAAAAGTTTATTTAATCCGATTAATCGTCACAATAGTCGATTACTAAAATAATCATTAAGTTGTAACCGCCATTTTGAGTTGCATCGCTGTCCTTTTTACTGAAAGCCTCCTGCAGTTGGAAACTATATATATATATATATATATATATATATATATGTATATATATAAAAGCTCCTGGAATCTCAGGGATTGAAGCGACCAAGCGTGTTATTCCCGTCCTCCGTTCAGCCTTCCTGAGCTACAACTTGGATACCGTATTTTAATCTATTCCTGTGATTGGTTGACGTTCCAGTGATGATCTGGGACGACCTCAAGAAGAAGACGGTGATCGAGATCGAGTTCTCCACAGAGGTGAAAGCGGTGAAGCTTCGGCGGGACAGGTACGGACGGACTCCCGCTCGCTCAGGCCTCCATTTTCCTTCGCCAACATTCGACTACTGCATCTGGATGAGTGTGTGTGTGTTTTTTTTGTTTTTTTGTTGTTCTTTCAGGATCGTGGTCGTCCTAGACTCCATGATCAAAGTGTTCACCTTCACGCACAACCCGCATCAGCTGCACGTGTTCGAGACCTGCTACAACCCCAAAGGTCGGTGCTGACGCCCGTGAGCTTTTCGGGCTTCCGTACGCCCCGGACGTCCGGTCCGGACCGGCTGAGTCGTTAGTCATCACAGCAGGTGTCTCCATGTTTCTAAGCCGCCGCCGTCTGGTCCGTTCCAGGTCTGTGTGTGCTGTGTCCCAACAGCAACAACTCCCTCCTGGCGTTCCCAGGAACGCATTCGGGCCACGTGCAGATCGTGGACCTGGCCAACACCGAGAAGCCGCCCGTCGATATCCCGGCCCACGAGGGGGCGCTGTGCTGCATCGCACTCAACCTGCAGGGAACCAGGATAGCCACGGCGTCGGAGAAAGTGCGGAGAGGGTTTTTTTTCTTTTTCTGTTGGATGTTAGTTTGGAGGGGGGTTGACGACCTCTGACCTCCCGCAACTTAATTCCCGCCGTGTCTCCGCAGGGGACTCTGATCAGGATCTTCGACACGTCGGCGGGGCAACTCATCCAGGAGCTGCGGCGAGGCTCGCAGACGGCCAACATCTACTGGTGAGGGAGGGAACCTCGGATATTTATCTTTTATTTTTTTAAAAGGAAAAACTCCTAGGAAACCTGCTTATGTTTTTTGTTGTTGTTGTTGTTTTATTTGTGGCTTCCAGCATCAACTTCAATCAGGACGCGTCTCTGATCTGCGTGTCCAGCGACCACGGCACCGTACACATCTTCGCTGCAGAAGACCCCAAAAGGAACAAACAGTCGAGGTCTGTGTTCTCATGGCCGCCGAGGCAGGAGGAAGGACGCAGTCTTAACGGTTTTCACATTTTGTCGCATTGCAAGTACAAAACATTCATCGATTTTATGCGATTAGACCAGCACAATTGCAGACGGCACAAGTAAAACAAAGTTGACAGTTTTGGGCAATATAAAAAATCTAAATAAAATCTGATTTTTTGTTTGTTTTTTTATGTCCAACTTATGATTTTAATCCAAATTTCTTGCGAAAGTGGCTTATATTTCAGTCATTCAGTGTAGATGATTGAACTTTTGTTTAATTAGTAGTATTAGTAGTATCATAGTATTAGCAGAAGTATAATAATTTTATTTTAAAAATGTCTTAAAATTATGAGCAAGTCATCATTTTAATGAGGAAAACAATCTTAGCTCAAGATCATGTTGATCTTTATTCAAAATGGCTGCTTTCACAATCATTTCAAAACCCTAATAGTTTGATGCTGACGTAAGTCCTCCACACCAGTAGGTGGAATCTGGAGCTGTTCTTTAATATTGTAAAAGACTGCATGTTTGGAAAACGCCATAAAGTGTAACACAATTTGTGTTGCTTCCTCAGTCTTTCTTCTGAACTATCCATTAAATCATAAAATACAATATCAGGTCTTTACTGGTAAAGACCAGATGGTCTTTTCTGGTCGATTTATTGACTGACTCCCCCAAGTGGTCTGGAGGACGTCCGTTCTACTGTCTGCAGTATTTCATACTTACCGTTTTTACTATAATCATTTCATTTTCTCCCTTCGCTTCCTCTTCCTGTGGTTGCTGCACTTTTTTATTTCTTTTGTTGCCACATTTTTTGTTTTCATTTGTTTCGTGTTTCGGCGTTTGCATCGTTCACGTGTTTGTAGCTCGGTTTGCCTTGTGTTTTTGCAACTTCCGGCCACCGTAGTCCTCGGCTCTAAAGCGATGCTGAAGACCTAAGAGTTAATTTTGTAGAAAGTTCTGGAAACCGTTTATCGTTTTTTTTTTTGTTTTTTTTCCAACTTCACAACTAACTAGCTTGTTCTGCTCTGTTACATAAAACAAAGGAAAAAAAACAAACATCTGGGGTTTGTTCTTTTGTCATGTGACAAAATGTGGAACATTTCAAAGGAAGTCAATCGTTTTGCAGTAACTCTAAGAACCAGTTGTAACTTTGCCTTTCTCCTCTGCAGTTTGGCATCCGCCAGCTTCCTCCCCAAATACTTCAGCTCCAAGTGGAGCTTCTCCAAGTTCCAGGTGCCGTCGGGCTCCCCCTGCGTATGTGCCTTCGGAACGGAGCCCAACGCCGTCATAGGTGAGCTAGCAGCGGGAGTGGGACGCCTGTAGGGAAAAGGGCGACTCATCTCGTCACACATCTATCAGACTTGGCACCAAAGCGTCCTAGGAAATCAGATTCTTCTATCTGCTCCTGCTCACTTCTTCTTCTTCTTCTTCTCTCTTTGTCTCTTTCTGCAGCCATTTGTGCTGACGGCAGCTACTACAAGTTTCTGTTTAACCAAAAGGGGGAGTGCTCCAGAGACGTGTACGCCCAGTTCCTGGAGATGACTGACGAGAAAATATGACCCTCGTGACTTTCCTGCTGAGCAGCACGTTTTTTTTTTTTGTTTTTTTTTTCCTTTCCCTTTTCTGTTTTGTTTGTTTCTGAGGAATTAGAAGTTCTACTTTGCACTTCGTCGTATCTGCAGAGACTCTGGATCATCAGAGCATCAGATGGAGGAGGACAAAGAAAACAACAAAGCACAGATTTGTTTTTTGGAGGATTGGTGGGAGACCTGAGAAAATACGACGTGCGCCGCCTTTACTCCCAAACCAAACCCACGGCGATTAGGGAAAGTTGTTTTTTTTTCTGAAATACAAACAGTTTTAAGATGTCTTCCGATGGCTATTTTTATTCCCGTCCTGATAGTTGAGACGTCTTGGATAACTAACACCGCCTAACCCCAAACTACAGGCAGAGTGCCTCAGAAACTGAAGAGAGTGTGTGCGCGCATATTATCGCAGATAAAAACACACGCACGCACACACCAAGTATACCAAGTGAATAAAATGATTAGGTGTGTGAGGGGATCTCGCTTTGTTAGGCATCACCCTAGATTTTCTTTGCTTGTATATACACACCTGACTGAACTAACCACATAGAGCTGTACAGAACAGTAGCTTAAAAAACTAAAAAATTAACCTGTATTTTTTTTTGTTTTGTTTAGTTTTGTTTTTTTACTTTATTTGTGCAATACTCCGTTTACCACAACGGTTTGTCTTTAGTCTGAAATTTCCGAGAAAAGCTGGAAAATCTATACTTTGAGAAAGGACTTTTTTTTTCCCACAGATTGGAGGAAGTAATTACACCGAGAAAAAGTTTGCATGTTAAGTCTTAGATTTCCAATCAGATATTTTTTTGTGAGAGCCACCTCCAAAAAAAAAAAAGAAAAAAAGATTCATTCATGCATTCATGAGTTATATTTTTATTCTGCCTCGTGTTATTGGCCACTTTGCACCTTCCTCACTACACTTGTGTTTTTGCCATTTGAGCTGATCCTTCAGCAGCCTCCGGAGAAGTCTGTCTGCATCCACCACAATGAAACCAGTGACGATTTTTTTGTTTTGTTTTGTTTTGTTTTGTTTCGCTTTAATTTGTCGCAGCCTGCAGTTGATTTTGCTGCAAAAACACATTTCATTTTTGTGGCTTCTTCTTGCATCCGAACGTGCGTTTGCGTTTGCGGCGCTTGGAAGACCCAGGCCACTAGAGGGGGATGCTGAGTAAACTGAGAACTCGGCCAACCAGTTTCTGATACACTTAATGATTGTAAAATGTGCATTTAAATCTGTGAATAAAATTTAAAATCTGCTTTTCCAGATAGGTTCGATGAACTCTTGATGTTTACTTTCGTTGTGAAATTGCTACAATGAAGGAAAATGCCTGAAATAGGCCTATGTTGACAGCATAAACAAATAAGTAAAAATCTTTTAAACGTTACGTACTGCAGCTTTCAAGAGGGCCCCGTTTTAGTTTGATTATATCAAAGAATAGACCAATTTTAAAGAATTTTTTTTTTTTAATCTGACAGATGTGCTAGTTCTGATAATGCAGACGAAAAATTGCCCAGTTTGATAATCGATTTCAATACTGCTGTGCTGAAAGATCAAATTAGAGGAACAGCCTAATTTACTGCTAATTGACAAATAATGGGAAGAATCTAGCAAGCTAGAGGCAGACAGTGGCGCTCTGAAGTTTTCACACCACCTCTTGGATGATGACTTGTTTCATTTGGCGGGAACATTGGAGATGACTCATGGATTGCGTTTCCTTAAAGTTAATGACCAAAAATTTGAAATAAGGTCTTTCCGGTTCGAAATCCTGTTTTGGCAGAGGATCAAATGCTCATTTATCCTACTCGCACACAAAGCTAGTTTTGTGTAAGGCATGTTGGGAACTTTAACGTTCTACCTCTTCCCATTGCAATTACTATGAAAACAAACAGTTCGATGAGCTAGTAGTGGTAGAAATGTCTAAGCAGGGACTAAATGCAAATATGCCACACTTTCCAGATCTTAAAAGGGGAATAAAAATATGAAAAACTTTGCAGGGTTCTCCCTTTGCCTCACAATTCAGCACTAAATTGTGTTTATCAAAGTCACAAGAAAACCCAGTGGGTTTTGTGGTTTTCACAGGAAGCAGGATAAAAACATTAAAGGGGTTGGGTGAATACTTTTGCAAAGCGTTGTGTTTACTGTACATTATGAAATGGTTTTTTTATTCAGACCTTCCTTCAAAATGCACACAGACTAAATAAAATGGAAATTAGACTCCAGGAAAGTATGGAGCCCTGATGCTTCGTACTCAAACATTAACACTTCTATAGAAGCCATTTTGAGTTCATCCCATTACAAACCAGACTGTTAAATCTTTGGCAACGTTTGGACTAAAACCCAACCCCTTCATTTCCACACAAAGAAATAAATATATAGACTCTGCATTTGCTCAACTGAGAGGATTTACTCAAAAGAAATACAGAGAGAATCTGTGTTTAAATAAATTTATATATATATAAAAAAAACAAAAGCAATTTTCCACTGAAGCAGAACGAACACCTATCACTTGTTTTAGCTCATAGAACATAGAATACAAGCTGAATAGCCTTACTTTGTCGCCTGAAATTAAAAAGAAAAGAAAACACAAAAAGGAAAGAAAACCAAGCGAATCAACTTCAACACAAAGATAAACACAGCCGATGACGACAGGGAAAACAAGTGAGCAAATACAAAACAATAATAATAATTCAAAATAAACTAAGAGGTTAAGTGCAGCACAGGTCAGAATCGTTATAGCGTAGATTCAGTCTAAGTTTTCTTCAGTTCCATATTCAAATGATCTGCTCTGGTACGTTTTGTTTCTACATCTGTAACATGCAAGCTCAATGACACGTATGCTCAAATACACACGGGAATATACGTTTGAATTTGTAGGATATCTGGAAAATATGACAAAAGATTCTGTTGATGTACAGTGAGAACCACGTTTCATTCGCAGAAACAGAAAGAGCATCCACTCCATAGTGTTTTCTTTAAATGAGGAAAAAAAAAAACTAAAATATATATATATATATAACAAAAACAAAACAAAAAAGTAAGACTACATTCATGTCACCGAACAGTCCACACACAACAATAAAAAAAAAAAAAAAAAAAAAAAAACAACAGGAAAGATTCCCAGAATTGAGATGTTAGGATGTTTCTTAAAGAGGCGGCGCTCAGCTGCTCCGGATTATTAAGGGTGCCTCGGGAAAAGAAAACACCAAAAAAAAAAAACGAAAAACGGACTAACTGCTCTGTGCCGCACCGAAGATACGACGGAATACTGCATTTCTACTCGCGACTCGGTTAGGTAGGTCGACGTGGAGGCTAGCTGCCGAAGATGGGAATGTCCACATGTCCACAAGCCTGCCTGCTGGTTGAACGCTTTGATTTTTCTGTAATGCTACCAGGAGGAGAGACTCCTGTTTGTCTTTGGGTGGCTGGGGGGCGAGGAGGGCGGGGCAAGTTGCATGGATAATCTTATTGTTCTGGACTTTCCTTTCTTTCTGTCTCTGCTTCTTCTTGCTCTCTGGGTCTCAAACTTGAGAGTGATGGGAGTTGGAAGGGGGGGATTCACAGTCATCAGCTACGCTTCTGTTTCATTTTCAGTTTGGTCTCTAGTTTTTTGTTTTTTTGCATCGTGTTTTCTGCTATTAAATACTTGGCAGACAGGGGGCGGACAGGTGGGGTTCGCACAATCGGTAGTGCTTTTCTTTTTGGCACCTTGAGGATGGTGACGGAGGGTGGGATGGGAGGATGGAGGGGCGGAGATGGGGGTGGGCGGGGCTACTTGTCGTCAGCCTCTTCGCTGTCCGCGGTGCCGTTGTTGTTGTTGTTGCCGACGGCGGCGGCCGGGCCGTTCTCCTCGTCGGTTTTCGCCCTCTTGGACTCGGGCGGGTCCTGCAGCTCTCCGTTCTGCCTCTTGGTGGGGAGGGAGGCCGAGGCCGAGGCGTGCGTTGCCAGGAGATGGAGAGGGTTTGCTGCAGAGAGACGGAGGACAGGGGGGAGTTCGTTAAAACGCCAGAGAGAGGCTGCTTCGCGCACGGCAGGCTGTTGCTGCGGTGACACGATGACATCATGACGAACTAAAGTGGCTCTTAATTCGACCTCATTGCACAGAGTATTAAACACAAGGCAACACAAGCTTTATCTCAAGCTTTATTTTATGCCTATAGGCTTAGAACAGCTATCAAACAAACATATTTGTTCTGTCTCTGCATTTGATGATGTTAATTTTCTTCTACCACACAAGAGACACTCTGAGTCTGAGGAAACAGAGAAATGCTCAGTTTTTAGATGCTAAAAATTCATGATCCACAAAGGGCTGGGCGATAAATCGACTCATCGAATTTTTGGAAAATCTGGATTTTCTCCTGGGTTTCCATAGTTCAGAGTGATGTCACCACGCCTCAAGCTACCATCTTGTTTCACAGGTGTGATTTATTTATCTTTACTTTGAATTCAGGTCAACTCCGTGAGGAAATATAAGGGCCAGGCTAAATGTTTTTCCTTTCTCATTACAAGAATAAAGGTATTCATTTCCACAGATTTATTTTACGTTACAACTCCAATGATTGTTGCAGTTTATTTAATTATTTACTGTTAAATATTTAATAATTGTGAAGTTACCATGAAATGACCTAACCGTCCTTTTAGTGGGACAAAAGCCGACTCTTGTTTGGAAGGTAGTTTTTACTATTCATCTCCCGCAAAATAGCTTCAACTCAGTCAGATTCTCGCGTCACCTGAACCAGCAGCGGTGCTGATGGGCACCAGGTGAGTCCCGTTCTGCGTGATGGCCTTGATGGGAAGCTGGTGCTGGCCGAGCGGGGCTTGCTGCACTATGGTGACGGTCGTCAAGGGAGCAGCCTGTGAGCTCTGGATGATGCGGCCGACTCCGCCTATAGAGGAAGCCGTGATGGACGGGATCGGCTCCACTTTGACTGCAAAGCATAATGGGAGAAGAGTGCGAGTTGACGAGCGACGCCTCGGCTAGCACCCGACGACAACGCCCCTGATGTAGTTCACCTTTGACCTCCTGGTGATCTCCTCCGTTCTCCTGAGGCTCGGGGCTCTCCATCGAGGCGGGCTGCCCTCCGACGGTCGCCATGGTGACCGCCGGGATCTGGTGGACCACGTGCACGGTCTGCATGACGGGAGTGGAGCTCACCGATGTCGTTACCATGGCTGGGGTTGCCATGGCGTAGGTCACAGGCTTCATGGTGGTCTGAGGCATCTGGCGCTGCACGGCGATCAGCACCGGCTGGCTGTTGAGGGGGGAGCCTGGACAGGAAACAGGAAATGAGTTCAGCAGCAAACGCGCGCCAGGGCTGAAAACGATGAATCGGGATAATCACTGAATTAATCGCCAGCTAAGATAATAATCGATTAATCGTTAACAGGACTCAAAAAACAGGACATGTGTTGTAAGAACAGCAGATTCAGAGCTGGTGGTTAAGTCAAAACTGTGCAAAAAGTATGTATGTTTTGCAATTAAGATTAAATTTAAAAAACTTTGTAAACATGTTCTACCCAAAACTCAGTTTTAGCTTCACCTGGTTGAAACTCTGGACAAAATCTATCACCTTGTTCTATCCAATTATTAATAAGTTCACCAAAAAATGAGTCAACAACGTTATATTGATGTCAAGTCCAGTGGAAAGCTTTAGCTTCTCCCACTGCGATGTGTATTTTTATCGCTTCAAAAGCTAAGAATGATCAACTAAAGGATCATGATCATGTTATTGCATTTCAGGTAATAAATGCTTATTTTATTATTTAAAAAAGGAATTGCATTTTTCAAGTGCATTTCTAATATTGTATCAAGAAAACTGAAATAAAAAATCTGCAGAAAGGGCCAATTTATTTTGCAATTAATAAATCTAATTGAGACGTTAATCGATTAATCATCAAAATAAACAAACTAAACAATGAGTTAAAATAGCCAACTGGTTAATCAGTAAAAGGATCTATTACTCATAAGAATAATTAACCGACTAGTTGGCAAAATAACTGATTAATCATCAAAAATAATAGCTAGATCAATCGATAACTAAAATGATCGTTAAACAGGCCAAACAGCTGGATCTGTTCATGATCAATTTGAGGCTTTACCTGGGGAGTTTTGTGCGAAGCGAGCCTCCTGGATGACAGCCAGCTTGGGCTGGACTGCAGCTGTCTGGGTGGGTGCTGCTGGGGGGGCCTCTGCCTCCATGGGGACTGGGGATCCCTCTCTGGACAGGCTGTCTGGCGTCTGGACTCCACTGGAGTGGGCGGACAGCACCCCCATGTGGTTGGGAGATGCAGGGGCGCTCCTGAAACGACGACAAGAATAATCACCGGCATGGAGCGGCGAGCGCCATCGGGAGAGGCGGCGAGCGGGAGGCGAGCCCGTACCTGGAGGAGAGCGGCCCCACCGGGGTCCGGAAGCAGGGCACTCCCCGGGGCCGGCGCTTTCTGAAGGCCTGCTCGATGAGCTTGCCCTCCGAGGAGGGGTCGATCCTCCAGAACGAACCCTTGCCGGGCTCCTCCTGGGACCGGGCCACTTTGATGAAGTAGCGGTTCAGGGACAGGTTGTGGCGGATCGAGTTCTGGACGAGAGGAGAGAAATATTTTACGTTGCTGCACGTGACTGTTTCTATTAAATTTAGGATCAGATTAGCCTCCACGGCAACCAATCCGTGCGATTTTATGGGATTGGAATTTGATTTATTATGGATTTCACTGAAGTGAATCAGTCGTGTTTGTCATTTGGTGTTGTAAAAATATGCTGAATTGAATAATAAACCCAATTTCACTGGGCAACACCAGAATGCAACTACAATATTGAAAACAGTGCTGCACAACACCAACACCGCACTTCATCCTTAAACCGTCAGTTAAAACATGGTAATAGCAGCATTATGTTACATTTAAATAAAACAAAGTGGAAAAGACTGAGTTACTGTAGGTTTTAAAAAAAAGGATGTCAGTAAGCCTGTAGCAATAAGCAATTAATCAATTAATCACATGCTAAATTACAATGAGCTCATTCTACTCTAACTTTTAAAGGGGAATTTAGTTGATTTTAGACATCACAGCCTATTTTATTTGTGCTTTTTGGTTGAAACTGGTTATTATTTCCATTTTTATTTATTGTCTTTGGCTGTTGTGCTTTGATTTGAATATTTAAAAGTCTTCCAGTTCCAGGGTTATGTGTTATTTACAAAATGAATGTTCAAAGGGCAAACGTGAAAACTGTCCCAAACAACCATATTAACAGGTGTTTGCATTAATAAAATGAACCTTTTGGGTCAAATGTTTTGCATTTTGCTGCTCTGGAAAATAATTTTTAGTCAATTTTCAGAAACAAAGATTTTTATTTCTTCTGTCATTCATTAGCTGAAATTAATGAATGACTGTAAAAAAATGTCTGCATGTTTGTGCCATGTTACTACTATGATAGTAAAGTAGCAAGGCGGAAAAAAAAGACAAGAAAAAGCAGCTTTGGAGGAATCTTTAGTTTTAGTTTCAGCTTAACCCGTAACAAACAGCTGCAAAACTTCAGATTTCCTCTAATCCTGTAGATGAGACAGGTGTTGGAGATGAGGTGGAGTGGGATCTATTTTCTGATACAGTGAAGCCTTCTTCTAGTCATAACCCGGGATCCAATATCATCACCTACACAGACATACAACTATACATACTGGCTTAAACATAAATATAGGAGAACTAGTATTAGTACATACTTCTCCACATAAGTTCAGTTTTCAGCATCTATGCACCACAAATTTGGAACAAACTTCCAGAAAACTGTAAAACAGCTGAAACACTGACTTCCTTTAAATCTAGACTAAAAACCCACCTGATTGTATTTGAAACGTAATCAATTACACATTTAATGATGGAACTTGACTTAATGTCATGTTTTGATTGCTGGTTTTATGTTGAAATTGCACAAAAATCCGTGAGGGACGACGGAGTCCCAGAGCGAAATTCCGTCAAAGAGGTGTACGGAGCCTAGTGCCGGAAGAAAAACGGCGAGTGGCTGAGGGTCACTGAGCGTAACACAAACCCTGTAAATTCTAGACACTAACAGGTACCATAGAATTGCACAAAAATCCGTGAGGGACGGCGGAGTCCCTGCTCGAAATTCCGTCAAAGAGGTGTACGGAGCCTTGTGCCGGAAGCTCATTAAAATGCTGTTGACATCATTTTAAACTGTGTGATTGTGAGCGTGAGTGGGAATAAAAATAGCAATAGGTATTTTGTTCCATATGACACAGTAGGAGTGTAACAGGTAAACCTTCTATGGATGCAAACTCGACTAAAAACCCACCTGTTTAGGATTGTATTTGAAACGTAATCAATTACAAATTTATTGATGGAACTTGACTTAATGTCGTGTTTTGATTGTTGATTCTATGTTGCATTGTGTTTCTGTGTTTGTAATGATGTAAAGCACTTTGAAATGCCTTGCTGCTGAAATGTGCTATACAAATAACATTTGATTGATTGATTGATTGATTGATAGATAAGTTGCAGTTCCAACAAACTAAGCTCTTCAGGACGATATGACTTTGGAAGAACAGTGGCTGGATGACTGAGGTTTGTTAGACTTGCTAATAAAGTGCTGAGGAACTACAGCTCAATAATCAAGTCTAAGTATTACAGTAACTGGAAATCAGGATGAGGTTTGCTGTAATTGATGCATTAAAAAACTAAGGTTGGGAAGTTGTTCACACCCACTTCCCAGAAGTCCCCTGGCGGATGCGGTGGAGGCACTGACCTGCCAGCCTTTGTCAGCTGTTCTGTAGTAGGGGTAGTTCTTGGTGATGTGGGTGTATATTCCATTCAGAGTTAGCTGTTTATCTGGAGCCATGGTGATAGCTTGGACTATTAGTTGTGCATAGGAATATGGAGGTTTGGAGTCGTCCTGTGGAAACAAACAAACAAAAGCGGAGCAAAATTAATGTGTTTGTAATAAAAGTTTGTTTCTCAGTCTTGTACAATTAAGACCTGAAAAAAGTTAATTACCAGCATCAAAGTGGAACAGAAACGACAGAAAATCAAACAACTTCTTACTTAAGTATTTTACTAAAGATGTAAAATACAAACTGATAAACAACTATTGACTTATTATTGGTTTTAATGATAAAAAAAAAAATAGCTCCATAGTTGGAAACCATGAAACTCCTGAGAATTTCTGGTACGGTCTCACTTGGGAAACTAATCTGCTGAGATATCTACTTCTAGAATGATAAGCAACTGTGAAACAATTTAAACTCATGAATAATCTATATTATTGTAGAATGATGGACTTTGAGTTGTTTGGAATTATTCTTGTAATTCACAGATTAATGAGTGGAAACAGTTTCTTCTCCAGAGAGAGTAAATGTCTTTCTTCACTGTTGTTGCGTTAACAGACCTAAACTCAAATTTACGCCGTTACTTCAAGTAGCCATTATAGACGGCGATTAGGGCTGAAACGATTATTTGGATGAATCGATTAATGAAATAATCCATCGATTCATTTAGCGATAACTGGAGTATTCAAACTCAAAAGAGGTCATTTGCTGAAAACAAACGAGATATTCAGAGCAGTAATTACGCTAAAACTGTACAAAACATGTATAAATTTTACATTTAAGATGAAAGCATCTTTGTCTGTCAATATGTTTTAGCAAAAACTCCTCATGTGGCATAATTTTAACTCCACTTCAAATTCACTAAAGGAGTGCCGTGTTTTTGCATTTTAGGCAATAAAATATTTATTTATTTTTAAAAAATAAGTGATTCAATTATTTATTAGCATCTTTTAACATGTCTCTAATATAAAAGAGGATTAAGTGGCAATTTTTTAAATGTGATTAATAATCATTAGTTGGAGCCCTAATGGTGATGACTGAAAAATCTCCTGTAGCAGTCTGTATTACAGCAGATTTGAAGAATCTTCTGACTGAAAGCCCTCATAAGGAGGACACTGAGCAGAACAAATACAAAAGGGTTTATCTTTTTTGTTATTATTATTCATTACTATAACTGTATGAACATGCTCATACCCATAAAGACAGGCAAAACCTTCTGTGTCCCGTCAGATCTACTTCCTGTTCCGTGTCCTCTCACCTTTGGGCTGTCTTCACCGGAGGCCTCCTTATCGTTTTCCGATTGCGAGTTGTCTCCTATGATTTCCGAGGTGAGAACGCGGCTCGTTCTGTAGCTGGAGAGTCCTGCTCCCCTCGGACTTGACGGACACGAGTTTGCAGCGCTGCAAAAGAAACCCAAAAAAAAACAACTGAAATGTTGTTGCGATTGCATCTCAAACTCAAACCGCACCCTCATCACCTTCCTACCTAATGGTGCCGGTGGGCGAGGGCAGCGGGCTCATGAGGTGGGCGATGTTGTCGGGAATGTTGATGGTCAGCGGTGAGATTTGGGGCTGGACGGGCTTGACCGGTGATTCCGGCACGTTCCTTGGCTCCTTCTTGTCGCTGGACAGGGCGGTGAACGTGATCTTTATACTCGTGCTGGGGAAGCGGAAGCAACACCTGCGGGACGACACGGACCCGAGCGGTGAAACGACACCGCGGGGTCGAGTCACAATGTCAGCGTGCGGACGAGCCCCTCTGCCAGGCAACATGCATGCCGAGGCGCTCCAAATGAAGACCGGAGAGGAACACAGAGACTTCACAACAATCTAATATGGGCTTGAACCAAGACCGTTACATAACAGTTCCTGCTTAAAATGTCTAATTTTCTATTAATGGGCTTGGCTATATTTAGACCAGTTGCACACAACTAAACGTGACAATCTCAACAGATCTTTCGTGCAGATTAAATGGAAATAATCTGTCCAATGAAGTTATGGGTCAGAAAATAGACTGAAAATGGAACAAAACTAGAGGCAAAATTAGATTTTTTTTGTGTGTACGTGTATATACCATCGTTCGTTCCACAAGCAGTCTTGACGAAATTGAAATAAGTCCACTTTTTGTTTAATGGCTTTACATTTGACAATGAAACATTGATCTGGTCTTTACTAGGTTCTTAAAGTTCCCTATGGTTTTCTGCACAGCGCCCTTATGGACCAACCACAGCGTTTCGGTCAGGCTGAGATCTGGATACTGACTGGGTCTTTCACGACACCTTCGATCTTT
Organism: Xiphophorus hellerii; assembly: GCF_003331165.1. Lineage (NCBI taxonomy): Eukaryota > Metazoa > Chordata > Actinopteri > Cyprinodontiformes > Poeciliidae > Xiphophorus > Xiphophorus hellerii. The sequence continues at coordinate 18,193,227 of NC_045681.1, forward strand.
TTGGAGATTTGTTTTGGTCATTCTGTTGCAGTATCCTGTTTTCCTCTCATTTGACTCTACAATATGCTGGTATGAGGAATAGTTAATAGTTGAGTTCATAACTACAACATATATTGGCCTTGAGTTTGTGAAAAAAGCACAGATCATCACACCTAAACCTAAACCCCTCTAGTTTTGTCTGATGTCTAAAGGACATTGTTCCATTGTTGTAGTACAACTAGATTCCAGCTGGTAAATTCTCCCATATTCACTTAGGAGAAAAGAAAATATATCTGTTCAGTCTTCTTCCAATTGTGCTGCAAATAATGTAAACATTTAATATGATAACTGAGGCCTGTGTGTTTCCTGGTTAACCAACCTGAATAAAATAATGGTTCATTCATATTATTATTATTATTAGTAGTAGTTGTAGTAGTAGTAGTAAGTGGTCAATATTTGGAAAAAAAGTACCTTCATACATCAGTTGACTGATGTATTGGTGAACCTGTAGAATATTCCACTCTCAAGAGACTTTATAGGGAAAAACGATGTTTATGGAGGCCATGTAAACATTTAGAAGCAGTTTATATTTTACCTGTGGCAGATAACTTTTTGTGTCTTTGTTCAGGATAAATTGGTGAATTCCAAAGGCTAAAGCTAATAGCTTTCCAATATAAACATGGATTACATTTCCAGTGAGATTATGTCTATTTTAGATAACCAGAAATATTTTACCTGTTCCATTCTCAAAATCTGTTCCAAACATGAAGGTTATTTGGTTAACACAACCTTCTTTTCTTTTCCTCGTGTAAGTAAACGTCAACATTTGTCCAAAGTAAAAGTTACGCTTTTACTCACAACATAGCTTTGGCGTTTTGGGACTGCTGCTTAAACTAAAGGAAGTCTAATTTGGATTTAAATAACTTCTGACTCCAGTTTGTTTTTAATTAGGTTCTGATATGTAAGCTCCAAAATTAAAATACTGCTCGAAATTAGGTTAATGACCAGCCAGTTTGAGTGTATTATAGTCAGGCAGGAAAAAGACAACACCTGTTTTGGCTCAACAAAGCGTGATGTTGGCAGCAATATAGTGTGTTTTACCAACAGCAGTGAAAAATTAACTCTTCAAACAGTGCAATTCATCGTTTCGGCATTGGATTTATTTTCATAAAGGTTTTTATAAGATGAATGTAACTATTCACAGCCACTCATCAATGTGGCACATGTAAAACAACGGAAGTGAGGAAATAAAACCAGCTAATGTCCCCTTTCACCTTACAAGCTAGCTTCCACATGTAGACCATTGTAGAAAACAGAACAAATAACCTTAGCAAAAGCATAAATGACAACACAAAAGGCTGGGGAAAACGTGTGGCCGAAAACATTAATGAGGCTTATTAATATAGGTTTTGTATTTTTTGGAGGGGCAAGCAGTAATATTGCCACATTATTAGCATGTCTGACTTGGAGATTTCGTGTGACGTAGCTGCTGTACACACGAAGAGCACGTAACAGGCTCGATACAGCACGTGCATCACCGCTGCAGGCTAACACAACAATAACAATACACACACACAAAAAAAAAAAACACGAGAACGTAAATCCACGGGCAACACTTTCACGCCACTCGCCCTCAACACTCACATTCGTGGAAGCTGAAGAGGTGGAGCCCCTCTTCTCTGGAACACCCCATCAACAAACACCCCGTTTTTTCCCAGGCACCGGAGGTAGAATTCCCTCGTGCCCGAGCCATCCTCCCCGGCGGTGAAGATTTCGAGGTGCCGCCGGGATATGAAGCTCGAGTGGCCCATGCTGACGTCCACTGAGCCCTGGGAAGAGTTCCGGCCGATAGTCACCGACCTTTTCTTCATGAGATACTCGAACTCTCGGCCCTCCAGCCGGGCTATAGCCGACCCCAACATCCCGCTTACCACCGCCATCTTCCAGTCCGAGGTGTCTGGTGCCGATTTTGAGGTGTGGAAGGAGCAGTAATTTAGTGGCGAATGTGATCAATTAAAAGGGTTCGTTTTCTGGCCTGGTTCAATGAAAGGGGGGCTCCAATTTTACACTGTGGAGAATTTAGCCAGGAACGTGCCAGACCGGGGACACAACCGCTCAGACTCACCACGGTGAAGAGGAGGGAGGGGCCAGAACGAGTCGCAGACCAATCAAAAGCCGACAAACGGGCGGAAGTGCCGCAAGAGACAATTGTTTCCGCCAATGAAAGACCGGTTAGGGCACGCAGATGAGGGATGTTTACCAATGACAACAATAATAAAAATAGCCGTAGAAGGGTTAGGTCGGTCGCAGCATGGGTTGCATTGCAGTCTGACACGCAGATGGAGGAAAGGTGTAAAACCCGGCAAAATTGTTTTTAAACAGAGGAATTTAACAGACAAAAAAAAAATCAAGAGAGGAACACGTGACCCGCCTCTTCTTCCTTATATTCACCTCAGGAGAGGAGGCATCATCTGCTTACGAACAGTTTTTTTATACATTAAAATTTAAGTAGACATGGAACATTATTATTAAACATTCCAAGAGTATCTCAGTGAATTATTATATTATAAAAAAAGCTCATGTATTTCAATAATTACATTTTTACAGCAGCAGAAAAACGTTTTACACCTTAAGTACACACATGGCATAAACCACTTTGGCATGAAGGAAGTGCCATGTTTGACTCAGGGAATGCAAGACAAAGGCAAATCCTCACTCCTCCACTACTATGCTTCACTGTTAACATGAGGGTTTTGTGCAGATGCACTGTTTTTTGTTTTTCCAAACATTGTGCTGCTAGTTATGGTTAAACGTCTCTGGCTTGGTCTCCTTTCTGGAGTCTTTTCTTCTAGCAACTCTTAATGAGAAGCCATGCGTTCAGTAAATTCCCCTATGAAGTTGGACATATAAATTGCTAACAAAGGCAGTGGTTTCCTCTGAGATTTTGTATTTTTAGCTGTTGCAGCCACTCCCATGAAGCTCAAAAATGTGTTTCATTTGTGAATATTTGTTTCTCCCTGGGGAGTGATGGATACATTAAATTGTTTGGAAGTGGCTTTATAACCCTTCCTAGATTGATAAGCAGCAACAATTGCTTGTCTATGTTCAACAAATGGTATTTTCCTGTTATGCTTCCCTTATTTGAAACAAAATACATCTGGACATGAAGCTGAGCAACTCAACCGAACCGAAGGAATTTAAGCAAACAGTCAACAACGAATAGTATTTAGTCAAACATGCAAATCATTGAACTGACAAGTTTCAGTCACTCCCATGACAACAGTCCCAGCGTCAAGGCATGCAGACTGCTTCCACAAATATTTCCAAAAGATTGGGATTCCTTAGGAGCTCTACGAATTCTGTAAGAGGATGCCACCTGTGCAATAAGCCTAGTTGTGATATGTCTTAGGGGTATTGCAACAAAGTGAGTGAATGGAACTGACCATAACTCAGACGCCACGCAGCTAGCTAGGTACAATCGCAAAGCAGTGTCAGAGGTTGCTAAGGGACATGGTGTGCAGGTTGCCAACTTTCTGCAAAGTTCATTGCAGACCTCCAGCATTCAAGTCGCCTGCAGATCAACGCAAGAACAGTGTGTAGAGGGCGTCATAGAAGGGATTTCAAATTGCTAAGCACACTCATTCACCACTTAAACCAGGAAGTGTACAAATCATGCCAAGTTGTCTGACAGTCCAACGGATGAGCCTTTTTAACGTGTCCTGTCTGGCAGTTTCCAGGACAACAGCGCTGGCCTGACTGCACTGTGTCAACTGTAGTTTTGTGCAGAGGTGATTATGGTGTGAGAATGTTTTGCTAGCAGTTGTCTTTGGCTTCGCCGTTCCACTGAAAGGAAATCTGCAGCATACCAAGACATTTTGGACCATTCCATTATCACAACTTCGACAGAACAGTTTGGGGTTGTCCGCTCAACATCAATAGGCAGCAGTGATGATATTCTGCAGTAACATGTCCTAGATAACTCTATCAGTTGTTGGCAAGTATTTGCAGTCTACCTCATCTACTTTCCCGTCTTTCTTTGTCTGGTCGTATGGTTAGAAAGCTGGGCAGAGAGATGCTGGAATTGAGGATATAATCCTTGCCCACTGGTGATTCTCTGGGATTTGGGGGTTGTAATTGGAGTATTATTTGAGCTTTGGGGACGTCAGTCAGCTTCTCCCAGTTGTTGCTATGCGTCGTAATAGCTAACTAAAAGTAAATAAGAGCAAAAATCCTTCCAGCTGCACAGCATCCGGAGGGAATAACTGTCCAAACATGCAATACCTCTACAAGAAAAAAAACAAACTGTGAACAAAAGTCTACAAAAGATAAAAACAGGACTAACACACCCTTAACTTCATGGAGAGACTCACAAAAAGACCTAAAGGTGTGTAACTGCAATGGGTGGGCCGACATCATGTTAAATCTTATAGAGAAAAATGGGATGTCATTTAAGTTCATTTGTGTTAAAGGAGCAATGTTATGTAAAAATCTCTTTTTTGAGCTTTACATCATGTCATAATCTTATTTTCTGATCAAAAACATACCTGGAGTGTCGCCCTGATTCTTTCAGGAGAAATCCTTTAATCTCCCATGGCAACCATCCAACCATTTTATTTCATTTTCTGATGTACTTTAAGTTAATTTGTTGCATGACCTGTACAGACTACACCTTGTCTTGTACAAGACGCAGGGACTCATTAAACTCATTACTTGTTTAATGAGTCCCTGCGTCTCAACGAGTTATACCCATAGAAATGAAGATTTAACGAAAACTACACATTTCAAACCATGCGTCCTTGACCTTGCATCTGACAATTATGTGCTATGTTTTGTTGCTCTATCATACTTTGCCGTTTTTAAAGACAGGACAAAATGTGAAAAGGTTCAAAGAGTTATGGCGAAGGCGCTGACTAGAAAAGTCAAGTTGGCAAGCCAATAAGAGCTCAAGTTTGCATTGTTTGATGTAGAGTGTTCACTAAGTCTCATTAAACGAAGTGCTTTGTTATTAATGTCTGTTCTCAATGTACCCACTTTTGGGGTGTTTTTATGTTGCGCCAGGTGGCTTTAAAAGTCAAGCGTCATAAAATATTTTGCAGTTTAAAGATTTTTTTTTTTTTTTCCATGTTAAAAAACGTTTTTATTTCCATTCGTTAGCCATGTACGCCTATTGGCTGCAGCCCAAAGTTCGGTTCCCCCACTTCTGTCCAGGAAGCCGTGGGGGTTTCTTTGTTTATTTCTAGTAGATTATGTATATTATGTATATACACATAACCTGCATCTTAACTCGAGTCGAGCAAATCTCAATCTCGTTGTAATCTGTTGATGACAATGACAGATAAATCTTATCTTATCTTAAAAGCTATGAGGCACCACGCTGCGAGCACAGCGCCAGTGGATGTAGGCCGTGTAGAGTTGACTACGGAGAGGCTTGAGAGCTCCATGGAGCCGCGCCGCCTCTGTCAGAGCCCCCACTAACCATTCTCCTTCTCAGACAGTACACCATGTTCTTAGACACGGCTTTAATATTTAAGTGAACGGGCTACTCGGAAGAAAGCCGCGCGCGCACCGTCACGGCTCTGTGCCGCGCGTGTTCTCTAAATGACGTAATGCCTGCTTCGTCCAAGGATGTCGGAGTACAGCTCCGAAAATTGGAATGTCGTGAAGGAACAAAAGTCAATATTTTCTGTCACTCGTTTCACAAAGTGGGGCTGATATGATATAAATTCGTTACACAGCTACGTAGGTCAAGCATTTATTTCTTGTAATTTTGATGATTACAGAAAATGAAAACTCAAAATTTAGTGTTTAACAAAATTTCAGTGTTACATAAGAACTTTTTTTTTTTTAAAGGATAGTTTCTGAAAAGTATTTTCACTTCTATGCAGTCAATACTTGCCTGTGGCTCCTTTTGCGTGATTTATTACTGCATCAATGCGGCGTGACTTGGAAACAAGCACGCTGTGGCACTGCTGAGGTGTAAAGGAAGCCCATGTTGCTTTGACAACGGCCTTCACATCCGTTTGCATTGGGTTTGGTGTCTTTCATCTTCCTCTGGACAACATCTCATAGATTTTCTATGAGGTTTACATCGGGCCAGTTTGCTGGTAACACCATGAGTCAGCGTTTGCTGCCGTTTGGCAATGACTTGGCAGGCTATGCTGGAAAATGAAATCAGCATACCCATAAAACTTCTCAGCAGTGGATGATATGGCCTCCAAACCATCACTGAATGTGAAAACTTCACACTGGATTTCAAGCAACATGGGTTCTGGATCTCCCCACTCTTCCTCCAAAGACTCTGTGTTTTTGATTTCCAAATGAAATACAAACTTTACATTTGAAATGAGGAGTTTAGACCACTGCGCAACAGTCTGGTTCTTTTTCTCCTTAGCCCATGTGGGATGCGTCCGATTATTCCCATGGGTTAAAAATGTATTTGAACATAGTTGCAGCATGTTTAGCAACAAAATGATGAGCAATGCAACATACAAAGCTGCAAACACTGACAACTACTTAACGCTTACCTCAAAATCCCATAGGACTGCTGGACATTTAAAATCTTATTTGCACTCCCGAGTGTTTATTATTTCATTGTTCCACATTAATTTGTGAACGTCTTCCTTTAGTGCTTGACTGCACCGGAATAAATGATTGGCTTTAATTTCTCGTGTAGTGGTCTGGTCTTCCACCCTTGCTAGACAAAAGTGAAGTTGAGTGTTGCGTTATTCCTAGATCCAAACTTCCAAGTTGCATGGATTGCTGGATTATTCCTTTTATCGTTATTGTCAAAGAGTTGCGGCTTAGGGGCAATTCGCCCCTCCAACGTCTTCCTTAACTTTTTTTTTTTTTTTTTTTTACCCATATGTGGCCATTTCGTCTTTTAAACAAACCATTTCCTACCTGTATACTGAAACCATTGACCAGTTGACTCTTTTTACATAACAGATACGTCTTCCTTAAAGACTTAATAAACCATTTTGTGTTAAATAGCCAAGTGATACCAAGGTCTTTACTTTTGAGAATACCGATGAGAAAGCCGGTGTTGAAACGATGGTCGAGTGCTGCCCTCTGCTGGTTTTACTCGGTATGTATGGGGGGGTCTCTGTGGGTTCGCTGCTGGCAATTCGGCCACCAGCTAATGCACATTTGAAGAGGTGAACAAGTGTACCGATTCACACATATACACGCATGCAATGTCTGAGGATTTACCAGCCCTATATATGCAGTGTTCCGTGAGTTATTAATCAAATTATAAAGGCAAGAAGTCCAAAAATTTAATTTGATTCACCTATCCACCAGTTGTCTCATTACTCATAACCTCCTTGCTGCTACTTTGCAACAGGGCTCAAATTGATCTATTTATGAAAAATGACCAGGAAACATAAAAATTAAAAAAATAAAATAAAAAAATCAACATTCACCCCAGTTATATCACACTAAAATGAAACGTAAGGTAGCTTCACATTTAAAACTAGTAAATGCTAATAAGCCCGTTGAACTGCTGACTTCAACAAGCATTTTTGTTCTGCCTCATGTCACAAAGTTCCTATCCCAGCCGGTTTCTGCATTTGTGCCACAGAATCATCTCCGCCTCGGCTGCTTTCCACTTCTGCTCGCCAGGGAGGCCTGTCTCTAAAAACAGCAGGTCTCCATGGAAACCGGCCTAATGAAAAGCTTTTAAGCGAGGTAGCACCTCATTACCGCATTGAGGAAGCGGCGTCCGCTCAGTGAAAAGGAAAAACTCGGGGATAAATTAGATCCTTAACTGGGAAGTTAATTTCCAGGAAGTGCGGCCTAACAGTTCCGTAATTAATTTGGAACGTGCGAAGGAAATGGGACATCCATATCAAGCTTTACCGAGTACATTTACTGAGCCGTAATTAGGAAATAAATTACTGCCACCTAATATTTATTAAAGAATACAATTGTTTAAAAAAAAAAGAAAAAAAAAAGGTTGATCCCGGACACGTAATTGGATTTTCTCCCTAGAACATTCTTGCCTATAGTTGGACTTTAAAAGCTTGCATTAAAACCACGAACCGTGACGAGACAATGCAGTCGCAGGTTCCTGCCTCGCCCGGACAGTTTAATGGTGTGCTGAAGGTGTGTGTTTGTGTGCTCCTGCGCTGAATCATGCCTGCCGTGCGCACCTCCCAGACGCCAGAAAGGGACCTCAAAACGAAAACACGGAGAGGTGAAAGTAAGGTGGGAACTAGAGTTCGGTTTAAGCTGACGTCACGTTCTCCTGTGTTTCGTGTGTTAGCTGGGAATTAATTTGTTACCATCTTAACTTCAGTTTTGGAGGAGTTGGGTTTAGTGACGCAAAGGTAACGTCACATGACAATGCACCGAGAAGAAAATTTTGCCTGACCAATTCAGAAATGAGAAATCACCCTTTTGAGATTTGGTTTGAACCATTGATAAATTATGTTCTTAAAAAAAAAAAACTTTAAAAAAAACCCTAGCTAGCAACCAACAGTGTAGTTTATGGTAATCCAAAGTTGGGAAATCATAAAAACATCCAAAGCGTGGTGCTAAAACAAACCCATTTCAGAGAGACATCCAGGACAAATTAACCAGCTGCTTGTCCAGCAGTGACCCAACAGTCCACTCTCTAAAGCAGGACGTTCAAACTCATTTCTGCTTTGGGCCAAATGCAGATGGTGAGTGCTCTTAAAGGGCCGGTTGTGCCAGAATGTATTGACAAAACCTGTTCACAAACTACCAATGAATTCTTAAAATTAAATATTATTATTGAACATCTTTTCAACCCCTCCAGGATTTTGTGATTCTTTTCGTGATTTTTGGCAATAAAAATAAATAAATCAAAGTGTTTGTGGTACTAACTGGGAAATATTTGCAATTTTTGTGCTTATTGATGACAGTAAATGCGACTTTTTATTACTCTCTGTGTAGATCGTGGACTATAACCTGACAACCATTAAGTCTGAGTCAGCTGTTTAGTACAAGGAAGAAAGTTTTTGACAATTTTAGAAAAATCTATAATGAACTCCCAATTAATAGCAAAAAAAAAAAAAAATGCAAGGAGTTGTTGATTTTGCTTTCATTTCTCAAGAAACTGGAGGGACTGCATTGATTTGATCGATAACATAATATTTAAATATTACGTGCTCTAAAACTAAAACAAAAATTCAGAGTCCGGAGTTGATTTTAAGAGGGAGGTGAAACAACAGCAGCAAACCAGACCAAGGTAAGGCACTCTTTTAGCAGTTCTGGTGTTGATGGTTCAGTGTAGCTCTGAAATGAACCCATCTTCTCTCTAAAGTTCACATTAGAACTTAGACCTAGCCCACATAGAACCCGTTTCTTTAGCCTTGAGAGAGGCTGACAACTTTCACATTCTTAACCAGTCTAATAATATTGGATAAAATTTCTTTTATAGACTTTATTTCCGGTTTGGTTAGTAGCTTGTAGATAAGTTGATATTCATACCAAGCAAAAAGAACAAAGACATTCAGTTTTAAATACATTTCTGATACTGAGAAAGATACATAAATCTCCTTTGAACACGCTATGCAGATGACTCCATAAAAAAGGACAGATTCACTTCTTCCAAAATGTCTTTCTCAGCATCAGACTGAAAGATTGATTTCCAAACTTTTAACACATTTTAGCATTGCTCCACCAGCCTGTCGAACCTCCGTCACATCACATGCCACCACGGTGCTGTTGCTCCAGTGTGAAGCGCTGGCAGCCGTGACAAGAGTCTCAACACTACACCGACTGCCCTCGCGGAACCTAATCTCTGCCGCCTTTGTCACTAGACAGTGTCATGTTCAGCCAGGGCCAGGCGTGTTTCCTCCGCGCGAGTCGGCCACGGCGGTGTGACAGAGAGACGGAAGGAAGGGTGTGAGGCTGAACCTGAACACCTAGAGACGGGCTGGCTGTGGGGATTGTGACGCCTTCTGGAGTCTCATGACGACCGGCTCAAAGGAACCCGTTCTCGAACCGCTTTACCGGGTGAGGTTCTGAATTAGTAATGCAGTGTTGACACATTCCCAAACACTCATTTGTGCGAGGATAAAATGCCTGTTCTTTGAAACCCAAATGTTTCTCAAAAGAGATCTGAGTATTGAAGGTTTATGGTAAAGACTTGGAACTAAAAGCAATTACACAAAATTGTTAACTCGAACATAAAATTCAAGTTAATAATAAACCCATCTATATTTTCTCCTGAGTCTTCCTGTTAGTTAGCTATTGTATCTTCACTCTTGTGCCAAACAAGGGACGATCAGGGGATTATTGTGGTGCTGAGCTCAGATATCAGTCGCCCTGTAAATAGGGTGTGTGTGTTCGGACTGGTGAAAAACAAGTTGTATGACATACCTGAGATAAAGATAACACCTGAGCACACGAGTAGCTCAATAAACAAACCCACAAAGTTTGATTCCGCCATTTAAAAAAAATAAAAATAAAAAATCAGTTTCCATATTCTCTTTTTCACACACCATTCCCGTGAAACGACGCTGCTCGGTGGTCTGTAACTAAAAGACCCAGTTTGACTGGTTCCTTTTGAACGGTTTGAGCGACCAATACTCAGATTTCACAGCTCTAAAATCACCACAGAGACTGATCGGGAACAACAGCCTTAAGTACAAAGTCGGTAAAACAGACATGATAAATGACCACGTGTTGCCAACAAGAAGGAAGGAGAAACAAAGGAAGGACTTATTTGACAGGCGCGATGTAGCGGAGATGAGAGTAGTAAGTCCCTTTAGTAGAGAACGAGTTATCAAGAGGATGTTATCGGCTAGGATGGTAAGCTATCAGCTAGTCAGTGTTGGAACACGATTATAGAACATTTCTATCATCTTAGGACTGAAGTATCAAAATTCATTGGATTAGACGTTTATTTACACAGAACACAATGATACATGAGAGAAAATTGAAAAGGTGTAATAGCATCCTTGATTTGATAAACTAATTATTATAATTTAATATTTTTTTTACATTACATACATTTTCTAACAGATAGGGTGTGTCCAAATGGAGGGGCTGTGTCCCTCAAAGGACCTGGCTGATGTAGGCTTCGTGGTCGATGAAACACCACGTAGTGCTTCGTCCACAAGGCCTACAAAGGTAGGTCAGGTTCTTTGTCAACCGCAAAGACCAGACCAGACATGAGCGGCTGTGAAATTTGACGGTCTAGCCTTCAGCTTTATTCCCTGCCCTTACCCCGGAGTTTGTCCTGTAACCTAGAAACCGTGACGCTATGCACAAGCTGGTGAAAATGGACCTTTAAATCTACATAACATCATTTTGACGTTATGTATCGATATAATTATTTGTTTGGGTCCTTCATTTCAATAAAGTTCATAGTTGAGTTTGGTGTACATCTTTTGACAATCCAAAAGGTTGTCCATGTTTAAAAAAAAAAAAAAAAAGTGCCAACAAGTGTAGCAAACTAATACGCTAATCGGAATTGCTTTTATTATGTTTCCATTTGAAACAATGCAACTTCAAAAAGCCATACGGCTCAAAGAAGGAAATTCAGTGCTAGATGAAGTCTTTTTTTTTTTTTTAAAACAAAACATTTTAGGAGAAATATGGTCAGACTGAATGAGAAAACAAAAAAGAAGTAGTGTAGGAATCAAAAACTTATTTGACCGCTCACATTTAGATTTGAGAAACGCCTCAAATATTTGCACAAAAGCAACATTACAGTAATCAGGACAATTTGTGAAATGTGTTCATCACAAAAGGACAGCAAAGAGCCTCAGCGTAGCAATAGAGATACAAAAGCGCAGCTTAGGGGTGGAATTTTAACAAAAAACTATGCACAAGACCCCAAACAAAGGAAATGCTTACAAAGAACGCAAGTTTGAGATAAAAAGCTAAAGGATGAATCAAACAGGGACAATGTGAATTTAAAAAGGCCCCAAAAGACGGAATACGAGCACAAAAGAATCCCAAATGGCTATAATATAATATTAGTTGGGAACAAAATGACTCAAAAATAATGCTAATTAAAAATAACTACAGCAATTTGCTATTGTTGTGTGTTCCTTTTCATCTTGGCTTTTCTGGGGGCAAGTCGGAGTAAACATCATTCAGGATTATTTGTCAAAATACAAAAGAGTCTTAATGATTGCACCTTTCTTGGTCTGAAGAGATCTTCAGAACTTTTCCTTCTCAACAGTCAGACGTCTTTTTCAGATTACGGCTCCATAAGTTTGTCCTTCGAGACAGACTCCAAGCACAAAAAGCACCTGAAACCAAACAAAGGAAAGCAACAAAACTTTTAACAAACATTACTTTCTCCACATTCGCTTATTTCACAGCAGAAGCTTTGAACCTGTAGCTGAATTGGCTTCCTCATCCGGCGAAAGGTGATCAACGGTTGCTGGCGAGGAGCCTCAAAGTTGAGTCAGCTCCTCGGCCGGCACCTCTACGTTTCCGATGTGCCACAAAATCCAAAACGCCAGGCTGAGGAACAAGATTAGCGGCCCAGAAAGGACAAGAAAGTCCCAGTAGGCGACGGGCGAGGCGATCCCAGTGACGAAGACGACGAGGCCGACCGCATCAAGGAGGACGGCAGCGAAGAAAAACCCTACGCAGCGGCCGATCCGACAGCGGCAACTTGTGAAAGTTAGTTTTACTCTTTCCATGCTTCGCACGGCACCTCACGAGGAGTGAGCGGCGTGACAGATGACACGGAAAGAGCTTAAAACATTCAGGTCACATTCCTTCTATCTCTACATCTTCATTTTTTTTTTTTTTTTTAAACCACCCGCTGGCACCAGAGAAATACGTTCCCTTAAAGATAAGAGACATTCTGGCTCCGTCGACGAATTTGCTTTCTTTCCCTTACAGACCCAGCTGTAGCTCAGCTATTTTGGATAAAGTAGAAAGAAATTACCCATGTGTGTTAAATCCCAAACATTTGTTTGTACTTATAGACGTTAAAAAGGTGACACTTTGTTAAGGATTACCTTTGCAACATAGTCTCTTTCACTAAAGCAGACAGCATCCACTGCTCAGAGTCACACAGCCACATTTCAATGTCTTTGCACTTTATTCCCAAAAATAATTTAGACAAAAATATACAGAAAACATGAAAACGAAATGTTTTCCCTTCAGCTTTTCTTATTTTTGAGAGCTTTACACCAAGCAAGATGTTCTCACAAACGTGACTTTCGCTCACAAGTTTAAATGTTAAAGTCTGTTGAAATCTCAGGGGAGAAGGGAAAAAACCCCAAACAAAAACAGGAAGTAGCTCATGTCCAGGAGCCAGGAGCACCGGCCACAGCATCTGCAAAGGTAACAAAACAAAACAAAAAAACATAGTAAAGAGTTACTTTTGATGCAAAAATTTGGTACCAACACAAAATAATTAACGTGCTAAAAACAAAGAGTTACTGTAACAGGTTATGACCTCTCGGCACAAGTTGAAAGTCTGAATCTAGATAAGCGGAAGGTTGTGTGCTACGCAACTGGTTTTCAAAGATAATCTGTACGCAAATTCATGAACATTTTCAGACTATTGGCAGCCATAACACACGTCGTTTGAGAACAGCTTTGCGGTGGCTTCTCTTCGCGTGTTTAATTTTGGCTACACGCTTTATCACACGGGGGAAAAAAAGAAAAAAGAAACAGCTGTAGTGACCAAACAGGTCAAGAGAAAACTAACTCTACGCAGGCGGTCAGGTGAAATCATTTGAAATGTCTCTTATTTCAGGTCAGCTAGAGTTACATTTTTTTCCTATTTACTGAATGCCACAATAATAATGAGAGAAAACATGTCAGACATTTATTAATGTCTACTCGTGTCTTTCTATTCACTGTATGTAAGCCTTTGGTTTCAACTGTATACCAATGTGAGAACTGCACAGATCTGAAATATTTTGCACATTTTAGATGTAGGTTTTAATTTTGGATATCTTCATGGGTAAGCAGTGTTACATTACACATTCGCAACATCTCTGCAGCCTTTATTTCTAAAAAAAAAAAAAAAAGACAATCGTAGTCCTTAATTTTGAGTGATTGACAAATACTTTGCATTATCAAATGAGGCTTTCGATTTACAAAAAAATAAGCACTTTTGGTTTAATATTTAGACATTTGCATGTGCCACCCTGTTCTCAACTGTGTCAACATTTAGGTTTAACTATAACAATTTGAAAATACTAAAAGCAAGACTGAGGAATACGTGGGCTAATCACAACCACCATCCTAGTCACAATATTTATTAATAATAATGCAATATCACTTTTTTTTTTTTTTACTTAGCATAACGCTGTTCTAGTTTGATTTTCAGATCTCGAGATGAATATCAAAGAAAACTATATATATCATTTTAAAATCTTTGTTTCACACGCTCTTGATGGTCACATCTCCAGAACAGGTAAAGGAGTCAACATGGTACGGCACGGCTTCCCAGAAACATTGAGTAATTTCACACCACCGCACAGGCAGCTCAGAACATGTGAACATGCAAGCATGAAGCAATCGGCATCTAATCCTGACCCATCCCTCTCTCTGTGTTAAGCAATGATAAATTGCACATGCTGATTAACCAGCTTTGCCAAACGTCTGATACGTTCTCATTCAGAAAAAAAAAGGTAAGTCGATGCTACATTAGCAGTGTTTTTCTAAGGCGGGGACCTGGGTTATGAAAAGAAGTGTGCACTGATACTCTGTGATAACACGGGACCTATTGGGAGGAAGTAGCCGTCTGCAGCACAAATCTGAAAGTTTGATCTCTGTTTCAAACTCGACACCCTTAAAAACAAATAAACAGGATTGCCTTGGATTGTGAAGAGTAAACAAGACTCGAAAGGTGCTGTCCCCAAAAAAACAAACAAAAGAAAAACTTAAATTATAAGCTGTAAAGATCTTACCCTGTTTCCCTTCCCCCCCATGTTTCTCACTGCTGTTGTAGTTTTAAATATCTGAAATACTATCAAACTAGTGAAGTGACCTGACCTGCTTTAGCCACAGTTTTCACTTCTCGCAGTTGTTGTTTATTTTTAAGCAGTTGCACGGCATGGTGGTGAAACATGAAACTGCTGCTGCGCAAGCTACTCAACAAGGTTGCTGCTAGGTAACCAAAGAGGGAGCGAGTTACTCGATGCCACCAAAGTTACTAAGCCAGCCGTGAGAAGTTGAGCGACTAAAGCCTTTACTTTACCTACGTCTCCCAGAATGCTGTGCAGTCAGTGAAATTACTGAATCAAATGTATCATCTACTGATATTGATAACGCCTCTATCCTGACATACATTGTTTTTTACTTATAGTTTTAAAACATAAAAACTACAAAAATGGAGGCCAATGGAGTGCAAACTAATCTGGCTTTTTATGTAGCGCTTGGATTAATGGCTTCTTCCTGACTCTGTCATATTACCCAACATCAGCATAGGAATCATTTCATTCTGGATAATGATACACTCACAGGTTATTCCTCCACTTTACTGAAACATTGTGATCGGAGCGTACAGAGTAACGGCGTCACCATCTGGATGATGTCTGGATTTAATGAACGGCACCTTCGGCAGATCCCAAATGCGAGGCACTGTTACTTTGTGGATCGGCATTTTTTTCCCTTTGTAACTTAAAAAAAAAAAGAAAAAAAAAAGGCCACACCCATTTATAGCTGATAGGATGGCATCAGGGGGGCATTAAGCAGAATAAGATAAGATCCCTGCAGTTCTTCGGCGGCTCAGCCGCGGCTAAAACCCAATCGCCGTACCCACCGCACTCCATTCCGCCGGATCAATAAGCGCTGCAGAGTTCCATTAAAATGCATTTGTGCCTTTATGCCCAAAGGGTGTCTGACTGGCCAGCCACTTACAAGCAAACTGACGGCTAAAATACTGCTGAAGTGTGAAGGTGAGCACAAACGGTCAGGCTCATTAATTAAAAACTGCCATGGGTCACTGAAGATCTCTCCACTCGGGTGGAGGGGGTGCGAAAGGAAGAGAAAAAAAAAAAGATTATTACAGATATTCATGAGCATAGAGCTGGGAAGCCCCCTTGGAGGGCTGATGGGGGGTGGGAGAGGTGCGTGTACCTATGGGTGGGTGGGTGATTACCTCTCTGGACCAGCTTCACTATGAGTTTCATCTAAACCCTGCCAATAATGTGAGATATTTCCCTTATTAAGACCGGGGCGAGCCTGAGGAGGGCTGCCATGACAACCTGTGAGAGGATGAGGATGGCAGCGGTGATGAAAGAAAAAAAAAAAAAAAAGGTCAGTTAGATGTAGCTGAAAAACTCACGACGGCAGGCCTCTAACAAGGATTATTTACCACCTTGCAAAGGTATTCACACCCCTTGAACATTCACACTTTGTCAAACACGACTTTCTTTCAGTGTGATTCATTGGGATTTTATGTGACCGACAAACGCAAAGCAGTATATAACTGCGAAGGAAGTGGAAAGAAAAAAATATACATAGCTTTCCAAACGTTATCCAAAAAAAAAAACACCAATTGCTTCCAGAAGTTAAACAGTAATGACTAATTTATTCTAAAGAAAGCCAGTTGTTCTGTGAAAACCTCAAAAGGTTTGCTAGAGAACATTAGCTAAAACAAAAAGCATCATAGAGATGAAGGAAAACAGCAGGGGCAGAGCCGTGGGGAAGTTTAAAGCAGGGAACTTTGAAGGAGAAGCACAAACCAACAGCTCAGGTGTGTGGCATGAAGGGAAACATTTAAAACATGCAGGGCAGGGGGGCGTGAGGACTACGTGCACACCATGCCCTGCCTTTATGTCTAGGGCATGACTGAGATCAAAGCTCAGTCAAAGTTCAAACCCAAATCCAACGGAGAATCAGCAGCAAAAGTTTAGAATGACTGTTTATAGAGGTCTGCCACCGCAGTGAAGTTAGTTTCAAGTTGGATATTCGATATTCGAGCTCCGCGGAGTAAGCGGCGTTTAGCTCAAGGTTGATCCGATTTATGAACGCTACTGTCGGCCAGCGGTTCTCCACCGCTCCCGGCCGCAGCGCCCGAAGGTTCACTTAGGGACTATCAACAAATTACTGAACCTAACATTCCTGTCAAAGAAATATAATGTTTTCTTCAATAGCTTCCAGGTCATGTGACCTATTGACTCAAAATCACTTTGGAATAATTATACTAGTCTCTTTAGATGAGGCACAGTCATTTGTTTTCCATTTTAAATCATTTTCAATTTTTAATTAATTTTTTTCATCAAAATTGAGTGTTTTTCTTCAATAGCTTCCAGGTCATGTGACCTATTGACTCAAAATCACTTTGAAATAATTCTAATAGTCCCTTTAATTGAGGCACAGACATTTGTTTTCCATTTTAAATCATTTTCCATTTTTTAGGAATTTTTTTCTTCAAAATTGAGGGTTTTTCTTCAATAGCTTCCAGGTCATGTGACCTATTGACTCAAAATCACTTTGGAATAATTCTAATAGTCTCTTTAGATGAGGCACAGACATTTGTTTGCGATCTAAATTAATTATAAATTTTAAAACACCTTCTCATTGAAAAGCAAAATTGTCAGTAAAAGTAAATACTGACATGTGGGAAAAGATTAATTGCGAGACATGTGCTTAAAGTTTGTCTTTATGTTAACATTTAATTTTTGAACATTTTTAATGCCATTTCAGGTAAACTTTGACAACTATGAAGCAGTTCTGTCATTTGTCCTTGTGAACAACAATCACTGGAAGTTGCTGGTTTGTGATTTTTTGTCTATAATCAATATTTTTTCATTTTATGGTTTGGATAGAGCATGACATATTCACATTAGTTTTAATGAAATTTTTCTTTGTTATGCCCCTTTACTTTGTTGATCTGTTTTAGTACATCAATGCAGAAGCCAGAACTGTATTCCTAATAGATCCTGCACAAGTATCATCTGAGCTTGTGGACTCCCAAAAGGCAGCTAAAAGAATACAGTAAATAAAGCTCTAATAAATTTTTAAAATGTATTAAAAATTAATAAATTTGCAAAGTGACCACATAGAGATTGAGTTAAAAATCTGAATGTATGTGACATTCAGATTTCTGAATATATTATTGAAATATATTATCCATAACATTTTTTCAAAATATATTATGTAAAAAATATTTCTATTAATTTAAATGTTTATGTAAATATTAATTTCAATAAACTTAACATTGTTGTTGTTAACAGAAACTGATAAGAGGAAAGCGTGAGTTGTCTTATGAGTGGAATTACAGAATACAATTGCTCTTACACAAATCATTTTGTTTGTTATCCAGAGAATACTTCAAAATGAGAAGGACATGCCATGGAAAAACAGGCTGGGTTGGGATCCAATGGAAAGGGGGGACAATGCGCCACCCTATTCAACAAGACGGAAGCAGCTGTGGAGTTATTGTAGTCAAAGTAAATTAATGAGTTCATGTTTTTTGTTATACAAGTGTGGATACTGTGTAATTATTATAGAGAAAAGTTGTCTATCATCAAATACAGTCTCTCTGGTTAGTTAAAATGGGCTTTCGGAATTGTGGAAAGAGTGTGTATTCACTTGGAGGAATACAGACTCCCCCAACAGTAGCCCATAACTGGGGTCAGTGCAACATGCCACACAGTATTTGTAATTACAGTTCTTTCATCATCTTCTAAATGTTGAAACATTTAGATGTTTCACTACAGGTATCTGTACTAACAAACATACCTGTTTTAGTATATGTGGGTACACTATATATGTCCACATGAATGTTTTAAGTCTGATGCATTATAATGCCATAAAAAAAGTCTTTAAAAACTTTTTTTTTCTTTAGATGGCAAAAGCACTGATGGAAGCCTTCCCTCTGATGCCAGATGTAGATTTTGACACAACAAAAAAGGCAATGAAAAGTGAAAGAAGAACTCTCGCTCTTCAAATCCTTGATGCATCAGGTATACCATGTGCATTTCGACTTACAATACATAAACATACACACATATATATTGCAGAATCTCCCCAGCTCTTACATTACTGAACCAGTCTTGACTGGTGAATTTAAGGTTTTTTATTTTATTTGATTAAGATCAACCACCATCATCAAAGTCACCACAATAACCTCAATAAATGTGAAAACTAAAACATATACAAACATTGTAATACAAAACATGAACTTAACCAATAAAGATAACAAAACTAAACAGACCTCGCTGCTTTCGCTGGGGAACACTAAGTTTTGATTTCTTTGTGACAAGCACATCTTGACAGTTCAATTAATTCACTGTTTCAATGACTCTTTCAACTTATATAGAGTCTGCCCTCATTAGCTCCTGCAGCCCGTGAGGTCAATAAAAAAAAAAAAAATTACAAAATGCAAATTCCATTTCACAAAATATAAACCACCAACAGTGCCAATCCAAACAGACAAAGATATCTAAACGATATGCAACATTGATAATTTAGAAAATTTACTTTAGTTTACAAATGTATTTTATATAATCTCCAAGTATTAATAATTTTAAATTAATTTTCTGAAATAATTAGCTATTTTGTTATATATATATATATCGATCTATCAATCTATCTTGTTTGAATATGCTGTATATTCTTCTTGATTACAGTATTTGATGACCACTGTTGGTGTGCGATGTGCGCTGCATACAAAGCCCCGGGGTCTGGCCCTGGAATGACAGACTGGGTGAGAAATCAAGAGTTGTCAATGTAAAATTCAGAATTAGACACAGGAAATGACTCTTGGGAGCCATGAAATGTTTTATATAATAAATGACAAGCAATTAAACACCAAACTGTGTGACAGGAGATGAGTAAGTTCAATACTGCTAAACATGTATATTTTCTTGTATTTGTGAACAGATCCAGTGTGACAACTGTGACCGATGGTACCATGCCCTGTGCATAAATATGAAGAGCACAGAATTTCAAAAGAAAAAAACAGGCAGTTGGAAATGTGTATTGTGTAGTTAATCTGAAAACTAGAAACTGTGTTCATTATTGTTCGAAATACGTTTTGAAAATATCTGTGGAAAATGAAAATGTAATATGTTTGTGTGGCATTGATGCTATGTGTGATGTATAAAGTGTACTGGAATCATTTCAAATTGATAAGTAATTTTATGACGTTATCTGAAAGCTATTGAGCAACAATCTTAAACTTTAAGGAAAAGATTCCTAAAAATTATAAAATAAAAACATAAAACATAAATAAATGTCTGTGCCTCATCTATAGGGACTAGTATAATTATTCCAAAGTGATTTTGAGTCAATAGGTCACATGACCTGGAAGCTATTGAAGAAAAACCCTCAATTTTGATGAAATAAATTCTTTAAAAATTGAAAATGATTTAAAATGGAAAACAAATGTCTGTGCCTCAATTAAAGGGACTATTAGAACAAGTTCAAAGTGATTTTGAGTCAATAGGTCACATGACCTGGAAGCTATTGAAGAAAAACAGTCAATTTTGAAGAAAAAAATTCCTAAAAAATGGAAAATGGCTAAAAATGGAAAACAAATGACTGTGCCTCATCTAAAGAGACTATTAGAATTATTCCAAAGTGATTTTGAGTCAATAGGTCACATGACCTGGAAGCTATTGAAGAAAAACCCTCAATTTTGAAGAAAGAAATTCCTAAAAAATGGAAAATGGCTAAAAATGGAAAACAAATGACTGTGCCTCATCTATACAGACTGGTAGAACAAGTTCAAAGTGATTTTGAATCAATAGGTCACATGACCTGGAAGCTATTGAAGAAAAACAGTCAATTTTGAAGAAAAAAAATCCTAAAAAATGGAAAATGGCTAAAAATGGAAAACAAATGACTGTGCCTCATCTAAAGAGACTATTAGAATTATTCCAAAGTGATTTTGAGTCAATAGGTCACATGACCTGGAAGCTATTGAAGAAAAACACTCAATTTTGATGAAATAAATTAATTAAAAATTGAAAATGATTTAAAATGGAAAACAAATGACTGTGCCTCATCTAAAGAGACTAGTATAATTATTCCAAAGTGATTTTGAGTCAATAGGTCACATGACCTGGAAGCTATTGAATAAAAACCCTCAATTTTGAAGAAAGAAATTCCTAAAAAATGGAAAATGGCTAAAAATGGAAAACAAATGACTGTGCCTCATCTATACAGACTGGTAGAACAAGTTCAAAGTGATTTTGAATCAATAGGTCACATGACCTTGAAGCTATTGAAGAAAAACCCTCAATTTTGAAGAAAAAAATTCCTAAAAAATGGAAAATGATTTAAAATGGAAAACAAATGACTGTGCCTCAATTAAAGGGACTATTAGAACAAGTTCAAAGTGATTTTGACTCAATAGGTCACATGACCTGGAAGCTATTGAAGAAAAACAGTCAATTTTGAAGAAAAAAATTCCTAAAAAATGGAAAATGGCTAAAAATGGAAAACAAATGACTGTGCCTCATCTAAAGAGACTAGTATAATTATTCCAAAGTGATTTTGAGTCAATAGGTCACATGACCTGGAAGCTATTGAAGAAAACATTATATTTCTTTGACAGGAATGTTAGGTTCAGTAATTTGTTGATAGTCCCTAAGTGAACCTTCGGGCGCTGCGGCCGGGAGCGGTGGAGAACCGCTGGCCGACAGTAGCGTTCCGAAATCGGATCAACTTTCAGCTAAACGTCGGTTACTCCGCGGAGCTCGGGCCGGGAGCGGTGGAGAACCGCTGGCCGACAGTAGCGTTCATAAATCGGATCAACCTTGAGCTAAACGCCGCTTACTCCGCGGAGCTCGAATATCGAATATCCAACTTGAAACTAACTTCACTGCGGTAGGACTGCCATCAAATTTCCAAAATTGAGGTATTTTGCAAAGAAGAATTGGTAAAAGTTGTAGTCAGCGGGCTTTCTTGCTATATTTAGCAACATTTAATGGAAAAAAAATTGGTGTCGCTAAATTGCTAATCGGCAGGTCAGACTTTTTAATTGTTTGTTTATTTCGGTAATCGGCCAGAAAACTACAATCGATGCACTCCTCGTTGGAACCGTTCGGCCCAGACCTTCAGAGGTCCTCACGGCCTTATTGGTGAGACAAATACGCACCATGTTGTGTCAGAGGAGCCTCTCTGCTTTGGTGTCTCCCGCCTGCAGAACCGCCTCCGCCACCGTCAGGACCCCCAGCTCCGCGTTTTTATCAGCCGGAGACGCGCACTCGCTCCATCCGTCAAAGCCCCCGTTATCCTGACCGCCGCCGCCGGACTCCCATGCAATCCGAGGCGGCGCAGAGAAGAGCGCGGTCCCCTTCGCCTCCACCACCTCTCCACCCATCTTCTTTTTCTTCATCTCCTCCTCATCCTCCGCCGCTTCCAGGGGCTTCTTGCCGCCGCCGCCGCCTCCGCCCTTGGAGAACCTCTCGGACAACTTCCTGGCCCACTGCGTGAGGCTGGCGTCCAGAGAGTCCCTCTTGTGTACCGGCGCGTACAGGTGCACGTTCCCCGTGTACCACAACACCCACCACATCAGGCTGAAAAAGATGATGACGGAGCCCGTGTAGATGAGGAAGTCCCCGTAGAAGCGGCCGTCTGCGGTCAGGTTGCCGAAAATGCCGACGAGGAGCACCACCAGGCCGCCGGCGTCGAACACCAGGGCGAGGAAGAAGAACAGCGAGCACTTCCCCACGCCACTCGGGGCCATAACCGGAGCACAGCGCTGCAGTGCAGGACAAGGAAGAGAAATAACGGCTGCCAGATGATGAGCTGGCTTTTTTTTTTCTTTCTTTTTTTTCCCTTTCCACCTGTGCGCCTGGCCACACCTCGGTTACCTGTATCAACAACGTTTGTCTCCCGGCGACCTCAAACGCAACGATATAACTATCGCGCTCTGAGCCTTGAAAGACATTTACACGCAGGTCACGTAAGAGGCAAGAAACCGCACAGCATTTTATTTTGATCACTCCAGATTGAATAAGGTCATAAGCAAAATTGAATTTGGTACCCACGTACAGATCAGTTCATCTCAATAATTACACGTATGAGAGAGTCGGAGAGCTTTGGGCAATGTTGTTGTTTTTTTTTTTTATTCCCGCAAGAAAAATGAATAGCATTCATTAACCTTACTAATAGTCATGGCAATGGTATTCTTTTTTTAAACAGCCATAGGGCTCTTTGCCATGGGTGTCATCTTCTCTGGGGCGAAAGCATTGACAAAAATAAAGTTGTCACTTATTTCTGTATTGCTTTTTGGTATTTCCAGTCTTTTTATTTTCCACACAAACACTGTAACAAAGCCGAAGTCATGTGATTCAATATTAAAGGGCCGGTTACATTTCTTTTTTTTAAAGTAACCTGGACTGCATTTGATGATCTTTTTTCTTTTTCAAAATCTACAACTTAGGCCAATCAAAGTAAAACCACAACGTAGAGAAAAAAAAAACATTCTCAGCAATTTGAGCTGTGCTGTGAAAACACACAAAGTCATGATGAATTGTAAACGTCACGACTTCCTTAGAAGAAATGTAAAAATATACAGACTGTCATAAATATTAGTTAAGATCAATCACCAAATCCCGGCTCAAAAAAAAAAATCTTTATGCTGTGGAACAGTATGATTGGATCATGGACGGACCAAAACATTGCATAATTTGTCCTGGGTTTACCGTATTTTGTACAAAGCTGCACATTTGAAAACCGTTCCTGTGTACGTTGGTCTCATTGAGGCGGTTGTTACGTTCACTTTGCCTTTGGCCAGATGTGGCAGCTCCCTAATTTGGACTTTTCATCCAAATAATCGACAGATAAAAGGATTGTGCTCACTGCATTAGCCATTGATTTCCCAGTGCGACGGTTTAAAATGCTGCTTTCGTCCACAAAGCATTTATACATGATATCAGGAATTTATAACACCTCAGGCCTTTTGGTTATTTTATACTCTTGCCCTGAAGGTAGAATAAGCAAAATATAATTTACTGATCCTTAAACGTGTCCGAGACTGGCCGGTAAATATTTTAGCTCCTTTTGCTCAGTGGACGTGGTTTCTATCTCCTCAGGTCTGTGTTGACTCTAAAAGGCTCAAATTTTGGTTTAATGGACTTTACGGACAACTGACTGGCAATCGTCCAGCACAGCAACAAGAACACTGTCAGTAACTGTGCCCAGCTAAAAGCTATCTTCACCATATTGTCTGGATGTATGTGAGGTGTTGCTACATATATATATATAAAAAAACTATAAAAAACTATACCTGAAGGTGCACTGATGGTGAAAACCATTGATGATGGTAGCAGGACCAACCGGTGTTTAAACACTTAAATAGCTTTGCCAAAGCCTTAAATTTTTTTTTGACTGTGTTTAAAAACCGCCAGGAAATCATCAAATTGAAATGAGTTTTACTAATTCTGTCGTGGGACTATGGCTGAATATTCAGACAGAATTTTGTGGTTTGTGGCTACAAAAACAATAGTGATACTAAAGAACCCGATACAGTTTAGTCAAAGTTTGCAATCCCAGTTCTCAAACATCTCTTTTGTACGTTTATCGACCGGCCAGGCATCAACATATCAACATTTAAATGAACTAATGTTTTTAAATACTTTTTTTTCCTCTTACGGATGTGACTTGTTTTTATTTTTATTGTAAATGTTTACTGTATATTACACTGCTTCTAGCTATACATTGAATCTGTCAAAAGGTAGGTAAGGTAATTTTATTTACATAGTACATCTCCAGCAACAAGGTAATTCAAAGTGCTTTACATTAATTATTAGGAAACACAAACAAAACAATAAGTCAAAGGAAAGAGCAAAAAGGGAGAGAAAAAAACAAGGAAAAGCTAAATGTTGATCTAAAGTATATAAACTAAATGTTCCTGTTCTGGGTTGCTAAGCAGAATAAGAATAGGTCATCATTTGTGTTGAGTGCAATTCGTTTTAATCCCCTCCATCAACCAGCTAGATGAAAATGAGCCTTTTTTGTCTAAATCTACCATATTTACAGTACATGACGTATTCATGTTTATTACTATGCATTGTCCCCATATTGTCAGGAACAATGTGCATTTATTTATTTATAAAATAAATACAAATTCACAAATTCATTTCAAAAGATGTTTTAATGGATCCTGCTCTATTTATCTTGGGACTATATCCCGGCGGTCATAGATACGGCCAGAACAAGCGTATCTTGATAGATGTGTGTCTCTTGCATGCCAAAAAAATCTATTGCACTCTTTTGGAAAGGAACAGACAGTATAGATGGTGTCAAATTTTGGATTAGACAAATGTTAATGTAGGCACTTTTCCCTTGGAAATTTTATTTATTTATTTGTTAATGATGCAAAACTCGTAGACAAAGAAAATTAATATAAGATATGTATGACCCTGGTGAATAAGATTAAAGAAAATTGATGGTGTGTGGAAATGTAACTGGTTTCTATTGTATTTGTCCGAGAGCCTCTGTGTGTGGTTTCATATTCCTTCTTCTTTTGTCTGTTTTCTTAACGTTGATCGTTTATCTGTTTGGTCATTTGTTCCTGACCTAAATGTTTAAATCACATGTTTATTCACATACAAATACGTGTGTGTTACTGAAACCCAGGCAAACTTGGACTATATGTGTGTGTGAATTATATCTCTGGGGTTATTAAGAATATAACAAATGTTTGAATGGTTCCTATAAAAATTCTAATACAAATAATGTATTTTTAAAAGAAAAATCACAAATTCAGCTGAAACAGTAAGGATAAATTGATCAAATGATCTAAATTGTGTAGCAGGATAAATGCGCAAATTACACCCCTTCTTCTAAGGGTGCCCTGGGCAACTGCCCATAGAAAACCTACCACTGCCAGTGAAGAAACTGTCCAAATCATATAAAGCGTGGCAAATTTAGATTCCTCTTCCCCTGGAAGAATCCGACTCCTTTTCTGACTCATTTGCCACTCAGTCAATGTGCAACTTTTAAATTTCCAACGGTCCTCGAAGGCATCCTCTTCCCCCTTACCATTCTGAAAGGCACACGAGAGTTTCCCCAGCAACCCAGACACCTCGGCTGTTCATCTAGGCAGAGTGCTCATTAAATCTGCAACCCAGTCACACTATGAACGATTTCATGACTTATTAAGTCTCCTGATTAACTGAAAGACGTAGCAGATTACATGGATTTCCTTCAGTAAAGTCCTTCATGGCCCAAAGTGATTTCTTCCCCATATGCAGGGCATCTGCTGCAGAAAATTACAAAGAAATAGGAATGAAGCGGTGGGTGATCATGGTGCCCGTCAGCTCAGAGAGAGAGAGAGAGATGAAATCTCAGTCAGTGGCTAGAGGACAAATCCGAAACTGAACCCGTGAGTTTATCTTGAAGAGTGACAGCTTGTAATGATCTACAGTGTATTTGAGAGGGAAGGTTGGGGGGGGGGAGGGGTTAGGGAAAGGCGGCCAAATGCTGCTGCTTAACTGTGCATAGATACGACTGCTAGAGGGCGCCAGTCATCTACGGAACCAAGCTCAACCCGCCTTGGGCAGTGTGCATTGGATGCACGCTGCGTTGCCTGAGCAGCATTGACAACATTTTCACTCGATTATTGTGAGCAAAAACAATGTGCTTTACTCGGGGAGAGCAGCCCATGTAAGCTGAAATGCTGAGGCAAGACTCCATGTGAGGAATCAACGTGCACTTGACTTGTCACAGAGCCTCCTGGTGCTCACACACGGAACGTCTCGCAGGATCTTAATTATCAGTTTGATTTCCTGTCATCAGATTTCATCATTTCTAAGTACTTCTCTCCTGTAGCTCAGATTGTATCATCAATCCAGACAACCATCCAAACAGTTGAATGCTGGTAAGAAATTTGTGCAGCCCCTCCACCACGTGAAAACATTACTACTCTGTATGAGCAAAGGCACGGCTTGTTTAAGTTTGCTGATTTCACGAGGAGGAAAGTGTGAGCTAATATGGGGGAGGAATTGGTGACGAAGGTATGGACGGATGTGTTGGTCCTCTGATTAGGCTTATCTGGGACGTGTCGTGACTGGAGGCTTGAGATACCCGGAGTGGGGGCTTTGTCTCGGAAGACTGTTATCCCAAGCTGGCAGAGGAAGCCCCCCACCCCCACATCCCCTTTCTCTAGAAAAAGAGATTAAAACAAAGGAAGGCTGGATGGAAGAGAGGGTAAAAGGACAGAAAAAGTTATAAGGACTGTGAGGGTGAGGCGAAAGATAAAAAAGAACCAGATGGGTGGAAGGATGGGGGAGAAAAACCTTGGATGGGAAGGCAAGGGGGGAAGGTTGGACTGGTGCACAGATGACAGAGATGGTGGATGGGAAGGTTGAAGTTGAAAATAATGTTTGGATAGGGGGAGGATAAGGAGAAAAACTGATGAATGGATGGACAGCAAGGGCCATCTTCCCTGTCCGTGCTGAAAAACAGTAAAACGCTGCCACCGCCGTGCTTCTACATGGCGTCGTTTCTTAAAAGGTCAGAGTTTCGCACGCAGGTCAGCTTTGGTCTCTTCTGACCAAACAGGACTTCTGATTGGCTGTCTTTCAACAACGGCTTTCCTCTCGACATGCTTTTATTTGGTTTGAAGATTTGAAAGTGACTTCATGATTTGATTTGACTAAAAATAACGAATACATATGAATTGAAATCGGGCCGAATGGAATTCTAAACTATTGGTTCGTAAAGAGCTTTGAGATGACATTTGGTGAATGTTACAGTTCGTTGTTAAAAAAAAGAAAAAGGAATTTGTCACTGGAATGCTTTCAGTTGATAAAGTTTCAACATTTTTGGGTAAACATATTTCTTCATCAAGTCATCCAGATTCTGTCAAACCAGTCACTGCTTTTTTTTTTTTTTTTTTGGAGCAGTTGGAAACTTTTGCACTGATATTAAAGTGCAAACGCATAAAAGGACTGCTTTAAGATGCAACACGATGTATTCAGCTGCAAGGTAGTCAAAAAAAAAAAGAGAGATGAAAACGAGCCATATATGTGCGTTTTTAAATGATGCCTGAGAGACATTTGCACTCCAAACAGCCCCAACTTGTTTTTCTGCAGTTTGCGTGCGAAGACTCTGTGAAGGCATCCCATGCTTAGTCTCCCCTCCGCTGAGCGGCATTTTGATTGACTGCTTATCGGTCGCTTCAGAAGTTCACTTAGTTTGTGTTTAGCCTGCTAAAGGTTTTCCATGAAGTTGAGCGTCGTGATAAATGCTGACTGATTACCTTAGACTTCCAGTGCTGTTTTCCCCTCTCGGCACTCGGGCGTCTGGCAGGGGTTGCACCCCGTATATCTTTGTGATCTTCGGCCCGCTTCCCGCTGCACAGACCCTGTTAAATCTCTTAGCGTAAATCCGTTCGGACCTCAACGAGTGCAAATGAACATCCTTTCTTGAAAGACACTGCAGAAGCATTGCCGGGCTTAAATATGCGGGTACTCGTGTATAAAAATAATAATAATTATTTCTTTAAAATCTGTAGGCATTTCCAAATGAATCACAGTTAAGTGCAGAAAATGAGCACGCACAAACAGATCTACACAATGAAACTGCACGCATGCATGAAACCAAGCGAGTTTTCTTTGCGCAACCAAAACAAAGCGAATTGAAGTGCAGATGACGGAGCGATAAACAGTAACAAATTGGCCTCGTCGACACATGGTTGAAATTGGGGTCGGCAAGAGAGAAGAAAAGTCTCCAGATGTTGTAGAACACAAATTGTTGTATTTGATATGCGAAATTTGATTCGTATGTTATATACCACTATTTACGTGGATTACTTGCCATACACGGTTTCCCCCCAAAACCTAGCTAAGCCCTACAGTAGGGCTGCTAAGGCCGTTGGCGAGTTTCCCCACTGTGATTTTTTTGTGTTAAAAAATGTAAAAAGTTGACAGAAAATTCAGTAAATAAAATGTCAAAGAAAAAACTGTAGTGGGTTGCATAAAACTAGTCTTTCTGTAGGTTGCATATGCATAATTAAATAGCATTATTTTTTTTTAAATATTTTATAAACCTAGCTTAACCCATCTTTGTTATAACTGCTACTGGTGTATACACATATATAAAAAAATCACGTAAAATAAAGAACACTTAGCCTGGTGGGGGAACAAGTAAAGCCTGGTGGCCCGCCAGGCTCATCTGGGGAAAATCCTACAAATGAATGCAGGAGAACAAAGAGTAAAACTGAAGCAAACGTGAAGCCCCGACTAATAATATCAATTTCTGGCACTGTCCTAATGCTTGCCAATGGGATTGATACCAAAATGGGATATCCCTCTCATACGTGTGTAAAGACAAAGGAGTGCTTTTATCATCATTAACAAAATCAGAAACACGTAAATGCCTTACTGCTTCATCATACGTGTACAAGCTGTTCTCACATCTTCAATGGTTTCCCAGCATACCCCTCAGAGTGCCGCCAATAAAGCCAGCTACTACAGTCGTGTAACCAAGTCGTTTCCCACAGTCAGCTCATTATCGATACAGCTGGATTTTTATGCTTTTTTTTTGTCAGTAGGCAGCCTTTGCAAACGAGGCCCCAGGTCGCCTTAACGAAGAACGGGCCAAGTCAAGAAACGCACTGCTTTGCGAAGCAACACTCTGGGGGGGGGGGGGGGGGGGGGGGGGGGGGTCTGCCTGGTGGTGTAGAGTGAAATCAGCAAAGACGTGTAGAGCTGAGAGTGTTTCTGTGCGGCGGACGAGGCAGGATGGGCGAATTAACCCTTCTTCCCTTTGAACATGCTTCTGGAAGAAAAAAAGCTGGAGCTGTATTAAATAATTGAGAGTCGGAAGGTAATTGAGGACATAGATCAATAATATCTAGGGGGGTGTTCTCATTACAGTGATACCCAGACACATGCAAAAGTTATAGCTCAATGATGATGAATCTGGAGAGAATGGCTGCGAGAGAACGGGAGGGAGGAGGAGGAGGAAGAGAGCAGAGAGATCTAAAAATTTAACAAATGAGACCCATTTCCTACCCCTGTCTGTCTCATCAGAGCCTCTTATCCAACCTCGGGATGTGGCAGGTGCTTTGGCCGCCTCACTTTTCAAAACGTCAGATCACTGTGCTTAGAAACGGGGATCTTTCCATGGGAGTCTGAAGGCTTCCTGGGCACTGATTTCCCAGCGGATTGGCAGTCTCGACACGCATGGGTGTCTCTAAGCTTTTAAACAGTCGCCCCGCCCGTCTCCCACCACTCACTACCCGTCGTTCCTCCAAAACTGCACCCTGCTCCCTATTAAAGCCTCTTCTATCCTCTATTCGGCGCCTATCCTACTCCATCAGCCACGCTTTGTTTCTGCCTCAATCACCTGGCTGAGACGTAAAAAGGAATTCACCAGACTTTTTGAGAAAGTCGCGGGATTAAACCGAGTCATTTTCATTAAATGTTTACGCGTTCCCCGAGCCACGACTGGATGAAGCCGGGGTTTTGAATCAAAGACGGTATCTCTTCGCCACCTGGGGTGAAAATTGGAGGGCTGCATTAAACCTGATCGAGTGTGTTTCAGGGGAGCGCTTACTTTTCCTGCCTGTTTATCCCTGAGGGGTTCAGTGTGGAGAGATGGGGGCCGCTGCCTCTGTCTGTTCATCCACACATACATGCTGCTGAGGAAACATTTGAAACTACCGACGTTCATTTAAAATACCAATTAAATTCTTGGTAATTCTTGGTAACACTTTATTTGACGGGTTGTGAAGAAGACTGTCATGACACCGTCATAAACATGAGCAAGTCTTCATGAATATTTATGACTGTTGTCATAAAGTGTCATTCGGTAAATCATGACACTTTTAATACAAAGTTGACATTATTCAAAATGTCTTCGTTATGTCAACTTGACATTAACGAAGAAATCATGATCTGACATAAATTTGTTGTAAAACATATTACTGATTAAACTTTAAAAATGAACTAGCTTTATGTCATTAAAGCTAAAGATACAATGCAAAAACACAAAGCTAAATAAGTCTATGATCCGAATCATACCACCAAAACGGTGTGTCTTTAGAGGTGGGTAGAGCACCCAAAAATTGTACTCAAGTAAGAGTCTCAGATACTCCAGTTGTCAGGAGGAATGGGCAAAAATCCTGGCAAACCCAAAAATGTTTAACCCAAGTTATTTAGTTTGTAGGAGAAATCTTGTTTTCCACAGTAACTGTTTTTTGCCAAGAAAACATTGCAAATGGTCTGCGAAAACTGTTACAAGTCTGTATGTCTTTATAGCAAGCTTAGTTGTACTAAAAAGCATGAGCAGATAGGAGTATACCTCAACAAAAACCTTACATAAAGAAAAATACAATGCAGAATGTTTTTTTTTTTGTAAGTGTAGAGACTAGCAAAACTGGACCTAACTAACTTTGTCACAGAGGAGGACAGGAAGGAAAACAATGCCCCGGTGCTGTTTGATGCATTAAGAAGATTTTATTCCAAGATTAAAAAACCCCCGATGGTCAAATCTAAACTAATTTTCTGTAGATTTTCCCAAGACCCTCAAAGCTGCAGTGAAGTTGGATCTATAATTGGGTCAGAACCACTTGGATGAAAGTAAGTGTCTACTATACCTGAGTAATGACATCAATGAAATCAGTAAAAAGCTAACCAAAACAATGCAACGTTATGGGCTAGAAGATGCTCCGAATTTCTGTAGAACTGAGTCAGACCGCTGTGAAAGCTTACTCCCAATCCTAATTAGGCCCTTATTCATGAATACCAGGGATAACCTTTACTTGTTGTAAATTAGAGTCAGAGAACGGTCATAAAAGTGAAGCTAGCCGGTGTTATCTAATTAGCCTTCGTTTGTAACCTGTCAGTCCACAGAAGAACGGCGAAGCTGTGTACAAACACAGGAATCACACTCATAAACTGATCACAGACTTGGCATTTGAGTTGTGGGCGTGTGTGTGAACCAGGTTTTTATATCCTTCAGATTCAGATTTATTTGTATCCCAAATGGGCAATTGATGTTACAGCACAAAAAACTAAAAGACAAAGTATCAAAGATAAAAAAAACAAAAAAAACATGAAAGGACATGAAATACACGACTGTGTGTGTATGGGATGGTAATGCTTGAAATATGGGAAAGGATCTAGGTGCCTTAATGGGGAACAGTGTTTGCGATGATGGTGCTCAACCCACAATCCTTTATGCAAACTGCTGTAAAAGCACTGTCGAATCAGCAGCAGTAAATATGCCACTGTGTGAGTGGGACAACGATGTAGGCTTGCTTCGGACTTTTAATTAGCTGGAGCAATCGGGAAGTGACAGTAGACATGGTTTATTGTTAAAATAGCTGTTCTGGAGTGTTTGCAGAAGTCGTTTTGATACTGGTAAGCGAGTGAAGCCTGCTGCTTTTAAGGAAAATTATTATTTACTTAGGATCAAGGTTAAGACAACTGACATTATCTCATTCCAGAAACTACATTGAAACCAGATGAATGATATATATATATATTTATATATATAAAGCTAAACCATAATGCTGAGGCATGTTGAAAACCATCCTTATCCTTATCAGTGCAACCAGAATTTCATTCCTTAATTCATCTGTAATACTTTAAATCAGTTTGATGCTGTATCAATTCCTCAAATGCCTGTGGTAAGATATTTTTCTTGCATTTTTTATGGCATTTCTTTAGGAGCTTTTTCTGTATTATTTTCCATTTCAGGCTGTGTTGTGTAGATTAGCAGATGTGTTTGAGGATCATTGTGCAACAGCATGACCAAATTCCAGTCAAGCGTTAGATGTGAGATGGATTACAATGTTTTGTTTTGTGTGTGTGAAATGTGAGACGCACTGTAAAAACACAAAATCTTACCAAGCATTTTGTTTTGGTCGAGTTTGTAGTGATGCACTCAAAATAAGACAAAACTAACTTCAAAGTAACTCTTTAGGAAGAAGTTTGTTTTAAGTCAATAATTCAATTTGCATTGATGAAAAAGTATTAGTTCCACTGGGAGATTATTTCATTTACAATGTGGGAAAAATGTCTTGTTATAAGTGACAGAACATGCAGCCGACCTAGCACGGTTTTATTCATGGTCATGGATAAAAACAAGGTCCAATTTCTTGCTGAAAAGCGATTTGTGACTTAGTTTGTCGTGTTGTCGGATGTCATAAGTGTGGGAAGATGTTTATACGAGAAACTAGACCAAAAATACTTGGTAAGATTTTGTGTTTTTGCAGAGCAGACCTTTGTCTTTTTTTTTTTTTGGCTAGCAGTGATTTTCTCCTTAGCCCTTTCTTTCCCACTGGTGCCATTTTAACCCAATCTCTTAAATCATGATCTCTGATCTTAAATATGGCCTTATGTGTGTTTTTGACTCTTTTCCAACTGATAAAAATCAATGACTGTGCTTCAAAATCTTTTGGCAAAAAATGTGTTGCTTGTGGATCTTTTTATTTCTACTTAATCTTGTCAAATAGGTTAACGAAGCTATTTCTTGGTTCTAAATACTTTCTAGTAATTATGCCTGGGTGTGCAGGTCTCAAAACTTTGATTAATTACAATCCATTCATAAATAAATAAGGATGGCAATTTCCACATCCTTTCCCCCCACTTTATAAGTAAAATGATCATTTAAAAACTACTTTTACTCACTTTCTTATTGTTGGCTATTAAAATTGGTTTTGTTCTGAAACATTTAAGTGACCAAAAGTCAAAAACAGACATCGTAAACTCTTTTTTCCATCCCCCGCCCCTCCCCCAAAAAACACTTTTTTAATACCTTTTGCTATATTTTCAAACTCTTAGGATTTTAAATTACAGATTTATAAAAAAAAATATATAAAAATGTTCAGTTGAAATTTTTTTTATTGCTGTAAAAAATAAAAAAACATAACCCCCCCCCCCCCCCATATATAAGAAACCAGCATTTGAATCATGTGCAAAACTTTCAAACTGAAAGGCACTGCTCTGACTTATAACCGTGTCTAAATATAGGGACAAACTTCGTCATTCCAAACATTCATTCATCTCCCAGAGGTCAAAGGTCATCCTCCATCAGCCACTGTCCTGAGAGATCTGCTCCACAAGGACGGTCGAACCGTGTGTGTGTGTGTGGCTGTCGTCCTCTTGCATCCACTCCACTTTTACCACAGCCAAGGAATTTGACATAGAGCAGTGACGCCACTAAAACGTCTCCTCCTCAACTGCCACCCTCCACTTTGAGTGGCTATTGTCTACCCACCCGGGTCATATAAATCAGACGCCGCTGCCGCGCGAGAACTGAGGGAGGATTAAAACCGGAGCAGGGCGGGAGGGAACGGAGGAGGAAAAAGAGAAATGGGCCTTACGGCCGAAGTGTCCTCCTCAAGGTCGTCACGGTGATTGGATTGTTGCGAGGAGGATGGGACCGAGGGAAATGAGACGGCAGAATGTCTCC
Source organism: Xiphophorus hellerii (assembly GCF_003331165.1). Classification (NCBI taxonomy): domain Eukaryota; kingdom Metazoa; phylum Chordata; class Actinopteri; order Cyprinodontiformes; family Poeciliidae; genus Xiphophorus; species Xiphophorus hellerii. The sequence continues at coordinate 18,227,490 of NC_045681.1, forward strand.
CGTCACTTTCACCTAAGTGGATTCTTATTTCCTTATAGCTCTTAAATGATATAAAAAGAATCGCAACGCATCAGGACTTTTATTGCAAAATGTACATGAGCGAGCCTTTTCTTTTTTTTTTTTTTTTTTTTTTGTGTTTAATCACTTTGAGTGGTTTTGTGCCACATTTACAAGCTGGTAAAGAAAAACTAAGACTTTTACAGCTATAAACAAAATTTCTGAAAAACCTGAAAAGACTTTGTTTTCCACACCTTTAATGTGCACCACATCCTGTTTGCTGTAGGTTTCAGTGGATCTGTCTGTGTATATGCATGAACCAACTTTAAAAACAGGCTAACAATGCTGGATATTGTAAATATTACATTGCAGCAAAGTAATTTCATTTTTTGCGTTGCATTTTAAAAAAAATATACGTCAAAGGAAATAATTGATGAAATATTGATTATAGTAGTTTTGTAAATTAAACTGTCTTGATATTTCATTTAAATATATATATCATATATACAAAATTTTACAGACTATACCTCACTTTTTAAATAGTTTCGTTGGTCCTGCGATGTATATATAGTAAGTTCTGTAGAAGAATATAAATGTGAAGAGTTAAAAATGATGTTGTGTGGATGGTTTGCACCAAGGTATGATTTTGTCAAAAAACAAAATAAGTACCATGTCAAATGGACTGGGTCATTCCGACCTGGAAGTCAGGAAGGAATTCGGATTTGGAGAGATGTGGAATAACAATCGCTAAACTGTTGTAAACACCCATCTAGCCAAACGTTGAAATGTCCCAGCTGTGGACGAGTCCGGGAAACTCTGACAGCATTTCAGCAAAACGAAAGAAGGAGCTGGACTGGCTGAGAACGCCACACACACCTACACGGACAGATTTGAGTATAAATACGAGAGTTCGGGGTTTCTGTGAGAATATTGAGAATGTCGTTTGTGTAATGCCGGGGCGCCCAGAACCCCATCAACGTTGGCCCAAATAAAGTAGACAGAAACGGATGACAGTGTGATGATTTGTTTTGTTAATAGCAACCTCTAACTCTCCACTAGTTGTGACATATATACGTTTTTTTTCCCCTCTTCATGATACATTTTTTTGACTGATGCAACGTATATTCCGGAACAACTTATAGTCCAGAAAATGCAAAAAGCTATTTCTAATATAATATATAATGAATATAAAATCAAGTCGATCTAATCATTTGGTACATCTTTATCTGACGAGCAACTGGATTCAGACGCTAAAGTTTCATTTTCACCGGCTGAGTTCATAATTCGTCAACATAAAATATGTCAAACAGTTTATTATTGCAGCTTAAAACGAAAGACAACCATTTTGAATTTGAGGACGGGATAACTGGAAAAGAATTCAAGGACCAGTCCAGCTGATTGTTCCGACTTGGAAGTTGGAAATTCTAACTTTACAGGTCCAAACGTAACACAAATATATTTTTACATCTATAACTGTGCTTTCTAAAGGTTAGCATAATAACTTGTTTACCTTTATTGCCAAGGACATTTGTACTTAATATACCGTTTCGCTCAGACAAGGTAGCATTTGGCAGCCTTTGAAATGTGCATTATGCCAGAGGCATCAACGTGTGTTTGTGTCATTACTTTCCAAATCTGAAAGCCTTTGAGATTTCCATAAGTAAACGCGCCTGGAATGTCAACATTTGCATCCTTGAAGGAGGAAAATAAAGCTAATTGCGTTAACTCTCAGCTGATTGAAAACACCTTAATTACAGACTCGCTTACAGACTCACCTGAGAGTCAGAAACTTGCGCTGCGCATTATCGTCTCTTTAACATCAAAAACCTGCGTCGCATTTTAATTCGCCCGACATTGACCCGCTTTTGCTACTGCTATGGCAACAGCAATGAGCAGCCGGCTCCGGAAAATAATTCATTTTTATCAAATTAATGACATGTGTCTTTGTCCTGGATTTCATTACTGGGGCAGCATGCACCGAGGTTATCTGAAATTCACTCAGTTGAAAAATTTAATGACTCCTTACAGCTGGGACAATGACATGATTTATGGTGCTTATTCCCCCCCCCAAGCAGAATATGCTCGTAGCGTCAGACCAAAAATCAAAGTTTATTCAGGTCTGTCCGCATCTCAGCCTCCACCTCCCGACCACTATTCATTTGACTTCTCCCATTTATAATCTAATTTATGGGCTCTGGCTCCTGCCACTTACGTAACTGATAGTTTTTAAATCGGGTTAAGCCTTTCGACTTGTTCAATCTCTTGTTTCAAATTGCCTATATGGTCTCGGGAACAACAGACAAATGACACTTCGGCTAATAAGTTATGAGCAAAAAATTAGAAGAGAGCTCGGCTCCGGCTGCCCGGGCTTCTGGCCTCCCGCTTCCGGGATTTCTCCTCAATCACTCGGCTGCACACGTGAAGTGCCTGGGAAACCGACACGCTATTGTTCTGGGCGAAATCGATCTTTAAATACTCAGCTGATTAACCGGGGCGGTGCGTAAAGTATGCCTGGTAGCAAAGGAGGCTCTGACCTCAAATCGGATTCTGTCGTTACATTTCTGTAGGAGTGGAAGTCAATATTCCCACACGTCCCCTGGGCTTCGGAGAAAAAAGGGGGGGGGGGAAATTGTGAGAAATGTTGACAAATAGATAACCGGTTAGAGGCTAGGCGAAGCCTCTCTCTGCCAGCCGAGATAAAAATCAGTAAAGTGTAACTGCAGTGGCGGATAAGCAGGAATATCATCTCTTTCAGATCTTTTTCTCCCACGAACCTGCCAGCGGCACCTATTTTTCCACTCTTTTCCTTCGTCAGTCTTCATCACTTCCCCTCCAGGCAGGAGCTTCTTCACTCTGTAGCCCACTTTGCAAGCGCAAGAAAATTTTCAGAGCCGCCACATAAAATAGTGTCGATCTAATTATCTTAGGTGACATAAAGCAGGTTGTAAGAACCCTGCCAAAATGGACCTGGAATAACAATGTACAGAAGGAATACTCAATAACTAACTCTTCTTTCCGTTTGCAATGTTCCTGTCACGTTAAATCTCAATCCTTTGGTTAAAACCGCTTCTGCAACTAATGGTCAGTTTGGTTGTTGATTATTCTATCAATATTTTTCATAAATAGTAAATGAGCCAGCAAGTATTTTGTATCTGATTGTACTTTCTGTGAGTGCATCCTCTGTTCTCCATATTGCCGTATATTTGACTTCACTGTTCCAGGCTAAGAGGTAGCACAGGCTCCATGATATTTGTGTTTTAGATGCTCATGCATGGCTATTATTTTATTTAAAAAAATTTTTTTTTTTACCCCTCCAGGGGGTCTTTTTGTGGGCTCTAGTGTCCCTTATATGACAGTAGGCTGACAGGAAACGGGGAAGAAGAGGGGGGAAGACATGCGGCAAATGTCGTCGGGTCCGGGAGTCGAACCCGCAACGGCCACGTCGAGCACTCAAGGCCTCCAAATACGGGTCGCGCTAACCACCATGGCACGCCCCATGCATGGGTATTATTTAAGGAGAGCTTTTACAGACGGCTTTTCTGAACAGAGCAGTGCATAAAGGCAACCCGACTCAATACAACTATGTACAGCTATGTAGATGCAATAGATAGCATTGCAAGTTCATGATGGCATTTCCTAGGGGCCCCACTGTCAGTGTGTATGATGCGGTCGTACAGCTGGTAGAAACCAATCCCTTGTCCTACGCTATTATCCTCGTCTGGACACTCGGCTATTGAGAAACAATTGCTTCACAGAGTCGTGGACTCTGTTGAAGTCCCAGATTTTACCCAATCGCTACGATTTGCCGCGACGTATGTAATGCGGCAGCTCGACTCTATGAAGTATACCAGAACTTGCCTGTTCTGTAAACAACCGTCCTCCACTGGCAAGAGAGAAGTGCCGAGCCAAATAAGATGGCTGATTACATCAATTCGATATCTGGAAGCGTGGCCAACATGGACTGAATAACTTGTTTCACTCCCCCTGCTGCCATTGCTAAAACTACAAGGAGACAACAATTCTAAAAGAGCACAGAAAACCATAGTCATTACTAACAACTTCTCCTTCCAGCTAGGCCAGGCAGTTGGTAACGAGAATATTACTCTGTACATTGCGATGCAGGAAGATGCAGGTATATTTGCCTTTACAAGCAATTTACTTCCATCATTGGACCACCATGCCTAGTGACCTTCATTTATGGTTCTGACCGCCAGTAACTGCCTACCTGCAAGACTATTGCTCTTCTTGTGATGCAACCTCTAAAGCGATATGTACGGTTTGTTCTCCATGCAAATCAAATCATTGCTCTACCCACCACCAGTCTGATACCGAGTCACGTCCAGTTTCTTACAAAGTTGACTTTCTTAAATGCTAAATTATTTGTGTACTTAACGACTGATCGCTTAAGACATGTCAAACCCTCTAATGGATTTTATACTTTGCTGGCCCCTGAACAAATTATAAAAGTTATGTTTTCTTGAGATTTCCTCTAAAACCGTTAGCAGATGATTTCTTTTACGCCCACTCTGTTGGTATAGGCCATAGCACCTCAGAGATGGATACAAATTGAAAGCATTGGTATAAAGATAGCCTCTCACATTTAAAAGCGCAATACATTAGACTACAACCTTGCCTCTCCTCCATGGTTCTCTAGTGTTTATTATTCTTGGCAGAACCATGTTTTCACAGAGGATCTTGTCAAGGAAAACACAAGCTGTATTAGACAGCAGCTTACGTGTTTGGGGAGTGGATAGACACTATCCTTCTCCTGAAATGTATTCTCATATCAACTGGGCTATTTGTGCTGGATTTTTTTTCCCTTTCCTCCTGTTTTTTTTCTTTTTCTTTGGGCCAGAATGCGAAGAGCCGTCTCCGGTCCCTCAGATTTGCTGCACCCGCAGGCGGTAATAAACTACAGACATGTTTTCTCAGCTCAGACTCCACCTTCTCTGCCCCTTCTCTGCGACAAAGACCATATCATTATCCTCACAAGCAACAAAAATGCCTCAGCAATTTCAGTGCTGGAGGTATTTCATTCTTATTTTATTCTCTCTCCCATGCTGTCCGTCTGTCTATCGGGGGGAATCTCTGCTGCAGAGGCTTATGCAGGCTGCACAAAAATAACATAGAAAATCCATGTTTCTGGATCCCAGGGAGGATGAATGGAGGGAGGGACAAGCAGAGATTTACTTGAAGCTGACTGACACCTCAAAGCCGGGTGAGAGTGTTTGCATTGTGACGAATCCTGCCGTCTAATAAGAAAACGCAGCCTAACCTGGTTCTGAGCCCTTCTGTTAAACACGAGTCAAGTGTCACAGGTTGTGAGTGCAGACTCGCAGGAGGAAACAAGCGTTTCTGGCTGCTGTCCCAGAACGCCATTGATCTTCTACGTTCCCTGCTACGGGGTCTGTCTGCTGACTTTCCGCATTGCTCGTGTGCGACCGTTTGTCTGGCACCGGACCAGATATGGAAGCGCCGCGGCGAGCACACCGACCGAGGGCGTTTCTCGTCAAAGGCTCAAGCAGTTTGCCTCGTCTTGAGAGCTACAAACAACACTAGATGGCGGTGTTTATTTCTGATTGTGGGCCTGGAGTAATTTCTCATCTAAATTCACACAAAAGTGGGGGAAAAAAAAAAAAAAAAAGTTCCCCTCTTCAACTCATGTATTGATATTCATATACAATGAAGCACCAAAAACAACAAAAAAAAACATCCTAAGTTAGAGTTGAAGTTTTCTCAGATTGATTTTTAATTAGTCTGTGCTGGAACAAACTAGGTTGCTTTATTTCGGGTTTTTTTTGCTGTTTTGTTTTTTTATCACCGTGGGAACACAAATATAATCTCTTCACCCCCCTCAGGAGACAATTCTCAGGGATGTGCTGACCATTACATACAACCGAGGTCGTCTTGGAGCGACCGATCGAGCCGTCTCGCGCTGCAGTTGAACCTACAGTGAAATGCGGACTGGCAAAAAAAAAAAAAAAATTAATTAAAGCAAATCATCAATATGCCATTGCCTGGCAACGAAGATTTGCCAAACGTAATGTGAAAATTGGCTGACGGCGATCGTGACGAGTCCCTGCGTTCGTGCTATCGCCGGGGTGTTGCTGAGCGTGTTTACGCTCTCAGCATCACTGCTGCTGGCTGGAGCTACCACGCTAAGCTCTGCACAGACGGGCGCTCTCCCGCTAAGCGTCGCCACGATAATTTATGCCCGTGAATGTTTGCTTGTCTTTAAATCATCAAGGAAGAAGCTGTTATGGGAAAAGCTCAATAAGACGCATGTGTGCGCGTGCATGTGTGTGTGTGTGTGTGTGGTGGTTTGATTAGCAGGCAGCAAGAAGCATTGAGTTCAAGCAGTGGCGGCAGGAATAAAATGCAGTGCAGGACTCTGTATTGACATTCTCTGGACCTCTTGTTTGTCAGTAGAAGGCACTGGACCAGTGTCAGATCACTCTCCTCGTATCGATCAAAGCAAATGGAACGACTTGAGCGGAACGCAGTGCCCAGACCTCATGTGACTCTGATATATATACTGTATGTATGGGGGCATGCGTGTATGTGTGTAACAGGTGTCTGAAAACGCCTCCTTACACTGCACATCTATTCCCGTGTGTGATAGAGGCCCGAGCCTCGGAGCCATACCCTTGATGCAGCTGTTATATTTTCTAAAAAAAAAAAAAAAGTAAAAAACGACACTTGTGCCTGAGGAATTGGGAAACAAACTCATCAATACTCGAGTTCATACTGTCATGAGCAGAGCTATGTGTCATCTTGTCCACTTCTTAGTAGCCATAGAGCAGTTTGTGGCATGACTGTAAAGTGCTATGAAAAGGTATTGTCCATTCTTATGAATGTCTTTTACTTTTAAGCGATATGCATTGTTTCAAATGAAAGATAACCAGTATCCAATCAAATCCTGCTCTATTGTGATTCATAATTTATGTGACCATTCACACCAGCCCTGTTTAGGTCGCTTTAATTGAACTCCAGTTTGTTAAACCTAGAACCTCGATTGGGAAGGTGTGAATGCGTAATCGAACTCTAAAGCAAACTCTTGGTCCACCTAGAAACCTAGGACTCGGTTCCATTGAAGTGAACTCTGGCAAGGTTCAAATGCACATGTGGATGCCAAATAGACTGGAGACCACTATAGCGCAGGGAATTCTGGGTAAAAACAACCGAGACAAACTTGCATGTTTTTGCTAGTTGAAGTAACAGCTTACGGTCTTCGGTAAAAACGGCAAATTCTACTGCTAAAATTTGACGACACTCCATTTTTGATTACATTTTGTGAAGAAGGAAATAGCGTTCCTCTTCAGAGGTTTTCAACAAAGTGGGGGGCAAAGGGTTTTTCAAAGAGTTTCGTTCATTTGACACTGTGCGGTGTGTGAAAGCGGACCGAACCAGCCGGAAATGTAACAAATGTTGCAATTTTGGTTCCCAATCGAACAGAGTCTACCAGATCAGATGTGAAAACAACCTAACTCTATTTAATTATATTTGCACTTCACTTGGCTTGATCAACCAGGACCGATTACTCTCAGACCCATAAAATCAAGTGATCTCTTAATTGTATTGGAAGTCATTGAGGTCTGCGAGTCTGGAAAAGGCAACAAAGACATTTGATAGTCCAGAAAACCAGAGAGAGCTACTATCCCACAAATGAAGAAAACATCGACCACTGATTGACCTCTCCAGGAGTGACCTGCCTGCCAAAATTACTCAAATGGCACATCAACAACTCATCTAGGGGTCACAAAGGAACCCAGGGTGATCAAAAGCATACCAGTAAGTCCATCTCTGAATGAGTCAAAGAAACCAGAGACCATGGTGTAGTCTAGTGAAAGTCTGGGCCCACTGAGATGCTTTTGCTTGACCTTTAACAGACTGTTAATGCTCAACCATCATTGGAGACTGCTTTTTGTATTTCCTCAGGTAGTCAAAATTAGCTTAATGATCTGAAACATTTAAGTGTCTTTGTCATGGCAGCAGCCTAGAGTACAAAGCTTCTCTGTACAGGTGTTGACTCTGTTTTATTGCCTTAGAGCACACCATTCTTTTCAGACAGCTGCTTAGAGTTTGGATTAATGGTGAGGAGAGGTGGGGGGCATTCAGGTGGTCAAACAGATGTCAAATGAGCCCAACAGTTAGGCTGGTCAGTGTAAATGAGGGCAATAGGATATTAAACTAAAGTAAGTGTGATTAACCACAAACACCACGGCAAGCCCAGCTGAGGGCAGAGATTTTAGCTTCCCTCCTCTCCACTGGTCAGCAGAGTTCGCTGGGCAACCAAATCTGCCCCTAAGGAAGCCAGATTAGAAAAGCAGAAGATAAACTTGAAGAAAACTTTTATGTGTATAAGGAATAAAGGACTGTAAAGTTCCATCAGTTTTATATTTATACATATAAATCCTGTGCAATGAATCACACCACAGGGCTCTTAGTCAGTAAGGTAAGGATTAGTTTTACAGCCTGTGAAGATACTATCTATATATATTAAAACGAAGGGGGAAAAAAAGTTAGTGATAATTCTGTAATTTAGTTTCTTGGGATGATAACATTTGCCAAAACACCACACACATATTAAAAGTATAAAACTTTAAAAGCACAGATATAATCAGAATAAATTCAACACTTCAAAGTGGCAAAGCTTAGTATCGTTGCCACTTTTCTAGCATGTCCTACACATGCTAGAAAGTTTTTACTTGCTCACAACCCCTTCCTTCCATCTCAGGGCACCGTGACATTTGTAGCCTCTACATACTTGGCAGCTGCAACCACAGCGGGAACAGCGGTCAAACTCCATCTAGCATGGCTATCGGATGCTTCAATGACACAGCCAACATTGTTACATATCAAGTTTTACATATCCATCATCACTGATTTGGACGTGGACCAGAAATACACTTAAATTGGATTGTTCCTTCTGCAGCCCGAACTGTTTGCTCAATGTCAAGATGTGCTAATAGAGTGTTGCTAAAGACAAATGAATGGTGAAATTTGGTCAAAAGGTGCTTAAACAAAGCGTTGGTATAGGGCTAGGCAGTCGGTGGCTGCGGTTTCATTATAAACTTTGTCTATATTCTGCTAATGTAGAAAAAACTATTTTGCAATTATTGTGTTTCCATTAAATAAGCACAATTACATGTGAATAAATCTGTTCACACAGTAAGCCGTTAACATGCCGTGCCATGATCCTCCAACTACTTTCTGTTGTCGTCTTCTTCATGGACTGCACAAGTGGCAACATCCGGGTGTTGATCATGTGACTCCCGTGTTTCCATTGCAATTTTGTGAAATAAGAACATTTTGATACAGCCCAACATGCTCATCCTAGTAAAAATTTTTATTGAAAAACAAGTTTTTTCAAAATCGGCATGTTTCCATTAAGCAAATTTATTTTCGAAATGTCAAACTGCAAAATTAGATGGTCAATGAAAATCCAGGTACCTGGGTTTCCACTACAGTAATATAAGCCTGGCGGGCCACCAGGCTTTACTTGTGCCCCCACCAGGCTAAACATTGTTTATTTAAATTTTTTATGTCTGTATATTTTAGGGACTTTATAGTATGTGTTCAGGTATTAGTCTTCCAATAACATAATTATCAAGTAATATTTTCAAGTTTCCTGCCAACTTTATAGAACTTTTAACTCAAAAACACTGATAAATTACTGCCCAAGCGCCCTGACCACCGGGCTGAGCACGTTTTCTGGGGAAAACCCTGAGGTACTGTTTGCAAACTGGGTGATGACATTGTGTGGTGTAAACACTGTACTTTAGCTGTCTGCTCAACTTGCTTAGCTGCTCTGTAGGAAACAGATTTTACCAGCAACAATAATCTTTAGCTTCTATTGTTATGTTTTACGTCAAAGTTTGTTTTCTTGTCATTGGATCCCCAGCCAATTTCAGTCCATTTTCCGCTCTAAACTTCTGTTTTGGATTGAACGCCTGTGGGATATTTTTTACTTTTTTAAAGTTTTCCTTAAATTAAATTCCTTTTTATTCTTTACCATCTGACTTGTGCCAACCCAACCGGTATTTTGGTCCTCAGAGAGTGATTAACAATTCTAGAAGAGATGCTCAGTGCATTTTTTGGTCCCTTTCTGAAAATTTTTTTTTTTTCAATCTGTTCCCTGTTTTCTGTTTGAATGTCAAGCACAAGAGAAAAACAAGACATACAATCCCCATAATAATTCCTTTCGGAGAAGAGATGCATTTATGTTTTGCAGTAACTAAAAATACCACAACACAAGGAGCTGTTTTTGATTCTAAGTCTGTGCTGATATGATCTGTCTTTTATAAGACGCTCATTATTCTCTACATTAGAAATGTTCCCGAAATCTCACAGAATCTCATAATTCAGATCTCCCAAATCAGTATAAAGTGTTTTAATAGATTTCTTCTGTTTTTGCTTCTTTGTCGCACTTAAAGGTTTCGGGTAAACAAACATATTAATATTAGACAAAGCCAACCTGAGCAAATACAAAACGTTTCTTTCAAATGATGTTGTCATTCATTAGAATAAAAAGCTAGCCAAAACGACCTGAAGCCAATATGAGAAAGCAAGAACTGGTTGTGCCTTTTCTGTCGACGACGACTGCCGTCAAGACTGAGCGATAACTAGCATAACCATATAAATCATCATTCTCCTTCCACTTCTTTAATGTTTTTTAGTGGTTGGCAAACAACCAAACTGGTGCATTACTGCCACCGTCTGGTTCCCACCACTTCCTATCGCCGTCATCATCTTTTTCGAAGGCGACTCATGTGATGTGGGGGGAAAAAAAGTCTTTCCATTGCAATTTTGCAAACTACGCTAATTTCGATACTGCCGAAAAACCGCCTCTTCCTAGTGCAAACATTTTTATGGAAAAACGTATGGTTTTCCGAAATTGCAGTATTTCAATTAACCAAATCTGTTTTCGTAATTCCAATTTGTGCAGTTTCACTGTGAATGGAAACGCAGCGGCTGTGGTTCACTGCCCTCGCAACGTGTTAGAAATGACTTTGTAATGTTTTGCAGACTGATATATGCAGAGTTTCCAATTCTGTTTTTTGAATATTTTTAAAATCAGGGCATGATATGTTGCCTTGTGAGATCTTTTATGAGGCAAATTACATTTTGACGTGCGGACAGATTTGATTGAGTTGGACACTTTACCGTTTGATGGCTACATTTTGTATTTACACGGGTTACATTATAAACCAAACCATAAGAAATGTGAAGGTGGGGGATACTTTTTCACCATACTATATGACTGAGTCTTCAAATGTTTCCTTGGAAACACTCTGGAGTGCTACTTAACTGTAGGCTTTAAACCTCATAATGAGTTCCAGCTTATTGTAAAATATTGCGCGTAAAACATGGGGAACTGTGTTGTTTTTTTGTTCGCAATGTCTAATCAAATTGAGTTAGAGAAGCTAGAGAAACACACGCTTGACGAATTGTGTCGATGTCTCTTCGACTTGGTTCCAAATTTCGCATAATTAAAAATATATTTATATAAAAATATATTTATATATATATATATATATGAATTTGAACAAACCTGTTTTATTCTCCTCTTGCTACTGAAACGGGATTGAAGGGAAGCACACATCTCCCACCACGTGCAGGCGTAGCCTGACGCAGCGGCTGGTAATCAAGAAGACAGTGATGTGGCCGCGCGCCTCACCTCTGCCACGTGTTATATCGGCAGACTGACACGAGCGCAGCATCTCATTCTACTCCGTCTGACCCCGAGTCAGCGACGCCAGGGTGGGTGTCACCTCATTCTGAATCGAGGCGTCGCTTTCTCCCCTCTGCTCGACGGCGTACGCAGGTGATGAATTGAGAGAGGCAGCAAAAAAAAAAGAAAAAAGTGCGGGAAAAAGAGAACGAGCCAAGCAGAACGAAGAGAAAAGGAGGGCTGGGTGTCACACACACAGGAATGACGAGTGTAAGAGGTGAAGGAATGCTCCTTCTGTTTCATCTTGGGGTGTATTCTCCACGCCCCGAGTTTAACCTCAGGTGGCTGGTAAGAGACGGAGCCATATTTCTGCGCAGACCTGCAGAGGGCAGATGTGAGGCTCTGTGATCCCCGATCTAAGGTCAGCTGTGGCTCAGAATGAATCAAGTTCAGAGGTCAGACAGTGAAAAGATGGTGTTCAATCTGCAGTTTCATACCCAGCTGTTGCCATAAAACCGTGAACAGTTTGTTGAGTCGCATGTGTCTCAGTCGAAAAGCAGGCGAAAGGACTTGACTCATCAAGAGGAGTACCAGCTTTAGGGATTCTTTAACAAACAACTAGTTATTAAGTTAGTTGGTAATTAGTTAGTAATAATAATAGAAGGAAAATTCAACTCTTATGACATAAAAAAAACTGAGTTCAGTATGAGTGATTTGGATTTTATTGTGGGGGTGAGGGGAAAAAAAGAATAAAGTATGATGCCATTTTAGATAGAAAAATAAATTTCTACCAAAAAAACTCAGAAATTTGGTGATTAATCTCAGAAAATTTCTAGAAAAAAACAAGGAATTTTCTGAGCTCCAAAAGTAAACAATTTTCTAGAAAAAAAAAAAAAAACGTGGAAATTTCCAAGACGACTTCTGAAAGTCAGAAAATTTCAATTCTTTTCTAGAAAATTTTAGTTTTTTTAGGCAAAACATTTCCTCTACTTTTTTTTTAATCTACCATGTCGCTAATACGCTGTCGTAAGAAAGTGTGATCCCTTGACAAGCAGTAGAAATGGTAAAAGTCCCTGTATTGCTCATTTATTTTCTTTTCCCTTGTAGATAGTGTATAAACCGCCACGTTATTGCCCCCCTAAGAGACGATAGTGAAGACTGTACATCCTTGAGAGAAATACTGTTGTTGCATTTCTACTGACGTGGCCCAATCAGCTCACGCTTTTCCATGTGATTTCCATATAGCTTTCCCTTTTTTCTCATCATTAAAGAAACTTTGTTCCGCCATACTCTCTGCAACTGATTCCTCTGCAAAACCGCAACGTGATAAAAGACTTGAAGAAATACCATTACCCATTAAAAGTTTACCACCAGCCATTTAGGGGACACAACAAATATGGGCCAAACGGTAGTTGGAGCAGTGACGTGTGGTAGTGGTAGCATTGTGCTGTGGGGATTCTCATCTTCAGCAGGGACAGGGAAGCTGGTCTGAGTATAAAAAAAAGAAGATTGAGCTAAATGCAGGGTAGGTGTGAAAAAATGTGAATGGCCATGAAGGTCTCTGGATGTGTCGAGTTGGCAGGAATAAATAACACTCCAATACCCAAAAGTTTGTGGTTGTAACACTAGAACATTAGAAAGTTCAAAGGATATGAACGCTATTTGCAGAAAACACTATAAGAGTAAATCAAATTCTGCTTGGTATAAAGTTAGCTGGAATATAAAAAGAGACATTTACTCAGACACTTTTGTGTTTCTGTGCTTTGGGGTTTTACATATTAGGGTTGTATAAAGTTATGGGCTTGTCTTTGTACCTGTTTACCAAAAATGTCTGGCCAAGCATGTAAAGGACAATCAGGGACAGAGGAAGGCGGGTCCTCTCCTCGTTTCTGATTGACTCAAATGTTAAATGTTTTCTACGTTAGCTAGTGCCGTAGAGTCTAGACCATGGTTTTAATCTGTGATTACAGTAATTACAAGGAGACAACGCAAAAGGCAGCCTGTGCTAATCAGTGGTTGTGAATGCCTCGCTGAATGAATGTTGCTCCATTAAAGATTTACCAACATAAGAGTCTCACGTAAAACAACAAGTAACAAAGAAACTTTAACTTCAGCTTCTGAAGTGCTAGAAAATGTTCTTGAGTTCATTATTTTAGTTGTTGGACACTTGCTTTTTTAAAATGCTTGAATACGGAAGAAGGAGGATGAAAAATATGAAGACCTGTGAAGAATTTATAACACAACTAAATATCTCTTTTTATTTGTTTATTGCCTATGTTATTGCTCTGTCCTACCTTCTATTAAAATAAGATAAAAAATTTTATTAACATCTTTAACTGTGACACCTAGTGGCTGTAAGAGCTATGACAGGTACATATTTGTCTGACAAGTGTTTGGTAGCAACTATGCTTGTATTTTTATAACTGGAGATACAATAAAATTGTTACTCAGTACAAATGTTACAATATATTTATATTTTTATGTTAATAAGTTGAATAAAAACTAAAATACATTAATTTTCTTTGTTGTAGATTGGTACGACAGTTAATGACAATAGGGACTCAAATAATAATTTAAAAAAGCTAATAAATTACTTCTGGAGAAGGTAGTAAAAAAAAAAAAGATGAGCTGCTTAATTCAGGTTCTTGCGTTCTCCTTCTGTGTTGCCGTCTTTTGTTTCCTATCCCTTTATAGACACCAATTAAGAAAACAAATTGGGAGTCTGTCAGCTACGTTCGTGAACGGTTGTGCAGGAAAGAAGGACAGCGTGGTGGGGGGACAGAGGGAGGGAGGGAAACAAACCAATTACAGGCATTGATTTACTTCCAGGCTGCCTTATGGGTGGCTTAGCTTGCCGGTCAGGTCCCAGGTAATTCAATGGATTGCATCCATCGCCATGTACTCCAGTTATCTCTGCAATCCCATCTCAGCCTCTTCGAAAGCACGCGCTGAGAGAGGAATATTAATAAGGAGCCCCGTGGCTCAAAGTCCGGGGCAGTGGGTTCCTACGTGATTCAGAGTGACGCCTCTTCCTATTTATTTATTTTGCCAAAGCGTTAGGTCTACCGTTTTGCGTTTCATATTCTCCACTTAGGAGTATGTGTTGGACTGAATGCAAAGGTACACCATGGCTTGTTTCTACGAGCTCTTCTGCGCATTTTTTGTTTTTTCTTCCACCGTGAAGACATGAGAAAACCTCCACCGAGTGTTCCTGGTAGGCACCGTTCTGCTTTCGTTGCGATAACTGAAGGGCAACATCTGAAGGACGGCTGACAAAAGAAAGGGCTTCGGTGTTCATAGCGACCCCAGAGCTCAGACACATTCAAACGCAACGTCCTCGATGTGAACCGGGATCTTTCCTAATAGGGTTCCTTCCTTTCTCAGGCTTGTTCCCACACCTTCCCACTTTCTGTTTTTCAGTCCGTTCCTCCCCCCGCCCCTGCGACCCTCACGCCTTCTTCCGACTCCTCAGGCTCAGCTGTTGCTGCCAGTGAGATCAAGCCACCGTGAGATGTATGAGCGCGGAGAAAAATGGATGGCTAATTCAATCAAGTCTATTATTCCCGAGGCAGTGTTGTGTTATCAGTGGCAACCGCAAAGGCCGTTTGATGCATTGCCTCCATGCCCAGCCTCGCCACCGCCTTCTTCCTACACAACACCCAAGCTTCTCCCGTCCAACCAGAGTAAAGGAGAGGATTGGCGGAAGGGGGGCCTCTCAAATTTGTCAGTTTGCACAGAGGGCGCATTTTACGCAGCCGTCAGCCGTTTCACCTTCACCGCAGAAAGGCTGTTATCACTGCAGTGAGAAGTCGTGTGTCGTATGTAATAATTACATTGGCTGGATTGGACAGATCAATTTGCTAAGTAACATCATACTAATTGAATTCAGTTTAATCCGATTTAATTTCTGTTCTGTTGATATATGTGGTGCCAATTAATAATAATAAGAGCCCTCAAAGCACATCAGACAGATGAAGTAAATCAAAACCAATAGAATTTGAAAAGTTCGGTGTACATTTGCTTCCAGGTCAGTGTAGAGTTTCTGACATCTTTTGATTATCCGCGTTGCACATCCACAGGTTGAAATTATTTGCTAATTTTGCTCGCGAAATTGATAATAGTAAGTTTGGACGTGGCATCTAGCTTGAAGGTGAATCTCCTAGCTCTGTTCATCGGTAGAACTTGCGTTTCCATTGACCATAAAATTGTGCAAATTCAAAATATGGAAACAAATGGAAGCGGAAACACGCCACTTTCAGAAAAAACAAAACAAAACACGGTTTTCGATGAATAGTTTTTGCACTAGGTTGGGGTGGTTTTTTCAGCCCCGTCAAAATTTATGTATTTCGCTAAACTGCAATGGCAGTCATGTGATCAACAATCGGATGTTACTTCTGGTGGAAAAGATAAAAAAGACAACAGGAAGTGGCAAGAGCATTTTTTTGACTAACAGACTTATTCACGTTTGATTTTAATTGTGTTTCTTATTTACGGAAAACACCTCAATTGGGAAATTGTTTTTTTTTTTTTACGTTAGCAGAATATTGACAAAATTTTGCGCACATTTGTAATGTACAGTAACTGACCAGCTTCTTTTGACTTTGACTTCTTAAGGATTTCTTCTCGCCACACAAGACTTGTGGACTTGAAAAGCTAATAGTTACGTCCTCAGCTTGTTCAAAATGCTGCTGCCTGTCTCTTAAAGGTACACACAGGCATGAGCACATCTCGCCGATTCTATCCTCCCTATAGTTGGTTCCTGTGCATTCCAGAGTTAATTTAAAAATCCTAATGTTGGCTTGCAAACACTTGAATGCTCTTGCTCCTCTGTACCTCTCTGATCTCCTCCAGCCTTTTCACAGATGAGTCGACCAGCTGTCTCATTAACTAACTGGAAACTCAAAGAAGACTGAGCTTTTTCTGTTGTGGAACCCAAACATTGGAAGACGCGGCCTTTAAATATTAGACGGGCATCTTCGCTTTATGTTTCGGGGTCTCTTTTTAGCATATCATTTTTTAATAGCGTTTGGCCCAGAGTGGGTTGACATGCTCTTTGTCTCTGTTCTATTTTATGTGAGTGCTTTAATTAGGCCCGAGCAGCAAAGCGCTGCGAAGGCCTATTGTATCTGTACTGTTTATTAGGCCCGAGCAGCAAAGCGCTGCGAAGGCCTATTGTATCTGTACTGTTTATTATTAGGCCCGAGCAGCAAAGCGCTGCGAAGGCCTATTGTTTCTGTACTGTTTCTTATTATTAGGCCCGAGCAGCAAAGCGCTGCGAAGGCCTATTGTATCTGTACTGTTTATTATTATTAGGCCCGAGCAGCAAAGCGCTGCGAAGGCCTATTGTATCTGTACTGTTTATTAGGCCCGAGCAGCAAAGCGCTGCGAAGGCCTATTGTATCTGTACTGTTTCTTATTATTAGGCCCGAGCAGCAAAGCGCTGCGAAGGCCTATTGTTTCTGTACTGTTTCTTATTATTAGGCCCGAGCAGCAAAGCGCTGCGAAGGCCTATTGTTTCTGTACTGTTTCTTATTATTAGGCCCGAGCAGCAAAGCGCTGCGAAGGCCTATTGTATCTGTACTGTTTATTATTATTATTCTTCCCACCTCTTCGTGTGCCTTTTTGGGGGCTTTATCATATTCAAAAACTCACCAAACTTGGCGGTCGCAACTAGAAAAATTAAAAATTTTGAATTTTAAGGTTGTTGCAAAAATCGCAAAAAAAATTGCTCAACGGCGGCAACTAGCAATTTTCTGTTAACACAATGGTATGAACGTACTTCATCGTAGAGACATGAAATTTGGCACACTTGTAGAGCTCACCAAAAGACTCAGAACTTACATTTAATGTTATTAGCCAACTATCACAGGAAGTCAGCCATTTTGTCTTGAACGTCCATTTTTTTCCTCGATTTTGACGTTTACAGCCTTCGTATTTGATCGAACTCCTCCTAGGGATTTCGATTGATCGACTTCAAACTCGGTCAGTCTGATCATAAGGCATGTTTGATTTAAAGTTATCAAATTGGTGAGTTTTGGAGCATGTTGAAGGGGGGTTAGCAGGGGTCAAAGTTCACCTACTCGCCATGAAACACGAAACTCTTATATTTCCTATATAAAAACACATAGAGGGACCAAACTTTCAGTGATTGATCGTCATCGGGTGCCCTACAATACCCTATGGTCAAATGATGACATCACTTAGGCCACGCCCCCTGAGAACAGGAAGTGTCATGTTTTACTGTGAACGGTCGCTATCTTAGCCCTTTGACCTAATCAACATGAAACTGTGTCCAGAGGCAGAAGACATGTTGGTGTGTTGTGGATTCCAACCCCGACCGGCTGCGATGAAGCAGGTGGGCGTGGCGGCGTTGCGAACGCCATCGAATTTCGTTTGGCTCTGAATTCCACAGTTTCGGGGTGAGCTGCTTCAAACTCACTAGGATGGATCCTTATCCATCCCCGAACAGGAATCCATAGCGATATTTGGTGGGCGTGGCCTAATTTTTCTATAGCGACCCCTAGAGTATTTTAAATGAACAGCCCCATGCCATGCTTTATCCTAGAATTACGAAACTTGGTACACATGTGTATCTTGTCAGGACGTACAAAAAAGTCTCTTGGAGCCATGCTCTAAACCCAACAGGAAGTCGGCCATTTTGTATTGAAGGTCCATTTTGGACCTCGAGTGTGACGTTTACAGCCTTTGCATTTGATCGAACTCCTCCTAGGGATTTCGATTGATCGGCTTCAAACTCGGTCAGTCTGATCATAAGGCATGTCTGATTTAAAGTTATCAAATTGGTGACTGTATGATCTTGCTGAAGGGGGGTTACCAGGGGTCAAAGTTCACCTACTCGCCATGAAACACGAAACTCTTATATTTCCTATACAAAAACACATAGAGGGACCAAACTTTCTGGGATTGATCGTCATCGGGTGTCCTAAAATACCCTGTCGTGAAATTATTTTTTTACGTAGGCCACGCCCCCTGAGAACAGGAAGTGTCATGTTTTACTGTGAACGGTCGCTATCTTAGCCCTTTGACCTAATCAACATGAAACTGTGTCCAGAGACAGAAGACATGTTGGTGTGTTGTGGATTCAAGCCCTGACCGGCTGCGATGAAGCAGCTGGGTGTGGCGGCGTGGCGAAGTGACCTGTAACGCCGATGCCATACGTTTGCTTCTAGATTCCACATGTTTCGACCGAGCTGCACCAAACTTGGCCTCAGTGATGCTGTTGTGATGCCTGACAATGCTATGTCATCATATTATGACGTCATCTAAGCCCCGCCCCCTCAGAATGAATTAGAGAGATCTTCTGTGTAATTACATAATAAACAGTACATGTTCGTCGTTTGTAGGGCAATGCTGCCCTCTGCTGGCCACTGAAATAGTTTCATTATTTCAGTAATTCGACACCAGAGGGCAGCATTGCCCTGCAGATGAAATTCTTCGATTTTGTAATACACAGGAAAATTGAAAAATTGGTATTTCTAACACAAAAAGTCACAGAGACTCCAAACTTTCAGTGATTGATCGTCATCAGGTGGCCTACAATACCATATGGTCAAATGATGACATCACGTAGGCCACGCCCCCTGAGAACAGGAAGTGTCATGTTTTACTGTGAACGGTCGCTCTCTTAGCCCTTTGACCTAATCAACATGAACCTGTGTCCAGAGACAGAAGACATGTTGGTGTGTTGAGGTTTCCAACCCTGACCGGCTTTGAGATAGCAGCTGGGCGTGGCGGCGTGGCGAAGTGACCTGTAACGCCGATGCCATACTTTTGCTTCTAGATTCCACATGTTTCGACCGAGCTGCACCAAACTTGGCTTGAGTGATGCTGGTGTGATGTCTGAAAATTCTATGTCATCAGATTATGACGTCATCTAAGCCCCGCCCCCTCAGAACAGGAAGTGCTATTTTTTTCCTTGGAAACTTTCATCTATGGCTCTCTTGACCTAATCAAGGTGATTCTGTGTTGGATGACAGATAGGAAGTTGGTCTCGCTTGCTTTAAAGTGCCAAGAGTTTTCAATGGCGGCAACGCCGTTCGTATACGTTTGCCTCTACATTCCACATATTTTGACCGAGCTGCATCAAACTTGGCCTGAGTGATCCTGGAGGCTTGCCCGTCGATCCTACGTCATCACATTGTGACGTCATCTAAGCCCCGCCCCCTCGGAACCGGAAGTGCCTTTTTTTCCTTGGAAAGCTCTGTTTATGGCTCTCTTGACCTAATCAAGGTGATTCTGTGTTGGATGACAGATAGGAAGTTGGTCTCGCTTGCTTTAAAGTGCCAAGAGTTTTCAATGGCGGCAACGCCGTTCGTATACGTTTGCCTCTACATTCCACATATTTTGACCGAGCTGCATCAAACTTGGCCTGAGTGATCCTGGAGGCTTGCCCGTCGATCCTACGTCATCATATTATGACGTCATCTAAGCCCCGCCCCCTCGGAACAGGAAGTGCCGTTTTTTTCCTTGGAAAGCTCTGTTTATGGCTCTCTTGACCTAATCAAGATGATTCGGATGATAAACTCTTTCAATGCTCACTGCTGGCTGAACCGTGTGGGCGTGGCCAAATGGCGAATATCAGTCCCTCGCCATATACATACGTTTGGCTCTAATACACACATGGATCATCCGATTGGCGCCAAACTGGATATGTATGACCTTTGTTCTGCTCTAAAGAGCCCAACGGGTTTGAGATGTAATTTGGGGAAAATGCGCGACAGCTTCTGCGGCGGCTAGCGGGCGGCAGTGCTGGAAACTGCGGCAGAGCTTCTGCGGTGGGGAGCGGGCTGCGGCTCTGGAAAACGCGCGAGAGCTTCTGCGGTGGCCGGAACCCCCGCGGTGGCCAATAGGCCGGAGCGGCGCTTGCTGCGAGGGCCGCCCGAGGCTGCTTGCAGCTTTAATTATTATTACGATTCTGCCCCCCCAAAGAGGCGCCTTTTTGGGGGCTTTATCATATTCAAAAACTCACCAAACTTGGCGGTGGCGACTAGAAAATTTAAAAATTTTGAATTTTAAGGTTGTCGCAAAAATCGCAACAAAAATTGCTGAACGGCGGCAACTAGCAATTTTCTGTTGACACAATGGTATGAACGTACTTCATCGTAGAGACATGAAATTTGGTACACTTGTAGAGCTCACCAAAAGACTCAGAACTTACATTTAATGTTATAAGCCAACTATCACAGGAAGTCGGCCATTTTGTATTGAACGTCCATTTTTTTCCTCGATTTTGACGTTTACAGCCTTCGTATTTGATCGAACTCCTCCTAGGGATTTCGATTGATCGACTTCAAACTCGGTCAGTCTGATCATAAGGCATGTTTGATTTAAAGTTATCAAATTGGTGAGTTTTGGAGTATGTTGAAGGGGGGTTAGCAGGGGTCAAAGTTCACCTACTCGCCATGAAACACGAAACTCTTATATTTCCTATAAAAAAACACATAGAGGGACCAAACTTTCAGTGATTGATCGGCATCGGATGTCCTAAAATACCCTGTGGTGAAATGATGACATCACTTAAGCCACGCCCCCTGAGAACAGGAAGTGTCATGTTTTACTGTGAGCGGTCGCTCTCTTAGCCCTTTGACCTAATCAACATGAAACTGTGTCCAGACACAGAAGACATGTTGGTGTGTTGAGGATTCCAACCCTGACCGGCTTTGAGATAGCAGCTGGGCGCGGCGGCGTGGCGAAGTGACCTGTAACGCCGATGCCATACGTTTGCTTCTAGATTCCACATGTTTCGACCGAGCTGCACCAAACTTGGCTTGAGTGATGCTGGTGTGATACCTGAAAATTCTATGTCATCAGATTATGACGTCATCAAAGCCCCGCCCCCTCAGAACAGGAAGTGCTATTTTTTTCCTTGGAAACTTTCATCTATGGCTCTCTTGACCTAATCAAGGTGATTCTGTGTTGGATGACAGATAGGAAGTTGGTCTCGCTTGCTTTAAAGTGCCAAGAGTTTTCAATGGCGGCAACGCCGTTCGTATACGTTTGCCTCTACATTCCACATATTTTGACCGAGCTGCATCAAACTTGGCCTGAGTGATCCTGGAGGCTTGCCCGTCGATCCTACGTCATCACATTGTGACGTCATCTAAGCCCCGCCCCCTCGGAACCGGAAGTGCTATTTTTTTCCTTGGAAAGCTCTGTTTATGGCTCTTTTGACCTAATCAAGGTAATTCGGATGATGAGCTCTGTCAATGCTCGCTTCTGGCTGAACCGTGTGGGCGTGGCCAAACGGCGAACATCAGTCCCTCGCCATATGCATACGTTTGGCTCTTATTCACGCATAGATCATCCGATTGGCGCCAAACTGGATATGTATGACCTTTGTTCTGCTCTAAAGAGCCCAACGGGTTTGAGATGTAATTTGGGGAAAATGCGCGACAGCTTCTGCAGCGGCTAGCGGGCGGCAGTGCTGGAAACTGCGGCAGAGCTTCTGCGGTGGGGAGCGGGCTGCGGCTCTGGAAAACGCGCGAGAGCTTCTGCGGTGGCCGGAACCCCCGCGGTGGCCAATAGGCCGGAGCGGCGCTTGCTGCGAGGGCCGCCCGAGGCTGCTTGCAGCTTTAATTAGGCCCGAGCAGCAAAGCGCTGCGAAGGCCTATTGTATCTGTACTGTTTTATTATTATTCTGCCCCCCTCTTCGTGTGCCTTTTTGGGGGCTTTATCATATTCAAAAACTCACCAAACTTGGCGGAAGCGACTAGGCGGTTTAAAAATTTTGAATTTTAAGGTCGCCGCAAAAATCGCAAAAAAAATTGCTCAACGGCGGCAACTAGCAATTTTCAACAGACCCATTGCTATTCACTTACTTCATCGTAGAGACTTGAAATTCGGTACAGTTGTAGAGCTCACTAAGACGCTCAGAATTTACAAGTAATGTCATAGTGCAAGTATCACAGGAAGTCGGCCATTTTGTATTGAAGGTCCATTTTGGACCTCGATTTTGACGTTTACAGCCTTCGTATTTGATCGAACTCCTCCTAGGGATTTCGATTGATCGGCTTCAAACTCGGTCAGTCTGATCATAAGGCATGTTTGATTTAAAGTTATCAAATTGGTGAGTTTTGGAGCATGTTGAAGGGGGGTTAGCAGGGGTCAAAGTTCACCTACACGCCATGAAACAAAAACCTCTTATATTTCCTATACAAAAACACATAGAGGGACCAAACTTTCAGTTATTGATCGGCATCAGGTGTCCTAAAATACCCTGCAGTGAAATTTTTTTTTTACATAGGCCACGCCCCCTGAGAGCAGGAAGTGTAATGTTTTACTGTGAACGGTCGCTATCTTAGCCCTTTGACCTAATCAACATGAAACTGTGTCCAGAGACAGAAGACATGTTGGTGTGTTGTGGATTCCAACCCCGACCGGCTGCGATGAAGCAGGTGGGCGTGGCGGCGTTGCGAACGCCATCGAATTTCGTTTGGCTCTGAATTCCACAGTTTCGGGGTGAGCTGCTCCAAACTCACTAGGATGGATCCTTATCCATCCCCGAACAGGAATCCATAGCGATATTTGGTGGGCGTGGCCTAATTTTTCTATAGCGACCCCTAGAGTATTTTAAATGAACAGCCCCAAGCCATGCTTAAACCTAGAATTACGAAACTTGGTACACATGTGTATCTTGTCGGGACGTACAAAAAAGTCTCTTAGAGCCATGCTCTAAACCCAACAGGAAGTCGGCCATTTTAGATTGAAGTTCATTTGACCTCGATTTTGACGTTTACAGCCTTTGCATTTGATCGAACTCCTCCTAGGGTTTTCGATTGATCGGCTTCAAACTCGGTCAGTCTGATCATAAGGCATGTCTGATTTAAAGTTATCAAATTGGTGACTGTATGAGCTTGCTGAAGGGGGGTTACCAGGGGTCAAAGTTCACCTACTCGCCATGAAACACGAAACTCTTATATATCCTGCACAGAAACTCACAGAGATACCAAACTTTAAATTATTGATCATCATTAGGTGTCCAAAAATACCCTGTGGTCAAATGATGACATCACTTAGGCCACGCCCCCTGAGAACAGGAAGTGTCATGTTTTACTGTGAACGGTCGCTATCTTAGCCCTTTGACATAATCAATATTAAACTGTGTCCAGAGACAGAAGACATGTTGGTGTGTTGTGGATTCAAGCCCTGACCGGCTGCGATGAAGCAGCTGGCTGTGGCGGCGTGGCGAAGTGACCTGTAACGCCGATGCCATACGTTTGCTTCTAGATTCCACATATTTCGACCGAGCTGCACCAAACTTGGCCTGACTCATCCTGGTGTGATGCCTGACAATGCTACGTCATCATATTATGACGTCATCTAAGCCCCGCCCCCTCAGAATGAATTAGAGAGATCTTCTGTGTAATTACATAATAAACAGTCCATGTTTGTCGTTTGTAGGGCAATGCTGCCCTCTGCTGCCCACTGAAATAGTTTCATTATTTCAGTAATTCGACACCAGAGGGCAGCATTGCCCTACGGAATGACAGTTCAATGTTGAATTATAGAGGAAAAAATTAAATAATTTGTAATTCTAACACAAAAACTGACAGAGACACCAAAGTTTGAGTTATTGATCATCCTCGGGTGTAGAATAATATCCAATGGTCAAATGATGACATCACGTAGGCCACGCCCTCTGACAACAGGAAGTCTTGTATTTTACTGTGAATGGTCGATAGCTTCTGCACCAAACTTTGCACGAGTGACCCTGGTGGGATCCTTGACGACCCTATGTCATCATATTATGACGTCATCTAAGCCCCGCCCCCTCAGAACAGGAAGTGCCGTTTTTTTACTTAGAAAGCTCCGTTTATGGCTCTCTTGACCTAATCAAGATGATTCGGATGATAAACTCTGTCAATGCTCGCTGCTGGCTGAACCGTGTGGCCGTGGCCAAATGGCGAATATCAGTCCCTCGCCATATGCATACGTTTGGCTCTTATTCAGGCATGGATCATCCGATTGGCGCCAAACTGGATATGTATGACCTTTGTTCACCTCTAAAGAGCCCAACGAGGTTGAAATGTAGTTTGACTCCACTGCGCCCCCTAAGTTAATACATCGGCTGTATCTCCTCGACGCATCGACCGATCTGCACCAGATTTTTTGACAGTCGTCGGGGAGCGCCGCCGAACGCATTCACGCATGTCGCCCGGTGGACGGGCGGGGAAAATGCGCGACAGCTTCTGCGGCGGCTGGCGGGCGGCGGTGCTGGAAACTGCGGCAGAGCTTCTGCGGTGGGGAACGGGCTGCGGCTCTGGAAAACGCGCGAGAGCTTCTGCGGTGGCCGGAACCCCCGCGGTGGCCAATAGGCCGGAGCGGCGCTTGCTGCGAGGGCCGCCCGAGGCTGCTTGCAGCTTTAATTATTATTACGATTCTGCCCCCCCAAAGAGGCGCCTTTTTGGGGGCTTTATCATATTCAAAAACTCACCAAACTTGGCGGTGGCGACTAGAAAATTTAAAAATTTTGAATTTTAAGGTTGTCGCAAAAATCGCAAAAAAAATTGCTGAACGGCGGCAACTAGCAATTTTCTGTTGACACAATGGTATGAACGTACTTCATCGTAGAGACATGAAATTTGGTACACATGTAGAGCTCACCAAAAGACTCAGAACTTACATTTAATGTTATAAGCCAACTATCACAGGAAGTCGGCCATTTTGTATTGAACGTCCATTTTTTACCTCGATTTTGACGTTTACAGCCTTCGTATTTGATCGAACTCCTCCTAGGGATTTCGATTGATCGACTTCAAACTTGGTCAGTCTGATCATAAGGCATGTTTGATTTAAAGTTATCAAATTGGTGAGTTTTGGAGCATGTTGAAGGGGGGTTAGCAGGGGTCAAAGTTCACCTACTCGCCATGAAACACGAAACTCTTATATTTCCTATACAAAAACACATAGAGGGACCAAACTTTCAGTGATTGATCGTCATCGGGTGCCCTACAATACCCTATGGTCAAATGATGACATCACTTAGGCCACGCCCCCTGAGAACAGGAAGTGTCATGTTTTACTGTGAACGGTCGCTATCTTAGCCCTTTGACCTCATCAATATGAAACTGTGTCCAGAGACAGAAGACATGTTGGTGTGTTGAGGATTCCAACCCTGACCGGCTTTGACATAGCAGGTGGGCGTGGCGGCGTGGCGAAGTGACCTGTAACGCCGTTGCCATACGTTTGGCTCTGAATTCCACAATTTCGGGCCCAGCTGCTCCAAACTCACTAGGATGGATCCTTATCCACTCACCGACAGGAATTCATAACAAAATTTGGTGGGCGTGGCCTAATTTCTCTATAGCGACCCCTAGAGTATTTTAAATGAACAGCCCCAAGCCATGCTTAAACCTAGAATTACGAAACTTGGTACACATGTGTATTTTGTCGGGACGTACAAAAAAGTCTCTTAGAGCCATGCTCTAAACCCAACAGGAAGTCGGCCATTTTAGATTGAATTTCATTTGACCTCGATTTTGACGTTTACAGCATTCGTATTTGATCGAACTCCTCCTAGGGATTTCGATTGATCGGCTTCAAACTCGGTCAGTCTGATCATAAGGCATGTCTGATTTAAAGTTATCAAATTGGTGACTGTATGAGCTTGCTGAAGGGGGGTTACCAGGGGTCAAAGTTCACCTACTCGCCATGAAACACGAAACTCTTATATATCCTGCACAGAAACTCACAGAGACACCAAATTTTCAGTTATTGATCAACAATAGGTGTCCTAAAATACCCTGTGGTGAAATTATGACATCGCTTAGGCCACGCCCCCTGAGAACAGGAAGTGTCATGTTTTACTGTGAACGGTCGCTATCTTAGCCCTTTGACCTAATCAACATGAACCTGTGTCCAGAGACAGAAGACATGTTGGTGTGTTGAGGTTTCCAACCCTGACCGGCTTTGAGATAGCAGCTGGGCGTGGCGGCGTGGCGAAGTGACCTGTAACGCCGATGCCATACGTTTGCTTCTAGATTCCACATGTTTCGACCGAGCTGCACCAAACTTGGCTTGAGTGATGCTGGTGTGATACCTGAAAATTCTATGTCATCAGATTATGACGTCATCTAAGCCCCGCCCCCTCAGAACAGGAAGTGCTATTTTTTTCCTTGGAAACTTTCATCTATGGCTCTCTTGACCTAATCAAGGTGATTCTGTGTTGGATGACAGATAGGAAGTTGGTCTCGCTTGCTTTAAAGTGCCAAGAGTTTTCAATGGCGGCAACGCCGTTCGTATACGTTTGCCTCTACATTCCACATATTTTGACCGAGCTGCATCAAACTTGGCCTGAGTGATCCTGGAGGCTTGCCCGTCGATCCTACGTCATCATATTATGACGTCATCTAAGCCCCGCCCCCTCGGAACAGGAAGTGCCGTTTTTTTCCTTGGAAAGCTCTGTTTATGGCTCTCTTGACCTAATCAAGATGATTCGGATGATAAACTCTGTCAATGCTCACTGCTGGCTGAACCGTGTGGGCGTGGCCAAATGGCGAATATCAGTCCCTCGCCATATACATACGTTTGGCTCTAATTCACACATGGATCATCCGATTGGCGCCAAACTGGATATGTATGACCTTTGTTATGCTCTAAAGAGCCCAACGGGTTTGAGATGTAATTTGGGGAAAATGCGCGACAGCTTCTGCAGCGGCTGGCGGGCGGCGGTGCTGGAAACTGCGGCAGAGCTTCTGCGGTGGGGAGCGGGCTGCGGCTCTGGAAAACGCGCGAGAGCTTCTGCGGTGGCCGGAACCCCCGCGGTGGCCAATAGGCCGGAGCGGCGCTTGCTGCGAGGGCCGCCCGAGGCTGCTTGCAGCTTTAATTATTATTCTTCCCACCTCTTCGTGTGCCTTTTTGGGGGCTTTATCATATTCAAAAACTCACCAAACTTGGCGGTCGCAACTAGAAAAATTAAAAATTTTGAATTTTAAGGTTGGCGCAAAAATCGCAAAAAAAATTGCTCAACGGCAGCAACTAGCAATTTTCTGTTGACACAATGGTATGAACGTACTTCATCGTAGAGACATGAAATTTGGTACACTTGTAGAGCTCACCAAAAGACTCAGAACTTACATTTAATGTTATAAGCCAACTATCACAGGAAGTCGGCCATTTTGTATTGAACGTCCATTTTTTACCTCGATTTTGACGTTTACAGCCTTCGTATTTGATCGAACTCCTCCTAGGGATTTCGATTGATCGACTTCAAACTCGGTCAGTCTGATCATAAGGCATGTTTGATTTAAAGTTATCAAATTGGTGAGTTTTGGAGCATGTTGAAGGGGGGTTAGCAGGGGTCAAAGTTCACCTACTCGCCATGAAACACGAAACTCTTATATTTCCTATACAAAAACACATAGAGGGACCAAACTTTCAGTGATTGATCGTCATCGGGTGGCCTACAATACCCTATGGTCAAATGATGACATCACTTAGGCCACGCCCCCTGAGAACAGGAAGTGTCATGTTTTACTGTGAACGGTCGCTATCTTAGCCCTTTGACCTCATCAACATGAAACTGTGTCCAGAGACAGAAGACATGTTGGTGTGTTGAGTATTCCAACCCCGACCGGCTGCGATGAAGCAGGTGGGCGTGGCGGCGTTGCGAACGCCGTCGAATTTCGTTTGGCTCTGAATTCCACAATTTCGGGCCCAGCTGCTCCAAACTCACTAGGATGGATCCTTATCCACCCACCGACAGGAATTCATAAAAAAATTTGGTGGGCGTGGCCTAATTTCTCTATAGCGACCCCTAGAGTATTTTAAATGAACAGCCCCAAGCCATGCTTTATCCTAGAATTACGAAACTTGGTACATATGTGTATCTTGTCAGGACGTACAAAAAAGTCTATTAGAGCCATGGTCGAAACCCAACAGGAAGTCGGCCATTTTGTATTGAAGGTCCATTTTGGACCTCGAGTTTGACGTTTACAGCCTTTGCATTTGATCGAACTCCTCCTAGGGATTTCGATTGATCGGCTTCAAACTCGGTCAGTCTGATCATAAGGCATGTCTGATTTAAAGTTATCAAATTGGTGACTGTATGAGCTTGCTGACGGGGGGCTACCAGGGGTCAAAGTTCACCTACTCGCCATGAAACACGAAACTCTTATATTTCCTATACAAAAACACATAGAGGGATCAAACTTTCAGTGATTGATCGTCATCGGGTGGCCTACAATACCCTATGGTCAAATGATGACATCACTTAGGCCACGCCCCCTGAGAACAGGAAGTGTCATGTTTTACTGTGAACGGTCGCTATCTTAGCCCTTTGACCTAATCAACATGAAACTGTGTCCAGAGACAGAAGACATGTTGGTGTGTTGTGGATTCAAGCCCTGACCGGCTGCGATGAAGCAGCTGGGTGTGGCGGCGTGGCGAAGTGACCTGTAACGCCGATGCCATACGTTTGCTTCTAGATTCCACATGTTTCGACCGAGCTGCACCAAACTTGGCCTGACACATCCTGGTCTGATGCCTGACAATGCTATGTCATCATATTATGACGTCATCTAAGCCCCGCCCCCTCACAACAGGAAGTGCCATTTTTTTCCTTGGAAAGCTCTGTTTATGGCTCTCTTGACCTAATCAAGTTGATTCTGTGTTGGATGACAGATAGGAAGTTGATCTCGCTTGTTTTAAAGTGCCAAGAGTTTTCAATGGCGGCAACGCCGTTCGTATACGTTTGGCTCTACATTCCACATATTTTGACCGAGCTGCATCAAACTTGGCCTGAGTGATCCTTTGACCTAATCAACATGAAACTGTGTCCAGAGACAGAAGACATGTTGGTGTGTTGTGGATTCAAGCCCTGACCGGCTGCGATGAAGCAGCTGGGTGTGGCGGCGTGGCGAAGTGACCTGTAACGCCGATGCCATACGTTTGCTTCTAGATTCCACATGTTTCGACCAAGCTGCACCAAACTTGGCCTCAGTGATGCTGTTGTGATGCCTGACAATGCTATGTCATCATATTATGACGTCATCCAAGCCCCGCCCCCTCAGAATGAATTAGAGAGATCTTCTGTGTAATTACATAATAAACAGTACATGTTCGTCGTTTGTAGGGCAATGCTGCCCTCTGCTGGCCACTGAAATAGTTTCATTATTTCAGTAATTCGACACCAGAGGGCAGCATTGCCCTGCAGATGAAATTCTTCGATTTTGTAATACACAGGAAAAAATGAAAAATTGGTATTTCTAACACAAAAACTCACAGAGACTCCAAACTTTCAGTGATTGATCGTCATCAGGTGGCCTACAATACCATATGGTCAAATGATGACATCACGTAGGCCACGCCCCCTGAGAACAGGAAGTGTCATGTTTTACTGTGAACGGTCGCTATCTTAGCCCTTTGACCTAATCAATATTAAACTGTGTCCAGAGACAGAAGACATGTTGGTGTGTTGTGGATCCAAGCCCTGACCAGCTGCGATGAAGCAGCTGGGTGCGGCGGCGTGGCGAAGTGACCTGTAACGCCGATGCCATACGTTTGCTTCTAGATTCCACAAGTTTCGACCGAGCTGCACCAAACTTGGCTTGAGTGGTGCTGGTGTGATGCCTGAAAATTCTATGTCATCAGATTATGACGTCATCTAAGCCCCGCCCCCTCAGAACAGGAAGTGCTATTTTTTTCCTTGGAAACTTTCATCTATGGCTCTCTTGACCTAATCAAGGTGATTCTGTGTTGGATGACAGATAGGAAGTTGGTCTCGCTTGCTTTAAAGTGCCAAGAGTTTTCAATGGCGGCAACGCCGTTCGTATACGTTTGCCTCTACATTCCACATATTTTGACCGAGCCGCATCAAACTTGGCCTGAGTGATTCTGGTGGGATGCCCGTCGATCCTACGTCATCATATTATGACGTCATCTAAGCCCCGCCCCCTCGGAACAGGAAGTGCCGTTTTTTTCCTTGGAAAGCTCCGTTTATGGCTCTCTTGACCTAATCAAGATGATTCGGATGATGAGCTCTGTCATTGCTCGCTTCTGGCTGAACCGTGTGGGCGTGGCCAAATGGCGAATATCAGTCCCTCGCCATATTCATACGTTTGGCTCTAATTCACACATGGGTCATCCGATTGGCTCCAAACTGGATATGTATGACCTTTGTTCACCTCTAAAGAGCCCAACGGGATTGAGATGTAATTTGGCTCCACTGCGCCCCCTAAGTTAATACATCGGCCGTATCTCCTCGACGCATCGACCGATCTGCACCAGATTTTTTGACAGTCGTCGGGGATCGCCGCCGAACGCATTCACGCGTGTCGCCCGGTGGTCGGGCGGGGAAAATGCGAGACAGCTTCTGCGGCGGCTGGCGGGCGGCGGTGCTGGAGACTGCGCCGGAGCTTCCGTGCTGGCGAGCGGGCTGCGGCTCTGGAAAACGCGCGAGAGCTTCTGCGGTGGCCGGAACCCCCGCGGTGGCCAATAGGCCGGAGCGGCGCTTGCTGCGAGGGCCGCCCGAGGCTGCTTGCAGCTTTAATTATTATTATTATTCTTCCCACCTCTTCGTGTGCCTTTTTGGGGGCTTTATCATATTCAAAAACTCACCAAACTTGGCGGTCGCAACTAGAAAAATTAAAAATTTTGAATTTTAAGGTTGTTGCAAAAATCGCAAA
The DNA here is from genome assembly GCF_003331165.1 of Xiphophorus hellerii. NCBI lineage: Eukaryota > Metazoa > Chordata > Actinopteri > Cyprinodontiformes > Poeciliidae > Xiphophorus > Xiphophorus hellerii. Next base: position 18,258,804 of record NC_045681.1, read on the forward strand.
AAAAATTGCTCAACGGCGGCAACTAGCAATTTTCTGTTAACACAATGGTATGAACGTACTTCATCGTAGAGACATGAAATTTGGCACACTTGTAGAGCTCACCAAAAGACTCAGAACTTACATTTAATGTTATTAGCCAACTATCACAGGAAGTCAGCCATTTTGTCTTGAACGTCCATTTTTTTCCTCGATTTTGACGTTTACAGCCTTCGTATTTGATCGAACTCCTCCTAGGGATTTCGATTGATCGACTTCAAACTCGGTCAGTCTGATCATAAGGCATGTTTGATTTAAAGTTATCAAATTGGTGACTTTTGGAGCATGTTGAAGGGGGGTTAGCAGGGGTCAAAGTTCACCTACTCGCCATGAAAAACGAAACTCTTATATTTCCTATATAAAAACACATAGAGGGACCAAACTTTCAGTGATTGATCGTCATCGGGTGCCCTACAATACCCTATGGTCAAATGATGACATCACTTAGGCCACGCCCCCTGAGAACAGGAAGTGTCATGTTTTACTGTGAACGGTCGCTATCTTAGCCCTTTGACCTAATCAACATGAAACTGTGTCCAGAGACAGAAGACATGTTGGTGTGTTGTGGATTCCAACCCCGACCGGCTGCGATGAAGCAGGTGGGCGTGGCGGCGTTGCGAACGCCGTCGAATTTCGTTTGGCTCTGAATTCCACAATTTCGGGCCCAGCTGCTCCAAACTCACTAGGATGGATCCTTATCCACCCACCGACAGGAATTCATAACAAAATTTGGTGGGCGTGGCCTAATTTCTCTATAGCGACCCCTAGAGTATTTTAAATGAACAGCCCCAAGCCATGCTTTATCCTAGAATTACGAAACTTGGTACATATGTGTATCTTGTCAGGACGTACAAAAAAGTCTATTAGAGCCATGGTCGAAACCCAACAGGAAGTCGGCCATTTTGTATTGAAGGTCCATTTTGGACCTCGAGTTTGACGTTTACAGCCTTTGCATTTGATCGAACTCCTCCTAGGGATTTCGATTGATCGGCTTCAAACTCGGTCAGTCTGATCATAAGGCATGTCTGATTTAAAGTTATCAAATTGGTGACTGTATGAGCTTGCTGAAAGGGGGTTACCAGGGGTCAAAGTTCACCTACTCGCCATGAAACACGAAACTCTTATATTTCCTATACAAAAACACATAGAGGGATCAAACTTTCAGTGATTGATCGTCATCAGGTGCCCTACAATACCCTATGGTCAAATGATGACATCACTTAGGCCACGCCCCCTGAGAACAGGAAGTGTCATGTTTTACTGTGAACGGTCGCTATCTTAGCCCTTTGACCTCATCAATATGAAACTGTGTCCAGAGACAGAAGACATGTTGGTGTGTTGTGGATTCAAGCCCTGACCGGCTGCGATGAAGCAGCTGGGTGTGGCGGCGTGGCGAAGTGACCTGTAACGCCGATGCCATACGTTTGCTTCTAGATTCCACATGTTTCGACCGAGCTGCACCAAACTTGGCCTCAGTGATGCTGTTGTGATGCCTGACAATGCTATGTCATCATATTATGACGTCATCTAAGCCCCGCCCCCTCAGAATGAATTAGAGAGATCTTCTGTGTAATTACATAATAAACAGTACATGTTCGTCGTTTGTAGGGCAATGCTGCCCTCTGCTGGCCACTGAAATAGTTTCATTATTTCAGTAATTCGACACCAGAGGGCAGCATTGCCCTGCAGATGAAATTCTTCGATTTTGTAATACACAGGAAAAAATGAAAAATTGGTATTTCTAACACAAAAACTCACAGAGACTCCAAACTTTCAGTGATTGATCGTCATCAGGTGGCCTACAATACCATATGGTCAAATGATGACATCACTTAAGCCACGCCCCCTGAGAACAGGAAGTGTCATGTTTTACTGTGAGCGGTCGCTCTCTTAGCCCTTTGACCTAATCAACATGAAACTGTGTCCAGACACAGAAGACATGTTGGTGTGTTGAGGATTCCAACCCTGACCGGCTTTGAGATAGCAGCTGGGCGTGGCGGCGTGGCGAAGTGACCTGTAACGCCGATGCCATACGTTTGCTTCTAGATTCCACATGTTTCGACCGAGCTGCACCAAACTTGGCTTGAGTGATGCTGGTGTGATACCTGAAAATTCTATGTCATCAGATTATGACGTCATCTAAGCCCCGCCCCCTCAGAACAGGAAGTGCTATTTTTTTCCTTGGAAACTTTCATCTATGGCTCTCTTGACCTAATCAAGGTGATTCTGTGTTGGATGACAGATAGGAAGTTGGTCTCGCTTGCTTTAAAGTGCCAAGAGTTTTCAATGGCGGCAACGCCGTTCGTATACGTTTGCCTCTACATTCCACATATTTTGACCGAGCTGCATCAAACTTGGCCTGAGTGATCCTGGAGGCTTGCCCGTCAATCCTACGTCATCACATTATGACGTCATCTAAGCCCCGCCCCCTCGGAACCGGAAGTGCCGTTTTTTTCCTTGGAAAGCTCTGTTTATGGCTCTCTTGACCTAATCAAGGTGATTCTGTGTTGGATGACAGATAGGAAGTTGGTCTCGCTTGCTTTAAAGTGCCAAGAGTTTTCAATGGCGGCAACGCCGTTCGTATACGTTTGCCTCTACATTCCACATATTTTGACCGAGCTGCATCAAACTTGGCCTGAGTGATCCTGGAGGCTTGCCCGTCGATCCTACGTCATCACATTATGACGTCATCTAAGCCCCGCCCCCTCGGAACCGGAAGTGCCGTTTTTTTCCTTGGAAAGCTCCGTTTATGGCTCTCTTGACCTAATCAAGATGATTCGGATGATGAGCTCTGTCATTGCTCGCTGCTGGCTGAACCGTGTGGGCGTGACCAAATGGCGAATATCAGTCCCTCGCCATATTCATACGTTTGGCTCTAATTCAAGCATGGATCATCCGATTGGCTCCAAACTGGATATGTATGACCTTTGTTCACCTCTAAAGAGCCCAACGGGATTGAGATGTAATTTGGCTCCACTGCGCCCCCTAAGTTAATACATCGGCTGTATCTCCTCGACGCATCGACCGATCTGCACCAGATTTTTTGACAGTCGTCGGGGAGCGCCGCCGAACGCATTCACGCGTGTCGCCCGGTGGACGGGCATGGAAAATGCGCGACAGCTTCTGCGGTGGCTAGCGGGCGGCGGTGCTGGAAACTGCGGCAGAGCTTCTGCGGTGGGGAGTTGGCTGCAGCTCTGGAAATCGTGCGAGAGCTTCTGCGGTGGCTGGAACCCCCGCGGTGGCCAATAGGCCGGAGCGGCGCTTGCTGCGAGGGCCGCCCGAGGCTGCTTGCAGCTTTAATTATTATTCTTCCCACCTCTTCGTGTGCCTTTTTGGGGGCTTTATCATATTCAAAAACTCACCAAACTTGGCGGTCGCAACTAGAAAAATTAAAAATTTTGAATTTTAAGGTTGTCGCAAAAATCGCAAAAAAAATTGCTCAACGGCGGCAACTAGCAATTTTCTGTTAACACAATGGTATGAACGTACTTCATCGTAGAGACATGAAATTTGGCACACTTGTAGAGCTCACCAAAAGACTCAGAACTTACATTTAATGTTATTAGCCAACTATCACAGGAAGTCAGCCATTTTGTCTTGAACGTCCATTTTTTTCCTCGATTTTGACGTTTACAGCCTTCGTATTTGATCGAACTCCTCCTAGGGATTTCGATTGATCGACTTCAAACTCGGTCAGTCTGATCATAAGGCATGTTTGATTTAAAGTTATCAAATTGGTGAGTTTTGGAGCATGTTGAAGGGGGGTTAGCAGGGGTCAAAGTTCACCTACTCGCCATGAAACACGAAACTCTTATATTTCCTATATAAAAACACATAGAGGGACCAAACTTTCAGTGATTGATCGTCATCGGGTGCCCTACAATACCCTATGGTCAAATGATGACATCACTTAGGCCACGCCCCCTGAGAACAGGAAGTGTCATGTTTTACTGTGAACGGTCGCTATCTTAGCCCTTTGACCTCATCAACATGAAACTGTGTCCAGAGACAGAAGACATGTTGGTGTGTTGAGTAATCCAACCCCGACCGGCTGCGATGAAGCAGGTGGGCGTGGCGGCGTTGCGAACGCCGTCGAAATTCGTTTGGCTCTGAATTCCACAATTTCGGGCCCAGCTCCTCCTAACTCACTAGGATGGATCCTTATCCACCCACCGACAGGAATTCATAACAAAATTTGGTGGGCGTGGCCTAATTTCTCTATAGCGACCCCTAGAGTATTTTAAATGAACAGCCCCATGCCATGCTTTATCCTAGAATTACGAAACTTGGTACACATGTGTATCTTGTCAGGACGTACAAAAAAGTCTCTTAGAGCCATGGTCGAAACCCAACAGGAAGTCGGCCATTTTGTATTGAAGGTCCATTTTGGACCTCGACTTTGACGTTTACAGCCTTTGCATTTGATCGAACTCCTCCTAGGGATTTCGATTGATCGGCTTCAAACTCGGTCAGTCTGATCATAAGGCATGTCTGATTTAAAGTTATCAAATTGGTGACTGTCTGAGATTGCTGAAGGGGGGTTACCAGGGGTCAAAGTTCACCTACTCGCCATGAAACACGAAACTCTTATATATCCTGCACAGAAACTCACAGAGACACCAAACTTTCAGTTATTGATCATCAATAGGTGTCCTAAAATACCCTGTGGTGAAATGATGACATCACTTAGGCCACGCCCCCTGAGAACAGGAAATGTCATGTTTTACTGTGAACGGTCGCTATCTTAGCCCTTTGACCTCATCAACATGAAACTGTGTCCAGAGACAGAAGACATGTTGGTGTGTTGTGGATTCAAGCCCTGACCGGCTGCGATGAAGCAGCTGGGTGCGGCGGCGTGGCGAAGTGACCTGTAACGCCGATGCCATACGTTTGCTTCTAGATTCCACATGTTTCGACCGAGCTGCACCAAACTTGGCTTGAGTGGTGCTGGTGTGATACCTGAAAATTCTATGTCATCAGATTATGACGTCATCTAAGCCCCGCCCCCTCAGAACAGGAAATGCTATTTTTTTCCTTGGAAACTTTCATCTATGGCTCTCTTGACCTAATCAAGGTGATTCTGTGTTGGATGACAGATAGGAAGTTGGTCTCGCTTGCTTTAAAGTGCCAAGAGTTTTCAATGGCGGCAACGCCGTTCGTATACGTTTGCCTCTACATTCCACATATTTTGACCGAGCTGCATCAAACTTGGCCTGAGTGATCCTGGAGGCTTGCCCGTCGATCCTACGTCATCACATTGTGACGTCATCTAAGCCCCGCCCCCTCGGAACCGGAAGTGCCGTTTTTTTCCTTGGAAAGCTCTGTTTATGGCTCTCTTGACCTAATCAAGATGATTCGGATGATAAACTCTGTCAATGCTCACTGCTGGCTGAACCGTGTGGGCGTGGCCAAATGGCGAATATCAGTCCCTCGCCATATACATACGTTTGGCTCTTATTCACACATGGATCATCCGATTGGCGCCAAACTGGATATGTATGACCTTTGTTCTGCTCTAAAGAGCCCAACGGGTTTGAGATGTAATTTGGGGAAAATGCGCGACAGCTTCTGCAGCGGCTAGCGGGCGGCAGTGCTGGAAACTGCGGCAGAGCTTCTGCGGTGGGGAGCGGGCTGCGGCTCTGGAAAACGCGCGAGAGCTTCTGCGGTGGCCGGAACCCCCGCGGTGGCCAATAGGCCGGAGCGGCGCTTGCTGCGAGGGCCGCCCGAGGCTGCTTGCAGCTTTAATTAGGCCCGAGCAGCAAAGCGCTGCGAAGGCCTATTGTATCTGTACTGTTTATTATTATTATTATTCTTCCCACCTCTTCGTGTGCCTTTTTGGGGGCTTTATCATATTCAAAAACTCACCAAACTTGGCGGTCGCAACTAGAAAAATTAAAAATTTTGAATTTTAAGGTTGTCGCAAAAATCGCAAAAAAAATTGCTCAACGGCGGCAACTAGCAATTTTCTGTTAACACAATGGTATGAACGTACTTCATCGTAGAGACATGAAATTTGGCACACTTGTAGAGCTCACCAAAAGACTCAGAACTTACATTTAATGTTATTAGCCAACTATCACAGGAAGTCAGCCATTTTGTCTTGAACGTCCATTTTTTTCCTCGATTTTGACGTTTACAGCCTTCGTATTTGATCGAACTCCTCCTAGGGATTTCGATTGATCGACTTCAAACTCGGTCAGTCTGATCATAAGGCATGTTTGATTTAAAGTTATCAAATTGGTGAGTTTTGGAGCATGTTGAAGGGGGGTTAGCAGGGGTCAAAGTTCACCTACTCGCCATGAAACACGAAACTCTTATATTTCCTATATAAAAACACATAGAGGGACCAAACTTTCAGTGATTGATCGTCATCGGGTGCCCTACAATACCCTATGGTCAAATGATGACATCACTTAGGCCACGCCCCCTGAGAACAGGAAGTGTCATGTTTTACTGTGAACGGTCGCTATCTTAGCCCTTTGACCTCATCAACATGAAACTGTGTCCAGAGACAGAAGACATGTTGGTGTGTTGAGTAATCCAACCCCGACCGGCTGCGATGAAGCAGGTGGGCGTGGCGGCGTTGCGAACGCCGTCGAAATTCGTTTGGCTCTGAATTCCACAATTTCGGGCCCAGCTCCTCCTAACTCACTAGGATGGATCCTTATCCACCCACCGACAGGAATTCATAACAAAATTTGGTGGGCGTGGCCTAATTTCTCTATAGCGACCCCTAGAGTATTTTAAATGAACAGCCCCATGCCATGCTTTATCCTAGAATTACGAAACTTGGTACACATGTGTATCTTGTCAGGACGTACAAAAAAGTCTCTTAGAGCCATGGTCGAAACCCAACAGGAAGTCGGCCATTTTGTATTGAAGGTCCATTTTGGACCTCGACTTTGACGTTTACAGCCTTTGCATTTGATCGAACTCCTCCTAGGGATTTCGATTGATCGGCTTCAAACTCGGTCAGTCTGATCATAAGGCATGTCTGATTTAAAGTTATCAAATTGGTGACTGTCTGAGATTGCTGAAGGGGGGTTACCAGGGGTCAAAGTTCACCTACTCGCCATGAAACACGAAACTCTTATATATCCTGCACAGAAACTCACAGAGACACCAAACTTTCAGTTATTGATCATCAATAGGTGTCCTAAAATACCCTGTGGTGAAATGATGACATCACTTAGGCCACGCCCCCTGAGAACAGGAAATGTCATGTTTTACTGTGAACGGTCGCTATCTTAGCCCTTTGACCTCATCAACATGAAACTGTGTCCAGAGACAGAAGACATGTTGGTGTGTTGTGGATTCAAGCCCTGACCGGCTGCGATGAAGCAGCTGGGTGCGGCGGCGTGGCGAAGTGACCTGTAACGCCGATGCCATACGTTTGCTTCTAGATTCCACATGTTTCGACCGAGCTGCACCAAACTTGGCTTGAGTGGTGCTGGTGTGATACCTGAAAATTCTATGTCATCAGATTATGACGTCATCTAAGCCCCGCCCCCTCAGAACAGGAAATGCTATTTTTTTCCTTGGAAACTTTCATCTATGGCTCTCTTGACCTAATCAAGGTGATTCTGTGTTGGATGACAGATAGGAAGTTGGTCTCGCTTGCTTTAAAGTGCCAAGAGTTTTCAATGGCGGCAACGCCGTTCGTATACGTTTGCCTCTACATTCCACATATTTTGACCGAGCTGCATCAAACTTGGCCTGAGTGATCCTGGAGGCTTGCCCGTCGATCCTACGTCATCACATTGTGACGTCATCTAAGCCCCGCCCCCTCGGAACCGGAAGTGCCGTTTTTTTCCTTGGAAAGCTCTGTTTATGGCTCTCTTGACCTAATCAAGATGATTCGGATGATAAACTCTGTCAATGCTCACTGCTGGCTGAACCGTGTGGGCGTGGCCAAATGGCGAATATCAGTCCCTCGCCATATACATACGTTTGGCTCTTATTCACACATGGATCATCCGATTGGCGCCAAACTGGATATGTATGACCTTTGTTCTGCTCTAAAGAGCCCAACGGGTTTGAGATGTAATTTGGGGAAAATGCGCGACAGCTTCTGCAGCGGCTAGCGGGCGGCAGTGCTGGAAACTGCGGCAGAGCTTCTGCGGTGGGGAGCGGGCTGCGGCTCTGGAAAACGCGCGAGAGCTTCTGCGGTGGCCGGAACCCCCGCGGTGGCCAATAGGCCGGAGCGGCGCTTGCTGCGAGGGCCGCCCGAGGCTGCTTGCAGCTTTAATTATTATTACGATTCTGCCCCCCCAAAGAGGCGCCTTTTTGGGGGCTTTATCATATTCAAAAACTCACCAAACTTGGCGGTGGCGACTAGAAAATTTAAAAATTTTGAATTTTAAGGTTGTCGCAAAAATCGCAACAAAAATTGCTGAACGGCGGCAACTAGCAATTTTCTGTTGACACAATGGTATGAACGTACTTCATCGTAGAGACATGAAATTTGGTACACTTGTAGAGCTCACCAAAAGACTCAGAACTTACATTTAATGTTATAAGCCAACTATCACAGGAAGTCGGCCATTTTGTATTGAACGTCCATTTTTTTCCTCGATTTTGACGTTTACAGCCTTCGTATTTGATCGAACTCCTCCTAGGGATTTCGATTGATCGACTTCAAACTCGGTCAGTCTGATCATAAGGCATGTTTGATTTAAAGTTATCAAATTGGTGAGTTTTGGAGTATGTTGAAGGGGGGTTAGCAGGGGTCAAAGTTCACCTACTCGCCATGAAACACGAAACTCTTATATTTCCTATAAAAAAACACATAGAGGGACCAAACTTTCAGTGATTGATCGGCATCGGATGTCCTAAAATACCCTGTGGTGAAATGATGACATCACTTAAGCCACGCCCCCTGAGAACAGGAAGTGTCATGTTTTACTGTGAGCGGTCGCTCTCTTAGCCCTTTGACCTAATCAACATGAAACTGTGTCCAGACACAGAAGACATGTTGGTGTGTTGAGGATTCCAACCCTGACCGGCTTTGAGATAGCAGCTGGGCGCGGCGGCGTGGCGAAGTGACCTGTAACGCCGATGCCATACGTTTGCTTCTAGATTCCACATGTTTCGACCGAGCTGCACCAAACTTGGCTTGAGTGATGCTGGTGTGATACCTGAAAATTCTATGTCATCAGATTATGACGTCATCAAAGCCCCGCCCCCTCAGAACAGGAAGTGCTATTTTTTTCCTTGGAAACTTTCATCTATGGCTCTCTTGACCTAATCAAGGTGATTCTGTGTTGGATGACAGATAGGAAGTTGGTCTCGCTTGCTTTAAAGTGCCAAGAGTTTTCAATGGCGGCAACGCCGTTCGTATACGTTTGCCTCTACATTCCACATATTTTGACCGAGCTGCATCAAACTTGGCCTGAGTGATCCTGGAGGCTTGCCCGTCGATCCTACGTCATCACATTGTGACGTCATCTAAGCCCCGCCCCCTCGGAACCGGAAGTGCTATTTTTTTCCTTGGAAAGCTCTGTTTATGGCTCTTTTGACCTAATCAAGGTAATTCGGATGATGAGCTCTGTCAATGCTCGCTTCTGGCTGAACCGTGTGGGCGTGGCCAAACGGCGAACATCAGTCCCTCGCCATATGCATACGTTTGGCTCTTATTCACGCATAGATCATCCGATTGGCGCCAAACTGGATATGTATGACCTTTGTTCTGCTCTAAAGAGCCCAACGGGTTTGAGATGTAATTTGGGGAAAATGCGCGACAGCTTCTGCAGCGGCTAGCGGGCGGCAGTGCTGGAAACTGCGGCAGAGCTTCTGCGGTGGGGAGCGGGCTGCGGCTCTGGAAAACGCGCGAGAGCTTCTGCGGTGGCCGGAACCCCCGCGGTGGCCAATAGGCCGGAGCGGCGCTTGCTGCGAGGGCCGCCCGAGGCTGCTTGCAGCTTTAATTATTTTTCTTCCCTACAAATGAATTGGCCATTTGGGGGCTTTATCATATTCAAAAACTCACCAAACTTGGCGGATGCATACAGCGAGTTTCAAATTTACGTATTTTAAGGTCGCCGCAAAAATCGCAAAAAAAATTGCTCAACGGCGGCAACTAGCAATTTTCAAAAGACCCATTGCTATTCACTTACTTCATCGTAGAGACTTGAAATTCGGTACAGTTGTAGAGCTCACTAAGACGCTCAGAATTTACAAGTAATGTCATAGTGCAAGTATCGCAGGAAGTCGGCCATGTTGGATTGAAGGTCCATTTTGGACCCTGATTTGGCCGTTTACAGCCTTCGTATTTGATCGAACTCCTCCTAGGGATTTCGATTGATCGGCTTCAAACTCGGTCAGTCTGATCATAAGGCATGTCTGATTTAAAGTTATCAAATTGGTGAGTTTTGGAGCATGTTGAAGGGGGGTTACCAGGGGTCAAAGTTCACCTACACGCCATGAAACAAAAACCTCTTATATTTCCTATACAAAAACACATAGAGGGACCAAACTTTCAGTGATTGATCGTCATCGGGTGTCCTAAAATACCCTGCAGTGAAATTTTTTTTTTACGTAGGCCACGCCCCCTGAGAGCAGGAAGTGTAATGTTTTACTGTGAACGGTCGCTATCTTAGCCCTTTGACCTAATCAACATGAAACTGTGTCCAGAGACAGAAGACATGTTGGTGTGTTGTGGATTCCAACCCCGACCGGCTGCGATGAAGCAGGTGGGCGTGGCGGCGTTGCGAACGCCATCGAATTTCGTTTGGCTCTGAATTCCACAGTTTCGGGGTGAGCTGCTCCAAACTCACTAGGATGGATCCTTAAACACCCGCCAACAGGAATCCATAGCGAAATTTGGTGGGCGTGGCCTAATTTCTCTACATCTCCCCCTAGAATATTTTGAAAAATCAGCCCCAAGCCATGCTTAATCCTAGAATTACGAAACTTGGTACACATGTGTATCTTGTCAGGACGTACAAAAAAGTCTCTTGGAGCCATGCTCTAAACCCAACAGGAAGTCGGCCATTTTGTATTGAAGGTCCATTTTGGGCCCTATTGTGGCCGTTTACAGCCTTTGCATTTGATCGAACTCCTCCTAGGGATTTCGATTGATCGGCTTCAAACTTGGTCAGTCTGATCATAAGGCATGTCCAATTCAAAGTTATCAAAACGGTGACATTTGAACAGGTGGAAGGGGAGTTAGCAAGGCTCAAAGTTCCCCTGTGATCGACTGTGTAATACAAAGGGTATCCTTTGTCAGGTGTAGGGCAATGCTGCCCTCTGGTGTCGAATTACTGAAATAATGAAACTATTTCAGTAATTTCAGTAATTCGACACCAGAGGGCAGCATTGCCCTACGGAATGACAGTTCAATGTTGAATTGAAGAGGAAAAAATTAAATAATGTGTAATTCTTACACAAAAACACCAAAGAGACACCAAAGTTTGAGTTATTGATCATTATCTTGTGTCCAATAATATCCAATGGTCAAATGATGACATCACGTAGGCCACGCCCCCTGACAACAGGAAGTCTTGTATTTTACTGTGAACGGTCGATAGCTTCTGCACCAAACTTTGCACGAGTGACCCTGGTGGGATCCTTGACGACCCTATGTCATCATATTATGACGTCATCTAAGCCCCGCCCCCTCAGAACAGGAAGTGCCGTTTTTTTACTTGGAAAGCTCCGTTTATGGCTCTCTTGACCTAATCAAGATGATTCGGATGATAAACTCTGTCAATGCTCGCTGCTGGCTGAACCGTGTGGGCGTGGCCAAATGGCGAATATCAGTCCCTCGCCATATGCATACGTTTGGCTCTTATTCACGCATAGATCATCCGATTGGCGCCAAACTGGATCTGTATGACCTTTGTTCACCTCTAAAGAGCCCAACGGGTTTGAAATGTAATTTGACTCCACTGCGCCCCCTAAGTTAATACATGGGCTGTATCTCCTCGACGCATCGACCGATCTGCGCCAGATTTTTTGACAGTCGTCGGGGAGCGCTGCCGAACGCATTCACGCGTGTCGCCCGGTGGACGGGCGTGGAAAATGTGCGACAGCTTCTGCGGCGGCTAGCGGGCGGCGGTGCTGGAAACTGCGGCGGAGCTTCTGCGGTGGGGAGTTGGCTGCGGCTCTGGAAATCGTGCGAGAGCTTCTGCGGTGGCCGGAACCCCCGCGGTGGCCAATAGGCCGGAGCGGCGCTTGCTGCGAGGGCCGCCCGAGGCTGCTTGCAGCTTTTTATTAGGCCCGAGCAGCAAAGCGCTGCGAAGGCCTATTGTATCTGTACTGTTTATTATTATTATTATTCTTACCCCCTCTTCGTGCGCCTTTTTGGGGGCTTTATCATATTCAAAAACTCACCAAACTTGGCGGAAGCGACTAGGCGGTTTAAAAATTTTGAATTTTAAGGTCGCCGCAAAAATCGCAAAAAAAATTGCTCAACGGCGGCAACTAGCAATTTTCAAAAGACCCATTGCTATTCACTTACTTCATCGTAGAGACTTGAAATTCGGTACAGTTGTAGAGCTCACTAAGACGCTCAGAATTTACAAGTAATGTCATAGTGCAAGTATCACAGGAAGTCGGCCATTTTGTATTGAAGGTCCATTTTGGACCTCGATTTTGACGTTTACAGCCTTCGTATTTGATCGAACTCCTCCTAGGGATTTCGATTGATCGGCTTCAAACTCGGTCAGTCTGATCATAAGGCATGTTTGATTTAAAGTTATCAAATTGGTGAGTTTTGGAGCATGTTGAAGGGGGGTTAGCAGGGGTCAAAGTTCACCTACACGCCATGAAACAAAAACCTCTTATATTTCCTATACAAAAACACATAGAGGGACCAAACTTTCAGTGATTGATCGACATCAGGTGTCCTAAAATACCCTGCAGTGAATTTTTTTTTTTATGTAGGCCACGCCCCCTGAGAGCAGGAAGTGTAATGTTTTACTGTGAACGGTCGCTATCTTAGCCCTTTGACCTAATCAACATGAAACTGTGTCCAGAGACAGAAGACATGTTGGTGTGTTGTGGATTCCAACCCCGACCGGCTGCGATGAAGCAGGTGGGCGTGGCGGCGTTGCGAACGCCATCGAATTTCGTTTGGCTCTGAATTCCACAGTTTCGGGGTGAGCTGCTCCAAACTCACTAGGATGGATCCTTATCCATCCCCGAACAGGAATCCATAGCGATATTTGGTGGGCGTGGCCTAATTTTTCTATAGCGACCCCTAGAGTATTTTAAATGAACAGCCCCAAGCCATGCTTAAACCTAGAATTACGAAACTTGGTACACATGTGTATCTTGTCGGGACGTACAAAAAAGTCTCTTAGAGCCATGCTCTAAACCCAACAGGAAGTCGGCCATTTTAGATTGAAATTCATTTGACCTCGATTTTGACGTTTACAGCCTTCGTATTTGATCAAACTCCTCCTAGGGATTTCGATTGATCGGCTTCAAACTCGGTCAGTCTGATCATAAGGCATGTCTGATTTAAAGTTATCAAATTGGTGACTGTATGAGCTTGCTGAAGGGGGGTTACCAGGGGTCAAAGTTCACCTACTCGCCATGAAACACGAAACTCTTATATATCCTGCACAGAAACTCACAGAGATACCAAACTTTCAGTGATTGATCGTCATCAGGTGGCCTACAATACCATATGGTCAAATGATGACATCACTTAGGCCACGCCCCCTGAGAACAGGAAGTGTCATGTTTTACTGTGAACGGTCGCTATCTTAGCCCTTTGACCTAATCAACATGAAACTGTGTCCAGAGACAGAAGACATGTTGGTGTGTTGTGGATCCAAGCCCTGACCGGCTGCGATGAAGCAGCTGGGTGTGGCGGCGTGGCGAAGTGACCTGTAACGCCGATGCCATACGTTTGCTTCTAGATTCCACATGTTTCGACCGAGCTGCACCAAACTTGGCCTGACTCATCCTGGTCTGATGCCTGACAATGCTATGTCATCATATTATGACGTCATCTAAGCCCCGCCCCCTCAGAATGAATTAGAGAGATCTTCTGTGTAATTACATAATAAACAGTCCATGTTCGTTGTTTGTAGGGCAATGCTGCCCTCTGCTGCCCACTAAAATAGTTTCATTATTTCAGTAATTCGACACCAGAGGGCAGCATTGCCCTACGGAATGAAAGTTCAATGTTGTAATGGAGGAAAAAATTAAATAATTTGTAATTCTAACACAAAAACTGACAGAGACACCAAACCTTCAGTTATTGATCATTATCTTGTGTCCAATAATATCCAATGGTTAAATGATGACATCACGTAGGCCACGCCCCCTGACAACAGGAAGTCTTGTATTTTACTGTGAACGGTCGATAGCTTCTGCACCAAACTTTGCACTAGTGACCCTGGTGGGATCCTTGACGACCCCATGTCATCATATTATGACGTCATCTAAGCCCCGCCCCCTCAGAACAGGAAGTGCCGTTTTTTTTACTTGGAAAGCTCCGTTTATGGCTCTCTTGACCTAATCAAGATGATTCGGATGATAAACTCTGTCAATGCTCGCTGCTGGCTGAACCGTGTGGGCGTGGCCAAATGGCGAATATCAGTCCCTCGCCATATGCATACGTTTGGCTCTTATTCAGGCATAGATCATCCGATTGGCGCCAAACTGGATCTGTATGACCTTTGTTCACCTCTAAAGAGCCCAACGGGTTTGAAATGTAATTTGGCTCCACTGCGCCCCCTAAGTTAATACATCGGCTGTGTCTCCTCGATGCATCGACCGATCTGCACCAGATTTTTCGACAGTCGTCGGGGAGCGCCGCCGAACGCATTCACGCCTGTCGCCCGGTGGACGGGCGGGGAAAACGCGCGACAGCTTCTGCGGCGGCTGGCGGGCGGCGGTGCTGGAAACTGCGGCAGAGCTTCTGCGGTGGCGAGCGGGCTGCGGCTCTGGAAACTGTGCGAGAGCTTCTGCGGTGGCCGGAACCCCTGCGGTGGCCAATAGGCCGGAGCGGCGCTTGCTGCGAGGGCCGCCCGAGGCTGCTTGCAGCTTTAATTATTATTATTCTTCCCACCTCTTCGTGTGCCTTTTTGGGGGCTTTATCATACTCAAAAACTCACCAAACTTGGCGGTCGCAACTAGAAAATTTAAAAATTTTGAATTTTAAGGTCGTCGCAAAAATCGCAAAAAAAATTGCTGAACGGCGGCAACTAGCAATTTTCTGTTGACACAATGGTATGAACGTACTTCATCGTAGAGACATGAAATTTGGTACACTTGTAGAGCTCACCAAAAGACTCAGAACTTACATTTAATGTTATAAGCCAACTATCACAGAAAGTCGGCCATTTTGTATTGAACGTCCATTTTTTTCCTCGATTTTGACGTTTACAGCCTTCGTATTTGATCGAACTCCTCCTAGGGATTTCGATTGATCGGCTTCAAACTTGGTCAGTCTGATCATAAGGCATGTTTGATTTAAAGTTATCAAATTGGTGAGTTTTGGAGCATGTTGAAGGGGGGTTAGCAGGGGTCAAAGTTCACCTACTCGCCATGAAACACGAAACTCTTATATTTCCTATATAAAAACACATAGAGGGACCAAACTTTCAGTGATTGATCGTCATCAGGTGGCCTACAATAACCTATGGTCAAATGATGACATCACTTAGGCCACGCCCCCTGAGAACAGGAAGTGTCATGTTTTACTGTGAACGGTCGCTATCTTAGCCCTTTGACCTAATCAACATGAAACTGTGTCCAGAGACAGAAGACATGTTGGTGTGTTGAGTAATCCAACCCCGACCGGCTGCGATGAAGCAGGTGGGCGTGGCGGCGTTGCGAACGCCGTCGAATTTCGTTTGGCTCTGAATTCCACAATTTCGGGCCCAGCTGCTCCAAACTCACTAGGATGGATCCTTATCCACCCACCGACAGGAATTCATAACAAAATTTGGTGGGCGTGGCCTAATTTCTCTATAGCGACCCCTAGAGTATTTTAAATGAACAGCCCCAAGCCATGCTTTAACCTAGAATTACGAAACTTGGTACACATGTGTATCTTGTCAGGACGTACAAAAAAGTCTCTTAGAGCCATGGTCGAAACCCAACAGGAAGTCGGCCATTTTGTATTGAAGGTCCATTTTGGACCTCGACTTTGACGTTTACAGCCTTTGCATTTGATCGAACTCCTCCTAGGGATTTCGATTGATCGGCTTCAAACTCAGTCAGTCTGATCATAAGGCATGTCTGATTTAAAGTTATCAAATTGGTGACTGTCTGAGATTGCTGAAGGGGGGTTACCAGGGGTCAAAGTTCACCTACTCGCCATGAAACACGAAACTCTTATATATCCTGCACAGAAACTCACAGAGACACCAAACTTTCAGTTATTGATCATCAATAGGTGTCCTAAAATACCCTGTGGTGAAATTATGACATCGCTTAGGCCACGCCCCCTGAGAACAGGAAGTGTCATGTTTTACTGTGAACGGTCGCTATCTTAGCCCTTTCACCTAATCAACATGAAACTGTGTCCAGAGACAGAAGACATGTTGGTGTGTTGTGGATTCAAGCCCTGACCGGCTGCGATGAAGCAGCTGGGTGTGGCGGCGTGGCGAAGTGACCTGTAACGCCGATGCCATACGTTTGCTTCTAGATTCCACATGTTTCGACCGAGCTGCACCAAACTTGGCCTCAGTGATGCTGTTGTGATGCCTGACAATGCTATGTCATCATATTATGACGTCATCTAAGCACCCGCCCCCTCAGAATGAATTAGAGAGATCTTCTGTGTAATTACATAATAAACAGTACATGTTCGTCGTTTGTAGGGCAATGCTGCCCTCTGCTGGCCACTGAAATAGTTTCATTATTTCAGTAATTCGACACCAGAGGGCAGCATTGCCCTGCAGATGAAATTCTTCGATTTTGTAATACACAGGAAAAAATGAAATATTGGTATTTCTAACACAAAAACTCACAGAGACTCCAAACTTTCAGTGATTGATCGTCATCAGGTGGCCTACAATACCATATGGTCAAATGATGACATCACGTAGGCCACGCCCCCTGAGAACAGGAAGTGTCATGTTTTACTGTGAACGGTCGCTCTCTTAGCCCTTTGACCTAATCAACATGAACCTGTGTCCAGAGACAGAAGACATGTTGGTGTGTTGAGGTTTCCAACCCTGACCGGCTTTGAGATAGCAGCTGGGCGTGGCGGCGTGGCGAAGTGACCTGTAACGCCGATGCCATACTTTTGCTTCTAGATTCCACATGTTTCGACCGAGCTGCACCAAACTTGCCTTGAGTGATGCTGGTGTGATGTCTGAAAATTCTATGTCATCAGATTATGACGTCATCTAAGCCCCGCCCCCTCAGAACAGGAAGTGCTATTTTTTTCCTTGGAAACTTTCATCTATGGCTCTCTTGACCTAATCAAGGTGATTCTGTGTTGGATGACAGATAGGAAGTTGGTCTCGCTTGCTTTAAAGTGCCAAGAGTTTTCAATGGCGGCAACGCCGTTCGTATACGTTTGCCTCTACATTCCACATATTTTGACCGAGCTGCATCAAACTTGGCCTGAGTGATCCTGGAGGCTTGCCCGTCAATCCTACGTCATCACATTATTATGTCATCTAAGCCCCGCCCCCTCGGAACCGGAAGTGCCGTTTTTTTCCTTGGAAAGCTCTGTTTATGGCTCTCTTGACCTAATCAAGGTGATTCTGTGTTGGATGACAGATAGGAAGTTGGTCTCGCTTGCTTTAAAGTGCCAAGAGTTTTCAATGGCGGCAACGCCGTTCGTATACGTTTGCCTCTACATTCCACATATTTTGACCGAGCTGCATCAAACTTGGCCTGAGTGATCCTGGAGGCTTGCCCGTCGATCCTACGTCATCACATTATGACGTCATCTAAGCCCCGCCCCCTCGGAACCGGAAGTGCCGTTTTTTTCCTTGGAAAGCTCCATTTATGGCTCTCTTGACCTAATCAAGATGATTCGGATGATGAGCTCTGTCATTGCTCGCTGCTGGCTGAACCGTGTGGGCGTGGCCAAACGGCGAATATCAGTCCCTCGCCATATACATACGTTTGGCTCTAATTCACACATGAATCATCCGATTGGCGCCAAACTGGATATGTATGACCTTTGTTCACCTCTAAAGAGCCCAACGGGTTTGAGATGTAATTTGACTCCACTGCGCCCCCTAAGTTAATACATCGGCCGTATCTCCTCGACGCATCGACCGATCTGCACCAGATTTTTCGACAGTCGTCGGGGAGCGCCGCCGAACGCATTCACGCCTGTCGCCCGGTGGACGGGCGGGGAAAATGCGCGACAGCTTCTGCGGCGGCTAGCGGGCGGCGATGCTGGAAACTGCGGCAGAGCTTCTGCGGTGGGGAGCGGGCTGCGGCTCCGGAAAACGCGCGAGAGCTTCTGCGGTGGCCAGAACCCCCGCGGTGGCCAATAGGCCGGAGCGGCGCTTGCTGCGAGGGCCGCCCGAGGCTGCTTGCAGCTTTAATATTTGTTTTATGTCTTCATTTTTATTTCCATTCTTTGTCTTGTTTTCATACAGCACCTTGGGCAAACTTTCAGTTTTTGAATGTGCTTTATAAATAAATTGGATCCATATTTTGGATTTTAATAGTTGTTCTCTCCATGACAAATTCTCCCTGACATAACCAACTCTATTTAGATCATATTGTATAATCAGTTTTTTGGTCACTAATGGTATTCAAAACACTGTTTATTCATTTGTGTTGTGATTATTAGCATTTCTTGTAAAATATGAGTTTTTCTTGTTTTCTGATCTTTGTGTACTGGTATTAGTCTGTGACAAGAGCCTTAGATTTAATTTCCTACCTTTCCAATAATAACAACCAAGTTTTCCTTTGAGTAGGCCACTGAAACATGTCATACCCGACTATAAGTGAAATGGTTGTGAGATGTGATCTTCATTGACTTTGTCAAGCCAACATGTTACTTTCATTGCTTTCCTTCCACAATCAATTCCAATTATTTATTATGATGTTAGTGCAAACATCCAAGAAGATGTGTTGGACTATTACATGTTTCTTCCTGGTCAGTGGTTGTTGCTCCAAGGCAGCGCATCCAGGAATGTTTTCTCTTTTTTGTCCCCGGTTCCGGTCAGTTCAGAAAAGTCAACGCTTCTTCCGATAATAGTGCTTACGACTAAAATGGAGTACTGTACAGCCAGTTCTTTCCCACAATAATTCAGAACAAACTGTTTTAAATTAGCTTAAAAACAACAAAGCACTCCCGGTGTGCATTCACCTTAACGTTCTGTTTTAACATTACTTGTTTCATGATGGTCGATAGGGCAGAGGATGGTCTAATTCCAGGTTGGCCTGAATCAGGCGATGGCAAGTTATGGAAAGTTTTGATCCGTTTTTCTTTTATCAGGTTTTCAAATTTCTGGACGTGCAAGTGAACTTTGGTAACAAAATTCATGCTTTTGTTAAGTAACAGTAGCAGTGACGTACTCTACATTAGCTTAAAAGGCTAGATTACTAAAAACTAAACAATATGGCACCATTGTTGAGTCTCACTGGTCCTCATTCTTAGTGAGAGGGTTGTCAACAGGTGAGTTAGCGTCACGACAAGGGAAGTCTTCACCTCAAAAGAACAGCACAGGAAGTGAAGGGGAAACAGAAAGCATCAATTATAGCAAGATTATAATAACAGCCAACGCATAAAAACTTAGGGTGGTTGAAATGACTGTATGCAATTAATTATTTTGGATACTGAAGGTTGTGAGAGATATTTCTTTTATTGTAGAGAGTACACTTTAGAACTCTTGAACTTTCTCAAGCTACTGGGAATATCTTGCAATGCAATTTTAGATACAGTAAATATTCATGAAACACATTTGTCAAATCTCTAGAGGCCAAATGATTTAGTAGGCATTCCCATCTTGCTAAAAAAAATAAATAAATAAATAAAAATGGATGCACCATTTTGGAACACATTTCCTATTGTCAGACATATCCTCAATTTTTAGGGATCTTGATGAAAGTTTGTTTTGTATTTTTGTTATCCATAAATAAAGTTTGCTGCTTCTGCCCAAGGCGCTGCACTCACCGACTTGTTAATTACGTTCCGAATGGAGAAAAGTGTTTCGTCCCTGTTGTGAAGTTTATGTTTTATTCAACCGGGAAGGTCGCATCAAGACGCAGCATCTTGGAGAAGAAGAGATATGTGGTTTTTATTTTTGTTGTACGAAAAGGGTGGCAGGCAATTCTCCACAGATATAATTCCTTGCAATTATGTAACCACAGGAGCCACGCAATTAGCTAACAGAATACCTCTGTGTAAGATTTCACCAAAGTACAAATACGGGTGTTCAGTGAAGGCCTCAGAGGTTTGTTGGAGAACATTTACGAAGAAACGGAAGACTGAGGAGTACAGCCGACAGGTCGAGGATAAAGTTGTGGAGTACTAAGCAGGTTTAGACCTCATCAACCGCAAACCTACCAAGATACGTCGGTCCACTGATCAGACAAGCAGGCCCAGAGGTTTACAGTGAATTTACAGGAGCTGTAAAGACTTAAGTGGAAGAATCCGTCAACAGGATCCTATTTAGTCCATCCCACAAATCTGGCCTTTATGGAAAAGTGTCGAGAAGAAAACAGTTATTGTAAGAAACGCCCCAAGAAATAAAGTTTCCCTCAACCAATGAAGGGGACAAGCCAGACGAGACTTTCATGTATCACCCTAAACGCATGTTCATGTGTTAGAATGGTCCAGTCAAAGTCCAGACCTACATCTAACTGAGAGTCTGTGACAAGGGGAAAAAAATGTTTCTCTAAAGCATCAACTATTTTTTAAATGGACGTAAAACTTAAATTCTCAAATAAACATATTTAGGCTAACGGGACATGTGAAAAAGTTCTATGGTAAGGAATCATTTTCCAAGGTACCTTAGTTTCCTTCCATAGCCTGAAATTCTAAAAATGCACAAGTCATTTATTGCTTTTTTCTCATAGAAGAAAAATTCCTGAAAAGAGAAAGAAAAAGGCCAGATGAAACTTTAGCACAATGGATAACGGCGTGTAAATGTCAGAAGTAGCAGTGGAGGGCGGGGATGGACGAGATAGGGTTGAACAGTGTGTGTGGAGACATGATAAGGGGGAAGTAAATAGGTTTGGACAGGATGAGAATTGAGAATTCAAATACCTACACTGGTGGACTGCCAGAGGTAAAAAAAAAAATAAATAAATAAATAAAAATACAGACATTGAGTAAAATATAGATTGATGGACTGAAAGAAAAACAACCAAAAAAAAACCCCAGAACAACGAGGCTGATGGGATGCACTTTAAGGCGGAAACATGCCAGTTCATAAACGACATTAAAAAAAAGTGAATGATGAAAGAGTGAGAGGCAGAGAAAGACAAGTAAAGCTGAGAAAGAGTAAACATGAAATAGATTCTCTGGATTGCAGACGGACTGTGTGAGAAATCATTTAGCCTCGCGTCCGAACTGTGTTTCATTTAGGCCATTAATCACAGCTATAATGGAGAGCTGAGCCCCGTGCTCCTACACACTCCCTCTCTCTTGACATCACGCCCACACGGGTGCACGCACACACACACACGCACACGCACACACACACGGTTCCATGCTGTACACTGAGTACAAAGCAGCAGCCCTAATGGCCACATGGGAAGGAACGAAAACACGACGAAAGCAAAAGTAAATTTCACTAAACTCGCAGCCAAATTGAAGTGTTGCGCCGTAACCCTCCCCTGTGATGACAACGCGCTGATGAAAATTTGGCTCGTTTCAAGAAAACAAGAACAACTTTGCTTTAATTTATCCAGAGAATGCATATTAAATAGAGCAGATTTTATAAGTGGGACTGAAGTCAAAGTTTTGCATAATGGAAATACCAAAAAGTTTTTTAAGAAAGGAAGAAATGTCACTAAAATTAGCAGTCTATCCTGTGCGTTTCGATGCTTATCTCTGGTTTCTTAGTGCTCATTTGTGTTTAGTCAACTGTTCACCAGAGTGCTACGCTAAAATCTGTTGGTAATCGTTTATCTGTTTTGTATTCCAATAATCACCTCCCTTGCATTTAAGCCTCCAGTTTTCAATCCCTCTTTGTCAGATCTCTCGGTTATCTAACTGTAGTTTTGTATCTGTCCTCCTCTCATGTTCATTGTTGGTTTGAAGCCCAAACCAACAATGGGCTTCAAACCAACATTGGTTGGTTCCACCAGTGCCTACTCAATGTTGTCTTTCTTGGTTTTCCTTCAGTAATAGTTACGTAGTACCCGCCCTTTCTGCTACCGTACCAAGCGTGTGGAGTCGAGCTGAAAATGTGACCTTCCACATAGCTTTCATGTTGTCCATTGTTGCGTTGTGATGGCGTCCCATACTGATCACCTCGTGCCACTTTTTGGACTCTGGAACCGGCCCAACAAGTTGAGATAAACTGCTAGGTGCTGGTGGAAAAGAGCCTTAATTTCATTGCTACTGTCAGCAGATCACCGTACTGAAGAAACTACCTTCCTCTTGCATTTGCTTGGGTCCATCTTCCCTCCAACATAAAGGCAAAACTTGTCAAAAGCTACAAATCTATCCATGTATTGTCTGAACCTGCTTGGCAGTCCATCAGACACACTCGCATCTAAGAACAATTTATTACAACGTTAGAAAGACCAACTGTAAATTAGTCGCACATTTTTCCTCAGCAATTAATGAAATATAGTTACTTTTATCATATAATTAAATGATGCAACTTAATTATGTGTAGCTTGCTACCCAGCAACATTGCCCATTGCAATATAAACATAGTTCAGAGACAACCTGCCTCACTATAGCTGTGGTTTATGCATAGTCTTAAAAGTAGCGAGGCTCTCTGGCTTATGGGTAAAAACTGGTTCGGTTGGAGTAGATCCTGGTAACTAAATAATCTGCCTAAAATCCTACTTGTAGGAACACTAGGAAACCCAGGAAAATCTTTCATTTGAGAGAGAAGCGCTGTTCGCAAAATCCGGAACTACGAGTTCTTTTGGTCATTCAGAGCTTCCTATGATACAATCTGTTCTCTTCTGTCAATGGGGGAAAAAACCAAGACATGAAAAATATCTATCTGCTTTTCACTAGACACTCTCGTTGATGTAAGTTTTGGCTCTGTTAAGTCATTTGGACATGCTAAAGTCAAAGTTATATAGTAACTTCCTGTCTAGTTCTTACATAAATATGCTTTCTGCTTGAATTGCACCCAAGCAACTAAAAGTCAGATGTAAGTCTCTGTTGAATTTACTGCAACCACAAATATTTCCCCCAAAAAAGAGGGGCACCATCTACACAACCCACCTCATCTTTACCTACTGGGATAAGTACAAACTCTATTTGAAAATAATAGTAATAAAAAAAATTAAAAAAAACCTTCTCAAGCCTAAATTTTAAATTTGTGGTCTGGCGTGCCACTTAACTCAATGAAATTTGAGCCGTTGAAAGGTTATTGAGTTGTGTTAAAATTACGAGCCTAATTACTGTCTTATTCAAGGCTCCTCTTGTGGCTTGTGATTGATCTGCGTGAAGGGGCTCGTTTAAAGTCGATAACCTCACTGGCAGGAAGTTATCCTCTGCAGAATGGTGAATACCAGCGCCGGCCCTGATGAAGGCAGATTCAGAGTAAAACTTGTCTCATTAGTGTTAAAAGAAAAAAAAGAAAAAAAAGGAGTTCAGCTGCTATTTTATTTATGAATTATCATTGCGCGCAGAGTTCACGTGCTTTCCTCCGTGACTGTTGGTGCATTGCTGCAGTGCCTGCCAGCTACTGGTGAGGTAAGAATTAGTGCTATTTTGTGTTTTGTACAACCAGCTAATTATATTTTATTTCCTGTGTTAAAGCCACAAAATTGCTTTGTTGCTTTGTTCGGAACAATCAGTTCCATGTCCTTGTGTTTTTCTTTTCTTTTTTTTTTTTTTTTACAGAAAGGAGGCTCATTCTAGATTATTGTAGAGTGCACTGGCTTCAAAACCCTTTTGTTGTTCGGTGAGGACTGGAACAATATCTCTAACTAGCAATATTTTGTTGTCAGTTTTTGTGAAATACAATAATTGGTTTCCAACCTATAATTAAAAAAAAAAAAAAAAAAAAAAAAAGTCAGTCTAAACAAATGGCCCCGTACATTGTGTCATTTCTTCAAAGCTAAAAACTGACAAAGCAGCTGAGACACGATTGGCGGCATTTGCTCAGATTTGTCTACAGAGTGTTTCCAAACAGTCTTTCTTATACACAACAACAACAAAAAAAAATATTCAAAGTTTGGTCCTTTTAGATAGCTGACCAACAGCGGTCAGCAACAAGTGGGGGTGGGTCAGCACTTTATGCTCCGAGAAGCCGAAGAAAACCAAAACAGAATTAAGTGAATGGAAAACAGACGAGTGATTACACTGAGGAAAAATAAACGGAGGGAAAACGACTAAGTATGGGGAAATAGCTGGAAACACTAGAGATGCAGACAGAACTGAAATCCACATAGACTAACAGGAGGCATCGTTCCCCGACCATCTAATGGATCTAATGGTGCTGGACCATGGAGGACATTAAAAATAGTCCATGTCCGGAGGAAAGATTGCTTATTCCATGGACTGATGAGGCAACATTTGAACTTTTAAGAATGTATCTATCGAAAAAAAAAAAAAAAAAAATCATTATGCCAACAGTCCATCATGGTGGTGGTGTGACGGTCTGAGGCTGCTTCACTGCTTAAGCACATGGACAATGTTCTCAGTTTGTTGAAACTGCAAATTTCTATGTATAACAGAAAATACGCCATAATAAGTGATATCACACTTGCTGTTTTCACTTAGGTTTTCTTGGTTTAATAGTAACATTAGTTCTGAAATGCTGGAGTGTTAAAAAACTGAGGGGAAAAAAACCAACCCTACAATGCAGTAAGAGAGTCAATACTTCTTCCTCAGCGCTGACACGCAAAACTAACTGGAATCTAAAAACAAGCGCGCACGATAAGGCAGATAAAGTACACAGACTGCGAGAAAAAGACAAGGTTTCATTAAACACAAAGACATGAAAGAATCATTCATCTCCTTCATCCAGAGAAAAATGTTCAGTTCTTAATAAAAAAGGAAAATGAGAACAATCTTTTCCTTTTGGAACGTGATGAATTGAATGATACAACGCAGCTATTTCCCACTTGTAGTGAAAAGAAGAAGAAGAAGAAGAAAACAGATGTGTTTGCATTTTCTGTCTTATGATAGTGCTGCCGGTAAGCAAAACCTGAAGTCTGTCTTTTGCTTGATGATGTCACCTCGCTCTCGCTCCCTAGAACTCCTTCCTCAGCAAGGTCAGGAGGCTCTCAGCTTGGGATTCCAGCATGGAGGAGCTAATGCAGTCAGCTGGAGATAATAGGAGGTTTTGGGGGCAGCGGACCTTCAGTGTGACCCTGGAGGCGAAGTAGAAAAGCTGACTAAATAATTCAAAAGCCGTCACTGATCCCAATAGTAATAAAATAAAAAAAAGAAGAAGAAAAAGGAAACGTAGACGATCAGTCCCATGCAAATAAAGACTCAGGCGGTTCCTGGACGAGGATCTTGAGTGTAAAGCAGCAATAAATCAAAAGATGCACGAACGCTGAGCGTGTTAGGCGCAGAAAACTAAGTAAAAAGTCTGTCAGTTTGTTCTTTTTACTGCACTGATTCACCTACCGAATACACAATTTGATATTATCTCAGCTTCAAATCATGCATGCATTTGCGAGAGCATCATCCGAGTGCAGCCAGCAACAGCATCTACAAAACGCCATTAGCAGCACACACACACACACACACACACCCACACACACACACACACACGAGCGTCTGCTTCAACAAGCCAGTGAAACATTGACATTATACATCACACTGGCTCAGGAGCACATCGCACGGAATACAACAAAATGTGTTTAGCTAGTACTTCACTGAGGCAGCCTTTCCTACGTTTAGACATAGGAAAAATATAAAATAAAATAATTCATTCATTTTCTATATTTTTAGTGCCCTTTATATATTTATACTGTTCGAAACAGCATGATGTTAGTGAGGGGGAAAGTTCACTGCCTATTACAGCGCCGCAAAAAAGGCCACCGGGCACTTTTCAGTCCTCAGACGCCATTGTTTGAAAGGCTGCTCTGAAAAAGCGGTTTTGTTGGGATCCATTAGCGTGTTTCGCGTCCCGCGGCTTTCAGAGTTAAAACCCTGTAGTTGGTGGCCCCCCAACCGACTGAAGGGTTGTCACATTTAACTCAAACGCATGGTCATGCACTCAGATGGGCATACATGGACCCCTGCAACCGTCTCCGGCAGCAAATATGTTAGCGGCGGGTCAGTGGGGTTGGAGGTGGGCAGGAAGGAAGTGAAGCTCAAGAAAGAGGATGCTTGTTACTATGGCATCCTGTCGTACATTGCTTTTCTTGAAAGTGTTACATAATGTGTTGAGATTTCTAAATTGGACAAGCCTTTGTATATATGTATGATATAATCTATCTTCTTAAGAAGAATTTAGGAAATAAGCTAGGCTATTTTTATTTATTGTTTTTTTTTTTGAAACCTTAATTCCCTCTATTTTGTTTTATATATGTTGAGGGGCCCCAGTAGAAGAGAGATTATTCATAAAGTTCCTTAACAGTGAAGTTGCTCAAAGGCTTGAAGTGGATGTGCTTACAAAGTGAAGCCAACTTTATAGAACCAGTGAAGACCTGATGTATAAATGAGCAGCGCTGAATGCCAAACACTCCACATAAGTCTGTGTCTGCTGTCTTCCCCTTGCCATTCTTTGCAAAAACAATAAAAGCAACAAAGCTGGGTGTCAGAATCTCCTTCCTGGCCCTCTGAATACCTTTAATGCTTCAAACAAAAGGCAAAGTTTTTATGGCTTGAAGGAAAATTGCTTTCCAATTTTGCTTCTTCCTCTTCGAATATGTTTCTCTTGCGACAAATTGTAACAGAGACTTTCCGTTACTGTTGTGGAAGTTCACATTTCACTACGACTAGATCAAATCTCAGATTATGACCAAGAACAATGCCTGAATACGTCTGTGATACGATCTTACCGTTTCAATTTCACCACAAAGTATTGCCAATAATTGTTTAGGATGTAAGCAATAATGCCCTTAGTGATGCAACTGCTTCTCCTCATCCACCCGAGAAGGAATTTGGGGCCGTTTCTTAACAATTGCAAGAATGTCACTCTTGTGTCAGAAGGGTTTTTGGAAAATGGAAAACATTTAAGACTGCTCCCAGTGTTCCCATTAGGTTTTCCTCAGCAGCAACTATTAGGTGTCAAAGTTCTTGGCGAAAAGCTTTGAAAAAAAAACTGAACAAGAAGAATTTTGAAGCTCAAGTTGCATCTGAATGAACTACAGGAAGCCTGGAAATACATCATTTAGGAATAAAAAGCCAAAACAGAGATTGTCGACTATACTGAACAATGCCATGTTTGGTGAAAATCAAACACAGCATAACGACACAAACAATTTATAATAAGACTTGTACACAATGACCCAATTGATACACAAAAAACACTGTTAGTCGCAAAAAAATATAATAATCTGACAGAGCAAAAGTGGTGAATCTGAATCAGAAACTGTAGATCATAATCTCTGTTTAGAGAGAGAGCGATCAGAGCCAGAAATGCTAGAAACAGTGAAGGTCTCAATATTGACGAGTGACAAGGACAGGGTCAAGAGTGAGGCACAGATCCAAAGAGGCAAAGCACAGTATGAGGGTATTGTTTGTGCAGTTCAAAGCATGGGCCATTAGCTTTAAGGTAATGTGAACAGTCATCAATACTAAATCTTTACAAGGCGATGAGTGTGTAAGAACTCAAATGTGGGTTGTGTAAACACATGCTCATTCCTGAGGGTTATTACCAAACCTTGTTCTCAAGGGGAAACATTGTGACTCCCTCGTATATGAAGCACTGCTTAGGCTAAAGTATTATTTTTTTTATCAACAATGTTTCTTCTTACTGAAAAAAAAACAAACTAAAAAAACCACACATTTTTGATTAGTCCAAGAAGAGTCGAATCTAGAAACAGATATAGAATTGATGATGGGAGCAAAAGGGTCTCAATAACAAAGTTTATTTTTGGAAAATATTCTAAGTTGTCAATTTTTAATAAGATATAGCTATTAGAAGACTTTCTTTTTTTATTATTGATCATCTTTTTACATTATTTAGTCATATTATTTCCAATCAGGAACAAACTTGTTGGTCGAATAAAAATATTTTTAAATCAAAATCTGCCTGGGGAGTTAATTTTCGATACAGCTGTAGTTAGGATCTTTCAGTTGCAGCAGTCAATAAGTGCACTCAAACTCTGAATAGTGTGTGTATACTGGAATGAAAGGTGTTAAAATCACTGCCTACTGCTGTAGAATGTTACTTTTTTTGATGTCATAATGAAATGGCATTGCTCTTTTGGTTCCTCACATTGTCAGATTATTTTTTAGCTGAATAGATCAGACAAATGTCACCAATTTCCCTTTCAAATTCAAGCATCCAGCATGCCGAAGTGGGTGAAGCATCTGCATAGTGCAGTATGGGATTAAGTAAGTTAGTCTTGGGTCTTTTATGGAATTATGTCACAGTTGTTTGAATTCTGTAGTGGTACATACTGTATATCCAGTGTACAATATCCTGCACTGTTTTTTTTGCAATTTTTGGTTTTTCCTGCTAATTTCCATTTAAGAATCTTTCATAGGCATGTTCCTTGATTAAACATGTTTGTAGAACTTGCCGGATGCAATTAAGGTACACGATTTTTGCAGAATTGTGATCTGAATAAGAGCAGAACGTGCCCTTGAATGCAGAGCAAAAATGCCTCAAGGATGTACAGCTTTGCAAATAAATTGATTTAAACTTTGACATTTACCGAGTCAGCCAAAGGTGAAATGAGTCGGCGCCAAGCACTAATGCAAGAGGTTAAAACAGGCTTTTGCTTATTATGAACAGCAACAATAAGCTTGTTTTTCGTATTATCTGCTCTCCTACCGGCTGACACGTTTGCTTTTCAGACTAACCACCAACATGCAGTTCGACTCCGCGACCGGCGTAATAAAAGCGCGAGCTAAATTAAGCACCAGATGAAAGTATAACATGTAAAAGCACTAAACCCTTTCTTTGCAGCTCCGAGATAAAAAAAAACAGTCTCAATTATAAGGCGCACTGAACAAACAGATCACCAATTATGGCTGACAGAATCTAGAGGTAGAAATGGGACCACCAATAGAAATACAGCATGCGCTGAATAAATGGGAGGGCACAGCAAAGATGCAAGGTTAATTGACCTGCTGTTTACACATCAGTGAGCACCAGTTTAAAAAGCTGCATCCTGGGACTATAAAGCTTGGGAAATGGTTCATGAACCCAGAGAATATTCTTCCTCCACAGCAGCGTCCGGGTACACAGATGCTAACAATTTGTTGCAGCTCTGACGGTTTCTTGAAACAACGCTTCATCTCACGTGAAAATTGATTGAGGTCAAAGCAATTATCTAATGCATGTTCACCAACTTAACTGTAGTTAAACCAATCAGACTGCAAAGACGATTGATTTCTTCATTTTAACTAGATATTCTGAAATAGCACGGACAAATTCAGCGCTTGGATTTTAGTATTTGACATAAATGAAGTCTGAGGACTACTGGGGCATCCTGGTAAAACGGTTACAGTCGTTGGCAGGGCAGTTTTTTCTTCTTTGGGAAAGTTGAGTCAGTGACAGATTGTCATCAAGCTGGGTTTAGAATGTTTTTTTTTCCTTTCAGGCTATAATTGTTTTTTGTTTTTTTTACAATCATCAGATTATTATTGTAGGACCAAAAAAAAAAATCTCAAACATTGAACTGTTAAAAGGCAAATAGCCTTAGGAGGATGTCGGCTGATAAGAGAGCACAATACAGCGATACAGACTGAAAGAAGAAGAAACGCCACACCCTAGATTCAAACTTGAAAAATGTACCCAGGAAGAAAGACTTTAATTTTTAAAGCCCTGGTGTGTCTGAAGAAACTAAAATTGATCATTTGTTTAGAGGAAAAGGTGAAGCATCTTCCCTCTTAGACGTTTGGCAGTGGCATATTCATGCTTTTGAATATTTTTGCTGCATCACAAAGAAAGAACATTATGTGGAAATACTGAAGTATCATCTCAAGACATCAGAGGGGAAGTTAAAGCTTAGGCACAAAAGGGTTTTCCAAATGATCAGTGACCTTAAGCATGTGCTGACAGAAACACACATGGTGACAGCATGGAGAAGAGCAGAAGAAAGGCAGTTCAAGCTCTGCTGAACAATATCAGATGATCTACCATACTTGGCCAAATGTAATTGGATTTAAATATGGCTCTAACCGCGGTGGATGAATTTAAATGAGCTATAATATGAACTGGACCTATTTTTGCTAAAGTGCCTTGATTTAACCAAATTAATTTAAACTGAAACTCTTGTTTTAGCTGCACACATTTATCTGTTGAACTTTTAATTTTTCATGTGATTGCTCTAACCTTACCTTATGTTTTTTTTTTTTTTTTTTAGCTTTTTTCCCCCAGCTTTCGTTGTTTTGTTTTTTGGAGGGGGGGGGGGGGGGGTTGCATTTCTTAGTCACTGCCAATTTTTGATTAAGCTGTGGGATTGTTGCTGGGCAATCTTAGTCATGCCTCTGCCTACTGTGACTCACCTTCACATGTTGCCTCATTCCTGAGATTTAAATAATCTAATAATCATCAAACTGAATTCATAATCAAGACCTTTGTAGGAACAGGTCAGATCATATAAATACTTCTAAGTTTTGTAATAAATAATGATCGAGTAAAAAACCAGAGATTTTTGAATCCATGCCTTTCTACACATCAAGACAGTCGTGTGGATAAGAGATGCAAACATACGTAGTCAAGCCAACCTGTTGTCGTGACACCCACACGTCGTCATGCTCCACAGAACCGACATGTGTGGAAGACATCACCATGAAAACAATATCCTTACGTGCGTTATGATTGGGGACACTTTTCTTCAGGGAGAATCAATCAATCAATCAAGTTTACGCAAAAAAAACACACACAGTCACCAACTGAGAAAAAGGAAGTTGTTGTTGGGGGGGGGGGGGGGGGGGGGGGGGGGGAAGGAAGTTGGTCGCAGTTGGCGAGAAAATGGATAGAGGTAAATGTTTCCATGACAACCTCTAACTCTGCCTACCAGACGGCAAACTGAAACAAGAGATGAATGGACACAGGCAAGACCCATAGAACAGTTAATGTTTTTTTAATCAGTCTATTAAATTAAGACTGTAATGTTGCTACTTGGTTGCGGGTCAGAAAATGGGGCGGTCTCGTCTTCCGGCAGGACAACCACACTAAACGGTGTGTAAGGCTGAAGAAACATTTTTCCATATATAATAAATTGGATTATGCTGTCGTTACACAATAAAACAAGTTCAAATAGTATAGTATTTTCAGTGTGATCTGTATTGAAATGACCAATTCAATTTGGCATTTGGTAGTTAATCCAACCTCTAAAGAAGCTGTTTAGTCTGTCGTTTTGAGGAGTCTTCCTTCTACTGGAAACTAAATCAACAAAACCCTGTTTTTATTTAAATTCTTTTTTTACAGTGCCAAACAGCTGCATCATGCTGCCAAACCTAGAATACATCAAAATTCATTTTCTTAACCAAAATATAAACTCTTATTCGACAGATAAAATAAATTCTTTAGATTTCACTGAGTTTTCATCACAGGCAACAGATAGATTGTTTGACCTTTTCTTACATAAAACAGCTCATAAAAACCAACCTCTTACACACCACCCCTCACAAGATGGTGCCTGGTAAGAACAAAGCGTGCGTTTCTTTTACATCTGTACTCATTCGGAAGCACTTATCAAAGGTTCCGTTTGGCGTTGGGATTTCACAAACCCTAGAGACACACAACAAACCCAGACCAACAAAAGGGAGGCTCCTTAAAGCGGTTGTGCTGCTTCCACCCCGTTCTAAGCTGTTAGCGGCTTCCCTAGGAGTCTCCTGAACGCTTCTATTTATCACTGTCTTGCTTTCGCAGCAAAGTCATTTCTCAGCTTGGACAGGAGGATATGTGAGGACTTTTTTTTTTGAGACACTGGGAAAGCAGCAGGCTTCTGTCTAACGTTACCTCGCTGTCGCGTTCTCTTCCTTGAGAACCCAACAATGCAAGCGGAGGTGTGCTCCTTTGTTTTCTCCACTGGCTGCACGGCCTCACTTGTAGGCAACTGTGTTCCCGACAAAGCACATTTTCAGCTGCAACTATTTGAACTAAATGACTGGGGCTCATTAGTTGCTGTTAGTTTAGTTGTGAATTTATTCATATTTTGGATAAAAGCCTTATTTTAAAGCTACAGGAAATGCTTCTTGGAATGCTGAATGTTCAGTTCTTTTCAGTGTGCTTACTGCAGCAATGTTTCTTCACTGAAGAAGTTTAAGAAGTCAATGTGTGAACCCTTTTCATGCACCCCACAAGTGTCGAAGTCAAGACCCGGGTACCAAATCAGACTCGCCATAAATTGTTATGTGGCCCTCGGGACTCTGCAGCGACGCATAGAGCCTTCAAAATAAAAGTTGCACACTTGAATTTTATTTTATCGGCCAAATCAGCGCATTTCTAATCTGTCGAACTATGTCAATGTGAAACGATGTTCAACATTATGTGATTTGAAGTAGTACTTATGAAATGCAGAGACATCTATTTATTAGTATCTTAGTTTGTTTGGCACAACCGACCCTTCGAGGACATCCATGACCTTGATGTGGCCCAAAATATCAAAATCAACAAAATTTGACATCCAATTTTCACCGCATTGTGAAAAGTTCACATGTACTGGAGATAAATGAGGTTGAATTCACATTATCCCGCTGCATCATGGCTAGGTGCGTTACCTTTTTGTGACAATAAAATCGTGTTTTATTTTTTTGCTACAATAGGGAGGAGGTGAGCGTATGTGAATGAAAATTTGCTAAGCTATGTGCCCACAAGTGTCATACAAATATTAGCTGCATTAATCAAAAAGTAAGTCGGTGTCTACATTTCACAATATAAGATTAAGTATTACTTTTATTATTTTCTGCTGTGATGTGTGAGTTTGTGCCAATTGTGCAGCAGCGGCGCTCATTTTTGCAGCGTACATGACGTATGAGAGCAGGTTCCCTCGAAATGTCCAAAAATATATATATATATGCATCCTGCTACAATGTCAAATGCATACATGTAATTGTCGAGAGCTACTTTTTCTACAGTGTCCTGGCTTTCAATGTCGTTGAAATAAAGACTGATATGCAAGTTTGCTATTGGGGTATGTGTAAAGCAGTCCAAATTGATGCAAAAATGCAGCCGTTTTTATTCACCTTCTTTTCCCCTGTAACAGAGTTAATGCACAGGAAAGAGTTTGTGGGGTAAGCGCAGTGAAAACCCGCCCTGTGTCGAGCTCTGCGCTGTGCCGCCTGACCAGCTCACCTATAACAGGCACTGCAGGCCATTAGACGTTCATTTCAAAGCATTTGGATGCATAAAGCACCTTCTCATCGCAGATCTCTTTTACTTTTGATGTTCCCCTGCGAGGGAGATTTTATGCTTGGCTAAACAAAACAAATAAGTCAACAAACAGATCAATCTCGGTGTTGTGCTTTTATGTGAATGATACCTTTCCTCTTTACCAGTGAGTCATAAACAACATAATCTTAAGGCAAGGAATGGCGGATAAAAACAGCGCTTCGCTTCTGGCAAAGTTTTGTAGATTACTTGAAGGTTTTCTTATAAAGTTTTAGGTGGGGTTGAAGTGAGACAAAGAATCAGAGTGTTGCTCCGTCTCTGGACATGGTGTGAAATAACAAAATACAGGCTCTCAACATAAGTACTCGCACAAGTTCTTCTGTCAGAGCTTTGCCATCTATTGAAAGCCGGCCACAGGTTCTCATCTTTCCACTACGCATAAAGTACAATTATGGCCTATCTTTGTTGTGTGCTGCTAAAAGGATCGGAACATGTGTACATGTGTTGTGTAGTTGTGGCAAAGTGGAAGCGCAGAGTGAGAGGATCAGCGGGATATGAAAATAGATTAAAGGGAATCATCCAGTTATCAAGCTACTGCAGACCATCTCTGCTAAGTGATAGCGGGGCCATTCAGTGAAGAAGACCACAGCCAGTGTGTTGCCCATCACCCGAGTGTGTAAGCTGTATTTGGACACTACAATTGTACTACAGATTTGATTAAACTAGAGAAGAGGATTATCGATAAAATGTTGGACTTTAGCTCTGCATGCGTGAAAGCACTGCTTCCTTTTGAGCAAAGTGGAAATGTGATACACTTTGATTCCAGATGTTGCAGTATAAATAATAGCTGCAGTCTATTATTAATAATGCAAAAAAAATTAATATATACATATATATATAATTTTTTTTGCATTATTAATTTTTCCAATAACAAAAACAAGGAACACTTTGCCTGGCGGGTGGGCTAGTAAAGCATGGTGGGCCGCCAGGCTTATAATACACTGGGGAATGCCCTGCTACTTTGTGTTGACACATCACATAAAATCACGAGAAAGTACATTGTCGTAGGAGGTCAAGAAGTGACAAAATGTAAAAAAGTTTAAGAAGTATGAATACATTTGTCAAAGAGCTGCCACCAGTTTTGGAAAGACTCACAAGACAAAGATCCATGCACACATAAACACATTTATTGACTATTCAGTTACCAGACAAAAAAAAGGCATTTTGTGGGAAGAAACCAGAGTCCCCTGAGAAAACCGTCCCCTGCACAAGGAGAACAAGCAAACTCTACAGAGAAAGCAACAAGCTGAGACCCATTTCCTGTTACTCTTAGTAACCTCTGCTGACTAAACAAATGGACCCAGTGTTCTCTACAGCCCTCTGCTTTCATCTTTGCCATTTGCTATGAGCAAAGGCAAGATAGCCAAAACCTACATCTGCAGAACAAGAAGTCTCTCTCCAGCAATGATTCACGAGTAAGAGGCAGATATGACGCTTGTGATTGCTCCCCTAAATCCATGTAAGGCCTTCTAACAGTCGCTTTCCTCTCACGGCTGCCACGTCACAGAGACTCCTTGGAAACCAAACGAGCTCTCTTTCCGTGTTTCATTCACATTTTTCCTGCGACCCAATTTCCCTGGCTAAGGCAGCATAAAAAGACGAGGCACAAAGGCAATTTTTCACAGGGCTTCGAGTCTTTTTCATACGGGATAAATTGCGCAAATGGAAAAAAGTGTCACAAAATGCTGTAATATAATCACCAGTGCCGCATGAATTCAATCTGGTTGTATCACACAATTGTGCAGAGACGATTATGGTAATCCACTTCGGCTCAGGTATTGTAGACTCTTGGATGGAAAGTCACATTTACTCACACTTAATGAGTCAGGATAAGATAAAGTGATCAGCAAAACAAAATTGTAGGGGACTGAAACGCTCTTTTGCGTGTGTGGGTGCATTACAAGGATATTCGAAAGTAAACTTATGAGAGCCAGAAGAAATTTAAATGCTGAGAGAACACAGAGCAAAACAGATGGCCGGATAGAAATGTACTTTTCAAGCTGTTTATCGCTCTGATTTCAGATTTATTTGAAGTTTCTCTCGGGACCCTGCTTAATGATCTTTGTACCTACTAAAATCATCCTCCGGGTTATTGATGCCTCTCCGATAAACTAAGGAGGACGTGACTTCCAAGAACAACTTTTGGGTCTGCTCCAGATGAGTTTACTTCGCATTGTGGCTGAGTTGGCCGGACAATCGGAATCAGCCCTCTCTCGCTCTCTTACTCTCTGTGCCATGCGTTGGCCCACGGCCCTGAAACAAAATGATTATTCCTCACATTTCAGTTAACGACCTTGGCACATCACCATATCCTACTCTCTCACACATATCAATTAGCCGGGAAACGCATGAACGTTTGACACACTGGTGCAGGCGGAGTGCTGACATAAGCAATGTGACGGAGAGGCCGGTGCTTGACTCTTAAGCAGTTGTGATCGCTCAGGGTTCAATCCCTATTTACAGAGTCCGTGGCACATCAGGTTCAGCGAGGTTACAAGCTTCTCACAGCAGAAAATAATTAGGATGTCAGTAATGAAATACACAAAGAAAACACACATCTTATGAAAAGCAATTGGAAACAAAAACAGAGTCAGGTTTGGAGGCCAACTTGCTCCCAAAAGATTTGTATTGGTCAACATTACCTTAGTTACCCTAAAGCCTCTTTACATCTTAATTGAGACGACCCAAACAGTCAGGACACTGAGAACTGGGCTGGGGAGATTTTCCTGGTCTCAGCCAAACATCCCAGGTATACACTCACAAGCACACGCATTTTAAACAAGTGAAGTACATTGGGGTAGTATACAATAAATCTCTGCGACACTTACAGTATAATTAAAGTCTATTTAGCAAGCCAAAATTTAGATCAGTCTGGAAGGATAAAGTCAATAAATGTCACTTCTTCCCAAAACTAGAGTTACTCCCAAAACTAGAGAAACTTATGTTTAACCATCTCTTGTGTACATGAAACTTTGAAGCTGCTCTTTATCAAAACCCATCTCCACACATGGTTCAGCTTGAACCTCTGGAATGTGAGCACATCGCACATTTCTTCAAAACACAACGGCTCTCAGTTTGTGTTACGGAGACATAAAGATGTAACCTCTTTTGGTCAGGAACTGAGAGTAGTGAACGACACAGTAATAATACAAATGTCGTGACACTCCTGTAAAGTTCTGTAGGCTCACACGTAGGTACAAAGGGAAAAATTTAATAACCCAAGAGAGGAAATCAGAGTAAGTTTGCTTCAGGCAAATGAGCCAGTTGGGAAATCTGGGTTGACGTACCTTATGGGTAGGCTTTCTAAGATGGGAACTGGAGTCTGATGGGTAAGAGGATCAGGATGGATACACGCATGGATGGGCCTTTGGTCATTATGATTTGTGTGGACAGCAGGTTGAATGTTTGATCTGCTTGTGTACCGTGTCTCTTAGTTCCAAATAAGGAATTTGCACAAGTAACTCGTTTAGAGTTATTATCACTACTGCTTTGCAGCAACAAAGTCCTGGGTTGCAATCATTACCTGGGGTCTTTTTGCAAGGAGTTAGCATGTTCTGTGGCTTCATCGCACAGTTCTAAAACATGAATGTTGGGTCTTCTAAATTGCTCTTAGTAGAGATTGTGTGTGTTCATGGTTGTAATTTCTGTGTGTTGGTGTTGCTCTATAGTGGACTAGAAACCTATTGGAGATAAGCAACAGTCCAACAAGGATAGATGGACAGACGGACGGATGGGAAATGAGACACAAATCCTATTAATCATGTATGCTGACAGTCAGCTTGGTCTTGTCGTCTGCAGTGCATGCCTTGCTGTCTGTGAAGCCCAGTGTGTTCCCCTTATGTTCGGTGCACCTACACAACATAAGCTGCCCGCCCTCCATCAGCGCCCTTAATTACAAATGACAGGAACAGGAAGGGTAAAAGCAGCAAGAGTGAAGACAAGTGAATGGGGTCAGGCTCAGACTCCATTTTAAAGAGGTCACTCACTCCAGTCTGTGTCTGGTACGGGAAATATGAAAAAGGGATCTCTTCTCTCTGGCCTCTGACAGCGCAGGTTGCTGGTGGCAACTAGAGGGCGGAAAAATCGCAGAAGGGCTGGAAAACGGTTTGTGACTCTCCAGAACTATAACGCTGTTCTTGAGTGTTTCGTTTTTTTTAAGTACAAGGTGTAAAGCCATGCTCTCCAGCATCTATTTCCTATGGTTCTATGAAATCTACTTTGAAATGTTGTTCACTTTGTAGGTGAACGTTGTTTTCAGTGGTATAATGAACGATTGAAAAATAAATTTTCCCAAATGTCAGAATAATATCAGACTAATATAACCTGAATACACAAAATGCAACTTTGAAATAATAATTTCATTGATTAAGGGAGAGGGAAAAAATAAGACAGTTATAAGACAGTAAAATATTGCAATAATAGCATTTAAAAAATGGTGCCAATGAAGCGGAAATTCTGTGGATAAAGACCCCTTGTTGGTGTCAAAGGTCAAAGGAAAATAGGCTGATCAGTTTGACGTAATAGAGACGGGACAGTCGCTCAAGTAACCAGTTTTTACAACCAGAACCATACATGAATACACGGTCTTTGCTGAAATTTCCAAACTTGAGACCCCGTCTGAAAATACTTATAGCTGCCCAGTTTAATATTTGAAACACTAGCTAAATGTACATTAATGCACACAGCGGAGAACGTCTTAGCAGGTACCAACAAGGTGCATCTTACTACGTTTATGGCTTGAGTACAAATATTTTTACATTTTGACAGCTCTGAAGAAAATGTTAAAACTTTTCTTTCAGCTGATTTTTTTTTTTTTAATTGCAGTGCAAAATGATGTGCATAACTCCAGTTTGAGAAAACGTTATCCTCAGTGAAAATGAGGCTGTTGTTGAGTTGAAAACCACATATACAGACTTGAAGATCCTTGGCTGTGTAGGTGTTGTGTGCCAAAGGTTGTGGCTTGAAGACCGCTATGAGAACAAGGTCACTTGCTAAACGTTAAATATGAAGAGCGCAGCATTACCGCCACTGCAAATGGAGGCAGTGAGAAGGACTAGGGAGAGAGAGCAGCTCTTTGCTCCGAGAATACCGATGCAACTCTCACTTTGGATAAAAGAGAGCTGTAGAAGTAACCACAGTTCCGGATCCTCACCATTCCCTCCCCTGGGGAATATGGCCCTAAGCCTTCACTAAGTCCATAAAACCCATGGGCAGCGGACAGTCAAACTCTCATAGGTAAAAAACAACAACAAACAAAAAAACGCTGCAAAGATTTTTCGTTCTTCCTCCCAGAAAAGGAAGGAAAGTCAAAAGCAGTTGAAAGGAGAGGGGGAGGTTTTCAGAAGTTAAACTGGAACAGAAACGACATGCAAATCCTGTCATTTGTGCAAATTTGCAATTAAACTAACGGATTAGCAACAGCAGAAGTGAATTCTTTCTGCATTTTACGTTGCATGGGTTTATCTGTACACCCAAAAATAAAAATAAAAAGTTGATGTTTATGCTTGCAGTTAAGACATGAGGATGCAGACAGTGTACCATTGTCTGTCTTGTTTTTTTTTTTTTTTTTTATGTGCTGACCGATTCTTAATCCAGAACCAGAAGTTCCACCAGTCTTCACCGATGGTGTTGTTTGCTTAATCGTTTTTGTTTGTCTCCTCCCCGACATGTATTGTACATTATAATATGACATCTCACATGCAGTATTTGTGGGAGTGAGAACTGAGAACTAGAAAAAAAAGAAAAAAAAAAAGAGATAGAATCAGAGCAGGCACAAGAAAAATGAGGGAAAACAAATGAAAATGTGGCCATCCAGAAATTAAAATAAATAAATAAAAAATGAACCGAGTGAGCTGAGGAAAATGATGCTGGGTCGTGACTTCTGGACAGAAGCAGGAATGTCAGGATGGCAGTTTCATCACTGTACTGTGAGGCTGATGAAAACAGGCAGAAACAGAAGCAGTTGGATCTCCAGCAGACTGGAAAGAAAACCAGAAGCTCTCGCTGGCTTTTTAGGACGCGTAGATGCCATTCCTCCTGTTCTTGTTGTGATTGTGCTCCTGCTATCAATGCTCAACCTGGTTTGAGTCTGAACATTTGTTTTATCAGACTGGATGGAGGAGTGTGTGCCAACAGCCACTTTTGAGTCTTTTCATAAATTCGCAGCAGGAATTTCAGTCTGGACTTTCACAGGTTTCGACAAAAATAATGGAAACCTCTGCATTATCTCTCGGTTGCATGATGGTGTTTTTTTTCTGCTCAAAGGCGATCCTCTATTCTAGTCTCAAGTCATTTACAGCCTCTAACGTAGCCATAATGCTCTGTGGATGTTTTATTACAGGGATTGGGTTTTCCAGTGAGTGTGCAGAAATGAACATTTTAAATTTTTATTATTCTTAGTAAATTATTAACGTTTACCATCTCCTTAACAAGCTTGTGGCAAATTTTAAAACAAGGTTTATGTTTGTTTTGCTTCACCGACAACATTGTTATTGTCACACTTCCATAAAAATCAGATTTGTGAAGTGTTGTTGCACCGACAAATTATTCCACCTGAACTGTGAACGGCTGTAGCTCCTCTAGAGTTACCGTGGCTCTCCTTGCTGCTTCCCTGACCAAGTCCCATCAGTTTGGATGGAAACTTGCAGCACATCTTGGTGGGTTTTTTTTTAGCTCCATATATTTCCCATTTCCCATCAAAGTAGCCAAAAAGCCAAAAGAGTCATTGAACAGAGCAAACGAGTGAAGCTGTCTATATCTGATAAACAATAACAACAGCACATCGAAATGTGTTGCTCTCGCCAACCCAAACCCAAACTCTGTGTCAAACTTCTCCGATGCTAAAAGTAGAAGCCCCTCCCAATCAACACTGCTGTTGTGAATAAGTTGCGGGGCTTCATAATAACCTGTGCTGCAACAGTGGAAGTAATAGGACTGAGCCTATGGACTGAGACAAGCAGCCATTCTATAATGAGGGATGGAACCGCTCAGCCATACAGCAACACTCTTCCTGTTAGGATCCTCAAATTAAAGAAGCAAACGATGCGTGCAGCAAATTCTCGCCCTTAAGTCTCCAGGGCTACCTTTTCTCCGAGAGGAATCTAACTCTTTTCTACAAGCCCCAACTCTCATCTGCTCCACTGAGTCAGCTCTAAAGAAAAAAAAATAAAATAGAGGAAATGACTCGCTGTCTTCAGTGTTTCACTGAATTGGAACTGTATTTATCTACGGACCATTTTCATCAGCAGAGCGGTTACTTGTGCATTGTGTCACGCTGAAATCCATGGCACTTACAGCACAATCGTGTTCAATTGCTGGAGTGTTTACCTCCTTCGCTGCAGACCCGGCCGGCTTGTACAGCAAACAGCGGTTCAATTCTAGATGCTACCAAAGCCTTTTGTAAAAGTGGACGGTTTCTCCTCACTCATCAACCGAGCCTTAGTGGCAATAATTAAAAGTGAAGAAGACAGAAGCAACACCCTAGGAGAAATAAAGCAACTGACTGACCCACTGCTTGGTACCTTACCCACATATCTCAGTCTGTATAGAAATGCTTTTTGGGTTAAAACGTGAGCAAATAAAGAGCACGTTGAGAAGTCCTCCTGAGACATATGTCAAATGTTTTCAAGGTATTCTTGTTATTCCACGTAAACCACGTTGAAATTGGAAAACTGAAAAAAAAAAAAGCTAGGTTGCTATGGACTCGTTTTCTCAATATTTCCAGTTACATGGCATATGTTTGGCGTTGTTGGTATGCAAATCTAAACTTGCATCAATACATGGATCTAATACCAAAACATCAGCACCCTGAACATCTGACATAAGGGTGTATGAGTCTGTGACACAGAAGTGCGCACACCTCCAAATTGCATCAAGTTTTAGCTGAGAAACCCCCCAAAAAAAGAAAAAGCGACGAGTTCTTCGATCTGCAGTTTGAGTGGAGCATGTACTGTTTTCCCCGTGTTCTTCTGTACACCGAGTGTCTCATAGGAGTTGAAAATATTGTTAGAGATCAGAGAATAGCAGCCTGGTCGTCTGATGGGCCTCAACAATGACTGCAACTAGTCCAACTGCAGCAGCAAAACATATCAAATCATCATCATTGCAAAAAACTTTGGCATTATCTCAACCACAAAAGAATGCTTTGATCAAATATGTATATTATATTGTGCTATTATGTTTCCAGTGACATACCGAAAATCTCCGTTGTGTTTGTCCAACTGGATCAACATTTTTCTGCCCTTGATGTCCAAACCTGCTGTTGGAGATTAAGACACCGGAGCTCACTAAAACAGTGGGTCATGTCTGCTGATGGAAAACAAAGTGACAGCTGAGGAAATATGTGAGCTAGTCACAACTGTCACAATGAAATACAACCAACAATATTGTGTTTATATGAATTCCTTCTCTGACTATGTCAAACACAGAGGGACAGGGTATTGCTTGCAGAGCGACTTCAGGCTACTTAGTCTTGGAGTAACAATTTTTGCAAAAACAAGCACATTGTTTTGTTTTCAGGTGCACAATTCCCTCTGATCGGCTGGTTTTCCCTCCGTTGTTTAGATTCTGGTGTTTCCAGATGCACACTGTTGGACCGTGGCTGCAATTAAGTACATCTTGTATTAACTTGTAGGCATGTAATTTTCAGTCATGTTGCAGTTATTATTCATGCATGTGTTATTTGTCACCGTTTCTCTGTTCTGCAGGTGTATGAGCAGACTTCTAAGGTTATCTTGTATTCTGTCTCTTCTTTCTCTCCTCTTTCGTTTTCCCCATTTCTTTCCACCTTCTTGTCCAATACATTAAAAAAAAAAAAAAAAAAAGAACCTACAGCTACTTCTAGCTAAGTTTGCTATGAAGTGGAGCATTATAGCACGGGTGAAGGTTTTCCCACAGTGGTCTTGTTTCACGTTAAATTATTTTAGATTGAGCGAGACAGCTGCCCAGCCCCATTTGATACATGGGAGATTTCAAGAGATTTCATGCTATAGAATTATTCAACATGACTAATAAATTCATGGCAGCCTGGCACTGCTGAAGATCCCGCTGCAAACGTGGGATCTTCTGATCCTTTTTCTTGCAGCTGCATGTCTTGATATGCTATAGGAACTCTGAATTTCAGTCAGCGTAAAGGATGCAATACACCAACAACTTTTTTTTTCTTCTTTTTCCATCATCGTACAATCTGGGAAATGACAGTGTCTCTGAATGTGGTATGTTAGAGAAGAGGCACATCGGAAAACCTCCAAGACAGTCTGTTTGCTTTTATCCACAGCAGAGGCACACACACAGCAGCAGCCTGACTTTTATCAGAGTAGGTAGTTCTTAACAGTCTCAGCAGGAGAAAGCAAAGGCTGTGGCAACCTCTGAGGGGAAATATGTGTCTGCTATTGCATATCGGATGACGACTTTATGCTATATACCACCGCGTTAGGAGGCGTCTGTGTGGAAAATGTCCTAAACTGCTGACTGAAATGCAGAATGTCTGCTTCAAGGAAGTATCGCTTTTGCTGTGCCTGAAGGAGATGATGAGAATACATCTGTGATGAGCTGATGTCAGCTCATTGCAGAAGTGGAAGAAAATGTTGGAAACCAAGTGTTCGGTGCGAGGCGGTATGAATGCGAAGCTTGTGGCTCAGATGGAGTAAATGGCATGCACTCTTGAGAAATACCCGTCACGTACATCCTCTCTGCTTCTACGGGATTTAGAGGGGAAAGTAGCAGCCGGCTGCTGGTAAATGAAGCTACGATCATCAGTTGGGGTGACCAGCATTGTGAGCAAAGCAGTTTTAGTAGTTGGTTACATACAGTTGCATGTTACCACAATGTCAAGGGGGAAGGAAATCAGCAGTTTGCTTAGATATGCGACTGTGTTACTGTTGTATATATGGGTCATTATTAAAGGGCCATTTCCAAAACATTTAGCGTTATTTAAAGGTGGGAAACATTTAAGATGGTTGCCATACAGTCAAGACCATATGCAGTATTTAGAGAAACTGTAAAGCAAGAAGTAAGTGTCAAACTGTACAGGCCTCAGTTAGAGTGTTAAATGCTAAAATTCATGACAGCGCATTTTGTTAGCCTCATAGCATAATTGCCTAAATCATATTTTGGCCAAATTTAGATATCTGCTTTGATTTCCTTACATTTCCACCCTTGTCTGATTGTCTATGTCCTCGGCCTTTCAGAATACTCACAGCAGTCCAAAATCCATATTTTTGCTGTATTTAAAAGAAAGTTTTCCCCATATTTTTTTAATATCTTTTCTTGTTTTCCAAAAACATTAAAAAGGAAAGTATTATGTGTTGTCCAGGCACAATGTTGCCTTCAGTTGATAAAAAATTCTATATATATAT
Source organism: Xiphophorus hellerii (assembly GCF_003331165.1). Classification (NCBI taxonomy): domain Eukaryota; kingdom Metazoa; phylum Chordata; class Actinopteri; order Cyprinodontiformes; family Poeciliidae; genus Xiphophorus; species Xiphophorus hellerii. The sequence continues at coordinate 18,302,749 of NC_045681.1, forward strand.
ATCAAATATGACTTAACAGAAATTTGATTTTGTAATTTAATGTCTTGAAATTGGGCCTCTGTCTCTTTAAGAAACTCCTGCTCTTTCTGAAACTCGGCCTTCAGGAAGTCATCACAACGTGGCTCCTCTATTAACCCTTTAACAACATTTTCACCAGCGTTGTGCTGAGAAGTAGCTCATATAACGAGCTCAGCAAACTCGCAGTTCCACCAGGTGGTTTGCTAATTGCTGCAGGCTAGTCTGAAGGAGCTGAGTGAGCTCAGCTCATTCAGCTCAACAAATTGTGGGGGAGGGCTGCTCTGTCAGTCGGAAATTAGGAAGCTGCAGCTCTGAGAAGGAGCTGGACCTCAAAGGTCCACCCAGACGTTTGGCACAGCTGAATGGTTGCCACGGGAGATTAAAGGATTTCACAAACATGAATGAAAGAATTAAGGTAACACTCCAGGTATGTTTTTGTTGAGGGAATAACATTATGACATGACGTACAGCTCAAAAAATAAAATTTCATGTGACACTGCCTCTTTAAAATATGGCTTATGCAATTATGCTATGAGGCTAACGATTTGGAAAAAGACTGAATGCTGCAATGCTCCTAACTCTTAATGTGATATGTCACACATAAGAAATGTGAGGCAATCTATCCAACCACTAAAGTCTGGCACAAACTGGGTCTTACAACTCAACAACAATCGTAAGAATAGCAGCAAATCTTCAAAAAGTGGCTTGACAAAGAAAAGAATCAAGATGCTACAATGGCCCGGTCAAAGTCCAGATCTTAACCAGATAGAAAGGCAGTGGTAAACTTTAGAAGAGATATGCAGAATCTCACAATCTAAGAAACTATTAAATCAAATCATAAAATGACAATTTTAAGTTGTTTCCTCTCACTGTGGTTCTCAAAACTTTGTTTTTCTTTCACCTGTATTGTCAGTATTACTCATATAAGGAATTACTCACAAGGAATTGTGTAATATAGACAGTTAAAAGATCTGTATTCATGGTTTATGTTTGATTGGTAAGGTTGGGGGATTTTTAGAGAAAATGGAGAAGAAATTGCGTCAGCTGAGTTACAGGCTGTCTCTCTCTCTCTTTTTTTTTCCCATTCCTGTTCGTTCCGAGGAGAACAAATTGTAGGTGTGAATGCACTTTCAAGATGTTGCACCCTGACCTGGACTTGATTCGCTCTCCTTGACATGCTGCTGTAGCACTAAAAAGAAAAAAAAAAGCTCTCTCTTTCACCTCTTTAACAAATCCTCTCTTTTTTTTTTTTTGTTTGCTCGAACCCGAACGGGATAAATCTGCAAGACGTGCCGGCTAATAGAAAACCTCTCAGCCATGTAACATAAACTTTGACAGCCGAAACTGGGTGCGGGGAAAAAAAAGGGGGGGGGGGAATGAAAATAAATGAGCTAGAAACACACACCAGATTAATGTGTGCTTTTGAATTTGTGCATAAACACCGCTCGAGTTTAATTGGTGGCAAGATGTATCCCGAGAAACGAGCCCGATGTGAAAAATTGTTTGACAGCTTTGTCAGGAGGGTCGACTCCTCCGTGAATTCCTTGAGAAATGAGCTCCGCTGATATGATTGGAAACGTAAAGCGGGGCGTCCAAATGCCAACGGGAGCTCAAGAACCGTCTGGCTTCCGTACGTAGGCACGCGCTGTAGGGCATTTTGCATCTCTTAACAAAGATTGTCGTTAGGAGTTATATAAATAACAATTGGCAAGTCCTGCTTTTGAAACTAATTATCCATATTCTTTATTAAGCACTGTTGGGTAATCTGTCTAAAGGCAGTCTGCAGTGGCGTGTCTCCAACTCTCGCCCCTGCAGTCGTTTTGGCGAGGTGGAAACAAATGTTCCGCATGTATACTTTGTCAAATCCTAATTGTCCCGGTTGCCATCGACTGTGTTTGTGTCTCTCCAGCCGAGTCTTTTAAATAGAGGATCTCTGAGGAGAACCACCTTAATGTTATTACAATAAAGCAAAGTGGATTTAATGAGCGCGTTTGACATCAGTCAGCAGAGAAACTGCGCGATCTTCTCTATATTAAGTTGCACTTAATTCCACCAGTTCAGTAAATTGGTTTTAGAGGTTTAATAAGTTAAACTGAGATCAGCTGTGTCCAGTAGGAGAGTTCAAGTGTGCTGTGGGGAAAAAAAAAAAAAATATATAGCTGGATTGAGAATGTCTCTAAGTGGCTGTAGCTGTAGAGAACTCCGTATGGGCGATGGCATGTAATAAAGTGAAGGCACTGAAGGAATAAAACGATTTCCAAGCAATTCTAAAGCTATTGGGGCCCACTTCGTTCAATAATGAAACCTGAGATAACCACAGAAGTCCCCCTGTTTGTGGTTTTTTGGGGGATTTTTTGGATACAGTGATTAAAGTTTGAAGAATCAAGAAATACCAGAAACTTACTAATTTATTTTATTAAATTCTGGAGGTAGTCTCAGACAAATTCTGCTCTGTTGGAGCAAACATTGACATTTTGGAGGGATCAGGTATTAGAAAACTTAAGAGACTTTCTCAGAAGGGGACCTAGCCCCACAAGATCACCAAATCACCAAACCAGATCATAGAATGAATCTCTGCAACGTCTTCATGGTGTAAAGCATATTTTTATTTATTTATTTTTACCGGGCAGCTGGCTACAATCTTAACAAAAACTGGTGTGTTTCCAACACTAAGTGCTAAATAAAAGTATCTTTATTTGAAAATAATTGGACAGAAACTATTCCATTTGTTAATCCATTTTATTCATTGTTAACTTTCAGGGCCCTGTGATGGACTAGTGACCTGTCCAGGATGAACCCCGCCACTCATCCGATGACTGTTGGAGATGGGCGCTAGCAGTTAGCATTTCCAGGTCTGTGTGCATGTTGATTTCCATTCCAAAATCTGCTCCTTTACCATTTAAATGATCTCTGTTTACTGTGCTGTCAGTAGTTCTGGCTTCTGGCTCACCTGTGAGCCTTCAATCTTCAACATGTTGCCAATTTAATGTCCAGGATTGGTCACCTCCTCTAGGTCTTATTTATTGTTTTTATCTGCACAGTCAGTTACATTCTTCTCCATCTACGTCATTGGTGCTACTGTGTGGCATTTTTCAAACAGCTGGTTGAATTAGCATGTTCAGTTCCAATGATAACAATGACATCAGCAGTTATGACATCTCTATGATACAACAAAGGAATCTCTCTCTTGAATGTAGCTCACAGACAGAGTTTTCTCAGACCTGTTCCACAGTTCTATCGCGACAGATCACTCTTCAGAGCACGTTCAAAGTTAATCAAAACAAGCCAGATATCGATTTCAGATCTTTCGAGCCTTTCAGAGAAGCAAGAATCTACCAGAATTTAAACATGAAGCAACAACAGCTTGCTTGTGAACATGAAGCTTTTCCAGCAGAGCTTTCATGGATCGACATGATGGACCTCAACATCCAAGTCGACTACAACGCTGTCATTTTCCCTATTGAAGATGACAGCGACAGCCCCATTAAGCCGGAAGATGAATCAACAGAGATCCAGGGGGAACCAAGTCCTTCCGGCAACTTGGAGAGTCCAACATCACTGGAAGTCAAGCAGGAAACAACTCCCTCTGCTGACTTCGAGATCACCCCCTTAGTGGAAGTCAAGCAGGAAAAAACTCCAGCTGCTGACCCCGAGCCTCTCAACTCAGTTGAAAACCGGCAAACTTATCAAACATCTACAGTTACCCGTTCTAGCCCTGTTTTCACTGGAGTTGCGGAGTCAAGAAAACAAAAGGAATGTGGTTATGTGGCCTCCCAATATCAATACCATGAGAGGAGGTCAAAGTATTCAAAGGCCACTGGCAATCCTCAGTCTTCTCATCTCTTGTCCTACAAGAATGATAGGAGTGAAGAGACTAGCCAACATGTCAGAGATCTCACAAGGCAGGTAGACGATCTTAAAAAAGAACTGCAGAGTAAGATTTTTGATCTCCACGAGGAAAGAGAACGAAGGATTGCATATCAGGTTGAAGTCAAATCCCAGCAGGAAGAGATTCAAAAACTGCAAAAAATGTTAGAAAAAGAACGTCGGATGAAAGTCAAAGATGACCATGGAAGAAACGTGCCAGAAATGACAGATGTGTTAAAGGTTTCTTGCTCTTCCAAAGTAACAGCAGACAAGACTGTTCTTCAACAGCTGGATTACTTCCAGAGGGAGGCTGAAAAATATGCCTCCCGCAATAAAGGTCTGATAGAAGTAATGGTTGAAGAATACAGAGTGAGGCTTAAATATGAGGAACAGCTCAAAAGTCACGCTGAGCAAGCTTCAAGATTCAAAGAACAGGAGGAAACAGTGAAATCTCTGCAGGGTCAGGTTACTGACCTGAAAGTCAAGTTGAAAGTTGCTCTGGAAAACAACCACCCTAGAGTCTCCACCCAACCAGAGGTCCCCCTGCAAAAAGAAGGCTCCCTACCAACAGAGCAAAGACAGAACTTCATGCCACCAGGGGTCTCCATGCATAGCCTGGCTCAACCTTTGCAACGACCCAAACTAAGGTTGCAAACAGAAGGCTCCCTACAAACAGAGACCAAGGAAAGACAGACCTCCAATCAACCATGGAGGTCCAAGGAAAGACAAACCTCCATGCAACCGAGGGTCTCCATGCATAGTCTGGCTCAGCCTTTATGCCAACCCAAGTCTAGCTTGCAAAGAGAAGGCTCCCTACAAACAGAGGAGTCCATGCAAAGACAGACCTCCAACCAACCAGGGAGGTCCGAGGAAAGACCGACCTCCAATCAACCGGAGAGGTATGAGGAAAGACGGACCTCCAATCAAACAGGGAGGTCCGAGGAAAGACGGACCTCCAATCAAACAGGGAGGTCCGAGGAAAGACGGACCTCCAATCAAACAGGGAGGTCCGAGGAAAGCCAGACCTCCAATCAAACATGGAGGTCCGAGGAAAGACGGACCTCCAATCATTCATGGAGTTCCATGCAACAAACCTCCACTGGTTGCATGGAGGGCCATCATGTTGGCATTGGCATGAAGGCCAATCTGTGCCCGGCTCGGCCTTTACGCCGACCCACACCCAGGTGGCACTAACCTAGGTCACCATGCAAACCCAGGTTTTGCTAACACAGGGCATTATTGAAATTCGAGGCTTTACACAAATCTAGGAAATAACAACAGACACATGCGACTTGAGACTTGATGCGAATAAAATTCCTAACTCCAAAATCAATGGAGAAAACGCAAAGCAAACAAAAACTAACAAAACAAGATACATTTCAGAATTAATAACAGCATAACAAACATTATTAATTTATGCGGCCAAAGTGTTCCATAAATTTATGGAACCCTTTAAATTATTATTTCAAAACTATGCAAGTCCAGAGTAGTAGGAGTGGAGCAGAATAGTCCTATCTCAATATAATGACATATTTATATCATTATAATGAGATCACATCTCATTGTAATGATAGTATCTCATTGTTATAATGCACATAATACTATATCATCATATAGTTATGAGATATAATGTGATACTACAATTTAGTATCTCGTTTGAGTATCACATTATAATTCATATCTCCCATTATATCTCAATACTATGTAATGAAATATAGTATTATATCTCAGATATAGTATATCCCATTGTTATAATGAAATATACTATATCTGAGATATAATACCATCTCATTATATTAAGATAGTATCTATCTCATAATGATAGTTATAACAATCTCATTATATTGAGATTGTTATCTCTAGATTTTCTCTAGATTTTCTCAATATAATGAGATATACAGTACAGACCAAAAGTTTGGACACACTTTCTCATTGAATTCAATGAGAAAGTGTGTCCAAACTTTTGGTCTGTACTGTATATTATAATGAGATACAATATATATTAATATATACATATATGTTATTATAAATTATTATTATATAATAATTTATAATATATATGTATATATACATATATACATGTATATATTATTATATCTCATTATGATAATGAGATATAATAATATGTATTATTATTATAATCTCATATTAAATATAATACTATCTTTTAATGAGGTAGAATTATATATTATATTTATAAACATATATATTATAATGACATATAATATAATTAAAATGAGATAGTATTATATCTCAATATCATAATGAGATATAATACTATCTCATATTGAGATAACTGTCTCATTATATTGAGAATAATATTATCTCAATATAATGAGATTATCTCAAAATTAGATGGCATCTCATATCTCATCGTAATGAGATATAATTCTATCTCATTATATAGTAATGATATAATGAGATACTACAATATAGCATTTCATTATAATGAGATAGGATTATATATCATTGTTATAATGAGACATAACGATAATATATTGTAGTATCTCATTATAATGAGATAGCACCTCCCGATGTGTTTTTGGTTTTTTAAAATGGCTTTGTAAAATGGCCAACTATAATTTCTACAAAACGCCACATCTGTAGCCGCTCCTATGTATAAAGGGGTTTGTTGTTCCAATGCCTGTACAAGACCCCAAAGTCTCCTCTGACGGCTGATAGATGATGAGCGCTGACTTCTGAATATCTCATGTAACCGTTTACAGCCATTGCTGCCATGACTTTTAATGACGTATCACGTCAACTAGCTTATTCACATGGGATTTTTTTCTTCCGTTTATTTATCTAATGGAAGCACGTCAATTGCAAAATTGTGCTTTTTTTTTGACGTTAGTAGAATGTAAACAAAGATTTGTGCCCGTTTGTAATAGAAACACAGCTAATGAGACGTGGACTGGGCAAAAACTGCATCCGCGGGAGAGATCCAAGGCTTCAAAGGAACAAATGAATGAAGAGGTGTGTCGAGGCCTTAATGGGCCCCATTGTTTTTTAACAGCTCTAAATGTAGGCATTTTTAATCAATATTTGGAGTTGGTTTACTCACCGGACATACACGTTGCATCTTCTTTTCTTCAGGGGGCTAGAGTCAGAAAAACAGCACATTACATGCACTGTAAATCAGTAAAAAGAAAAAGAAAAAAAGTCATGAAACCCTTAAATAATTTTTTGGGGGGGCTCATTGTGGCTTGTACATCCCTCCATCAGCTGAGAAAGCCATGCATAATTTAGGTCAATTTATAGAGACGCTGCCCCTCAGTGCATGGATCTGTCACGACACGCGACATCCAAAATGGACCTCTAAGACCAATAAACTATCCCAGCTAACAAGCATCCTTTGGCATTGTGAGAAAAAATACACTGAAAAAAAAAAACATGACAATGTTGGCAGATCAAAGGGAAAGACTCTTTTCTTTTTTCCGAAGGGAGTTTGAAAGACCCATAAATTATATGTACATACACAAAGTGGAGACGCAAATGTGCTTCTAGCGACAGACGTGCCGCATCTCGGCTGAAGTCGGTGAGAGTTTCTGGAGTAAACATGTACACAATTATCTAATCAACGGCATATTCTTTTGCACTCGTGAGTCATTCCGGAGTGTCTTGGCTTACCGCTGCTGCTTGCCGTCCATATGGCGTCTCTGCACCGCATCGCTTGCTGCAACTGAGACTTTGAAGGCATTTATAGTTTAATCAATTAAATGCTGTCAAAGCTCAGGCGGGCTAACAAGCTGAAGGGCTGGAGGGTGGGGGGCGGGGGGGAGTTTACAGGGATATGCCTTTCCTCTTCAAAAGAGGCTTGATTTGCTGTGAATTAGGTTTCTCGACTTTTTTCAGGCAGAAGTTAGAGTGCATTTTTTAAGATATGTGGGAAATTCTGCGCTTCGCCGTGCTGGAAAAAATGAAGGGAAAATGACATCAAAATCTTAGAGGCTAAAAAAAAAAAAAAAAAAAAAATCAATGCATCTCTCTATTGAAGGACCTTGCAGTGATCCATCTCTGGTGAAAATTGTCAAATTGTCCCCCCTCGTTTGTGATGCCTTTACTCACATGTTGGGGAATTTGCATATCTACAGCAGCCGCAGCCATCAGGGAACGTCTGTGCCGCCATGCTGGGTTCTGGCCTACCTTGTTTCTCGGCAGGTTCTGATTGTTGCCGAGGGAAATACTCCTCCCTCCCCCTTTTTTTTTTCTTTCCAGCGCCTAATGGTTCAGGATGGAAAATTTTTGATAGAATCAGCGGGTGGCGTTATGATTAGGAGAGCCGTGGATCTTTACTTGGCTCACGTTTCGATTACAAGTCACCTCTTTAACGAGTAATGATGCCTCTAGATGCATCGCAGAGTAATGACCCCTCAAATTACCACAAAAGCGACATAAAGGAGCGCATCGGATCGGTCCCAACTCATGTTTCCTTTAGGAAGCGATAATAAAGATGAAACCAGTCTTTAGTTTACAAAAAAAAAAAAAAAACGCACAATATGTCCAAGCGATCCAAGCCGAGGAGGGGCAGCTAGCTCGAAATCGTCGGTTCCCACTAAGGTGCAGGACTCGTCCTCAGGTTTTGAGGCTTTCCGAGCCCCAAATTACAAATTTATCTTACACTGTGACGCAAGTTGTTTTTGTAACAATGAGCTCAGTGTGATCACATAACCTGTTTAACTTTCAGGGGTTAGTTTGGTATTTTGTAGTGGACGGTTCTGTTGAGATGCTAAAAGTAGGTAATGCAACAGATACGCCTCTCTTGGCATTTTCATTTTTGCATTAATCCTGATTAGGCTGCAGTTGTACTGTTCACTCAGGGACCCGCTGCAGGGGAGGTGCACTCAAAAAGCCTGAAAGAAAAATTATTTTATTTTTTATTGTATGTGTGTGTGCGTGTGTGTGTGTTGCTCCTTTTAAAATTGAAAGGGCTTCGGAGAACATACGTAACATTATTGTTATTGCAAAATTCAGCCACTGTACCGCTTCAAATCATGCTTGGTATGATGAATTTATTCAAAGTTAACCACTTGATGCAGTCCACTGCCCCACTGTTTTGCTCGTTCAGGAGGATGGACTGAAAAAAGTTGGATTTCCAAGTGAAAATGTAGAAATGACCTAAAAAATATTCAATATGGCTGTTACGGACGTAGAATGCAACAAGAATTGCGACAGCATACTTATTATTTCCAGGTCTGGTGGTTTGTATCTCATTACACAGTTACTGTACTCAATCTGTCAGTAAATATCTCCTATGTTTGAATACATAAAATGCCTAGAAATGAGCTGAGATTTTGTTGTTGTGATTGCTTTGAGTAAAAAAATGCCATGGTTGTCTCAGTGTTGCAGTATCTACATAAAAGTTTAAGCCAATCTTTTATGGTGCATTAAAGTCTCATCTAAAATGTTGATAAGTGGTTATAATAATTGCCATTTAGCAATGTGGCGGACTGGGTGCACTCTGCCTCTCATTCAATGACTCCTGGAGATGGGCAATAACCTCCAAGACCCTGCATAGAGAAGGGGAATTAGACCGTAGATGGATGGATATTGTGTATAAAATGTATATCTTATTTTTTTTTTATAGAAATTCTAAAGAATGATCTAAAATCCCTCCAAAGCAGAAGTGGAGCTAGGCATTTTTTTGCTGTTGTTTGTCAGTTTGAATGACAAAGTAAAAAAAAAAAAAAATCCATCATAATCTAATTTTATCCATCATTTTTAAAAATGATTATGACACATTTAATTCCACTTCATTTTCATCTTGTTCAGTTAATATTCAAGAAGGCGAGCAGAGAATCCACACAGTGCCATCTCCCGTCAAGCAGATGATTTCACTTTTTTCTCCACTTTGCGTGTAAAATTCAAAATGTCCGCATCAAGCGGTGTGAATTGTACTCTATAAAATTGACAGAAAAAGTCAAAAGTTGGGAAATATTCCAATAACGTAACTCCTGCTCTCTAGCTAATGTAAGTTAGTCATTTAGTCAGGCTAATACCTTGGCTAGGTGATCTGATGGTGCGTTCACACGTAACGCGTTTTGAGCGTCAGGGGCGTCTGGTTTGCATTCAAAGTCTATGTGGAGGAACGTCGAGGACCTGTTGCTCAAAACGCATTTGGTGTGAACACAACAAAAGTGCGCACGCGTCGGACTCGAAGCGTGAGACGCGTTTTTGACGCGCGTAACACGGTTGGTGTGAACGCACCATTAGTCGGTTAGCTGTAGTCTCAGCTTAAAAGTGTGATTGATGGTTGGTGTTCCACAGGCTGACTTTGTCTTTCAAGACAAAAACGATTTCAAATATGCAGAATTTGTCTTTGTAGTGAGTGAGGAAAAGGTGAAGCAGCTTTTGTTCGGCCAGCTAATTGAGTTAGCATAGCAACAGGTGAGCTAGCATTACTGCATTAATACATGTTCCATCAAGTTGTACCAAAACATTGGTCAATCCAGGGAAGATACGTACCTTTTAATGGTATCTCATTAAAATGGCTTTATATCACAGGAGAGGTGTGATGGGAAATTTCAACATAAATTTTTTTGTAAAACCTAGGAATTCTGGTAATAGCTCCATGGCTAACTGCAGTAGTTTTTTTGCCTGGTGTCTGAGATCAACAACTACTAAATACCTCACTGTGAAGTTGGAAGTTGTGCGAGACCTGGTTGTCTGGTCTAGCAGTTGACTTCAGTGATGCATTGAATACGAGGTTATCAAACAGTCCCAACACACTAAACAGGAGTCACGCTACGGCTAACCTGCCACCCTCTTTGAAGTTTTCCAACCATCTGTCACCTGTAGGTGTTTTCCATGTCCCGGTAGAGCGCTCACTAATCTCTGAACAATTCAACTGGCCATTTACTTCCTGCAAAGAAGGTCAGCTGGAGGTATGAAGGACATTTGAATGATCAGTTGGTTGGGAGCAGCTTCCCTTTCAGCCCTCCAACGACAACCAGCTTTAACACACAATTCGACTACCTCCCGCTTCCGAGAAGGAACAGATGGTGGGTTCTGGCAGCATTTCATTGGCTGGAAAAACACCCTTTTGATTGAGATGCCCATTCTTTTACATGTCTAAAAAAAATAATTATGCACAGAGAGCAAACAGTGCACATTAAAAAAAAGCACTGAAGTGGAGCCAAATTATGTCTTGCTACGTATGCAAAGTCTTATAGACCATCTGGTTGGTGCATTTTGGTAGTTCAGGTTTCACTACATTTCCAAGAAAGCTCCAAGTCGGGGAGTGAAGTCACGTCTTTGGAACAAGAACTGTGTGCTCCCTCTCTGTATCGAGCTTGGTGACATTTGAGTTTTTGAGAAAAAAAAAAACTTTAACAAAAAAAAAAATCTCAATAAAGATTAAACGTTTCCATTTGCCAGGCCTTCTTCATTAACCGCAGTAATCAGCTAATGGCCAACTTTTGTCACCCGCTTCCAGCCGCTTTAAGCCTGCGTTACAGTCACTATTTGCCTTATATTGGTAGTGACAGCGCGTGCAGGCCCCGGGTTTCTCAAGCGACTCCTAAGAGTATCTTCTAATCCGGTAATTGGTGTAGCGAATAAGCGGGAAAGTGAGCGGGAGAATAGGAGAGGGTGTTTACGGAGAACACACAGAGAGGACTAACCCTTTTCTTTCTTTCTCTAATTAGCTGTATTAGACAAAGAGCCCTGGGAGAAGACAGATTGCATCCCATCTCGAGTGTGAGATCACCGTTGTTGGATTCGCCCTCAGAGGAAAAGCGAGTGAAACGCAAATACGAAAAGAAGGGAAAAAAAAGAAAAAAAAAGAGCTGGGGAGCCAACATGCCTCCCGCGGCTCTCGAGGGCCAGGGGCCAAACCTCTGAGGGCATGTTGACATTGGAGCTCAGAAGGATGGGAAATAAGTTCAGCGAGAGCACTGTTTATCTCCAATATGTTCCCTGCTGCGTTTGTAGATTAAATTTCTCACATAAAGATAAAAAAGAAAAAGAAAGGTCAATTGAATTACTATGATACAATTAACTCAATCAATGCCATTTATGAAGGTTTATAAAATTGGAAACTAGCGGCTAAGAGTAGACAATGTTATTGTAGGAAAATGTACTTTTGGAAAAATAAATGAGGCTACTTTTATTAACATATTAGAATTAAGTTCCACTAAGGGCTAAACAATGACTCCTGGATTGGTCCAATGAAAAATACGTTTGTTTTTGGTCCCATCAGCTAATGCAGGCATTTTGTTTTTAGAATAAAATTGAGATAACATTTCATCGTGCAGGAATAATATTAGATATTGGAGTTAAAACCTGAAGCAGGTACTTACCACTTTAAAATGATAACAAGCAACCGTTTCTTTAAAATATATTCTTAGACTACATTTGCATTGTTCACAAAGATACAACCAAGTTTCTATTTTGAAAAGATATGTTATTGCGACCTTTTTCTATCTATGTAAAAACTAAACAGATTTGAAAATTTAATACCTTTTGAAAGGTATTAGATACCTTTAAACAGGTAAAGGTAAACTATACATATGTATTGTTTTTGTTTCTCTCTAATTCTACTGAATTCCACATCTTACAAGACGAACACATTCTGTCGTATAAAACGCATCGACAATCATGGTCGCAAAGAAAAACACAGAACTCTATTAGGATTAAGTTGATCAATATTAACAGCGTTTAAAAGTTATGTAATGGACAAGCAAAGCAAGCGGTGCAAGAGAGGAAACAGCCAATTCATTAGACATGCAAAAACCAACAATCAAGGGAGGAGCTTTCCTCCGATTTCATCTTTCTAACACCTACTCTGCAACCCCTGACTCGCCTCCTCGGGCGAGTCATTACGCACGTTTGGGTCATTAAGCAACAGCACAAACTGGAGCCAAATGGATGGCTGGGTCAGTGACTCGTGTCCCAATTGCCAAATTAGTGACTTCTATGGCCCTATTAGCCTGATTGTTCTCACTACAACTTAGATGCCCGTTTCTACAGAACTGCAGAAATCTTTTTGGATTAGAGATGAAGCGTCTTGAAGTCTTGACGACATTTTCAACATCTCCTTCCTAAAAGAGGAAACTGATGCTCAGGACAACTGGTTGGGAATAGGAATAACTCTTAGCAGGTTGGAATTGAATGAATCAAATAAAGAAAAACTAATACATTTCTGTGTACTCCACATCAGATGCATTTTTGACCATATCATCTGGGTCTAGGTGGTTTAACAGGCAAAATATTAGACTTCTGTACTTGCTATGACTCAGGATCAAGCTGTTCACCGTCAACTTTTACCAAATTAATGTTGGTATGAGGGTCTGCTTTTTGTTTTAGAAAAATTTGCAGGTGATGAATGCAAAGGCTACCGACTGCAAAGATGAATGTTTAGCCGGTAATTAATGTGACTTGGGCCTAATTCAATACAGGAACCCAAAGCAGTTTTTTGGATGGGATTTTAAATTTCCTAAAAAAAAAAAATTTTTTTAAATGGAACCAGATTTTAATATGCAGTAAAACATTGTTACTGTGGCAGTGAAAGCAGTCGCTTTGGAAGGCCCAACTGGCTTACTCCCAAACACAGCTCCGTAAATGTAGTTCGGGAGGATGGCAGGGAGAGGCGATTGTTTCATTATTTTTTTTCCCCCTCTAAAAAGTGGATCAGTTCCACAATCCCAGATATTGCCATCTTCGGTTTCAAGATTGTTTACGAAACGACAACTTATATAACAAGGGTCCTCTCATGGCTTTAAGTACAGATCTAAGTCAAATTGTTGTGCCACACAGAACAATCGGATTCATTTATTCAAATCCCAAAAACCAGTCGTCTAAGAAACTCGTACCAAATCTTTCCCACATTCCAGTGTGAAGTTTCAGTCCTTCACATAAAAGACACAAACAGTATTAACTGTTGTAAAAATTACGCTAATCACTTGATGGCTTACGCTTTAAAAGAATCTTAACAACAGTAATCTCTTCAAAACACAGCAGATTTGCTTTTTAATATTGAGAAGGGTCCAATAACCTTTTTATGAAGTTTTTTTTTTGGATGATTTAATCCATTTCAGATGGAGGAAACCACTCTCAATCTGTTGAACAGCTGATTCCTTGAATCATCAACTTAGCTGGATAAATTATTCATCAGTGGATTCCTGCAGTGTGCCAGTCTTCTACCCAGTTTTTTCTTCTTATATATATATATATATATATATATATATATCCTGGTAGACTTCTGGGACTCGAAACACCTTCTTTTCTCTTGTGATTTACAAAATGTTCAACTGAGTTATGGTCATCAATTATGTCTGTTTTCACTGCAGTGTGTAAACCAAAGCACCAAAGAAAACCTATGCGTGCAGATGTATACAGAAAACCCCATCCTGGGAATAGATCCTGAAACATTCTACTTTTTACAAATCTGCTTTTTCGGTATTCTGCTAAATGTCGAAAAATGCACAACTTTGCAATTGTGCCGTTTCCATTAAATGAGAAATGCAATTCAAATAAGTAAGTGTGTTCATGCAATAAGTCATTATAACTCATGGAAGCAAACCTTAACAGAGATATAATGATATTTCAGCCACAGCACTAACACCCATAAGCCAGCAGAGGAGAATTGGCGTCTTATTCCGGCGTTTGAGCGACAAGCCCTTTATAATTGGGAATGGATACGTATATACAGTGTTTAAGGAAAATTGTAGTGGATACTTTTAGAGAAGAGCTAACAGATTCAACACTTGGGAATGACAAACTTAACTTTTAATGATGTGCGCAATGTTGCGAGACCTCCAGTGGAGCAAGCTGCACATTGTCCAAGGAAGCCGGTGTCTACAAATAAGCATGTTGCTGTTGTACACCAACTGTGTTTCAATTGCACTTTTGCAAAAATACACAATTATTGACCTGGTTGAAAAACCACCTCATTCCAGCGCAAAACATTTTTTTGGTGGCAAATGTGAATATTTTTCAAAATTGCCATGTTTCCATGAAGCAAATTTACTTTTGTAATTCCAATTTGTGCAATTCCATGGTCAACAGAGATGGAGCAGGTGCCATCTACCGTGTAGCTCATTGCATCATTGAACTGGTTTCCATTTTAGAACCATTTCAGTTTGTAGTTTAGTTAGTTTCAAAGTGAGCTCTCAGACAAGCAACTGCAGGCTTTTTTCTCGTGTGCCTTCGGTTGCTCAAGGTAGTTTACATCCAAATTTGTGTTTGCAATTTGAGAGTGAATACTTTATTGCCAAAAGTATTCAGAATCTTTGAATTCAACGGTTTCAATCTCTTCTGCTAACACATGAGGAAAATCCAGGACTTAGGAATGCACATTCCTTTACAAGCATCGACAAAGTAAATGCATCGGAGCACAGTGTACCGCGATGGGTTGCTCACCTGTGCAGTACGTTAATTTGTGCAATTTTTCTTCTAAATATTCTACAGACAACTATTAGTGTTATGATTAAAACGTGCAAGCACTTGCAAATGTAAAAATGAAGAGTGTGCTCATTAGATGCCGAGATGCCCAGAGGACACCAACGTTCTGCTGAGTCGATAGCTGGAAACCTCCGCATCATTTCAACGCTGCTTTCAAGATGAGCTCAACAACAGCGTGTGGAAAAGCTTCACGGCCGAGCAGCTGCATTCAGGCCTTAACTTGCGTCGCCGTACGCAAAGCCAACCACAACGGCGCAGTGGTAGAGCATGCAGCGGCAATTCTGAGCAGGTTCATGCTCCAAACTTTGTGGGGACGGTTTGGAGACGCTCCTGGAAGTCAAAGATGCTAATAACCACTCGACTTAACGTTCTGGAAACCGTTCGCAGAATAGTTGGAGATGAAAGTAGTGTAAAGGAAAGATTATTTTAAAGTCAACAGCACACCACTCGGGTTCATGTGTGTGCGAAGGCAGAAAGGAGAATATTTTCTGGTCATAAACTGTACAAAGATCTCACGTCGCGAAAGAAAAACAGGCAGCAATATCGTGACGTGCCCTCATAAACAGAAAGACTGTAGCAAGCTTTTGTGGTATTTGACAAAACTGTTGAATATGCATTACAGTAATGCTTTATGAAATTGAAAATGCCCTTTAGATAAAAAGACAGAAAGGCTAGAAAAAAATGATTATGTAAAATGTTAAGGACAGTGGACAATTTAGCAATAACCTACTACATAAACACTGGCACAAATGATGATGCTTAACGTTACACAGCAGTGACATCATACAAACGCTGGTCGCTCTTCTTTCTCCAGACGCTTTTGTCTAATTTTTTTTATTTATTTCTTAAACCGTTTACGTACGCAAAAAAAACCAGCTTAACACTTCAGGGTATTAGGGAAAGAAAACCCAAAATATAACCTCTGTAAACTTGCAAGCCTTCCTAAAACAACGAACAGAGAGATATTAAAAAGACGGGGACCAAAGCGTTCCCATCACTGCGGATAACGGCTTTCATGTTACATTGTTGTTTGATTAATTATTGACCCAAATGAATATTGATTAGGGCAGCTTTAACTGCACTTTGATTGTTATGCACAGATATACTCAGAGCCGACAGTTAAGGGGGGATGACGGTGTGCTCTGGATATCAATACGACACACGCAAAAGTATTCACACTCCTTAAACTGTTCCACGTGTTGTTGTCACTTTACAGTCTTGTAGGCACAGACTGTAACAAAACACAAGAATACTTGACCAAAAGAATGATAATTGTGGATTGAGCCCCTTTTAATTTAAAATGGAGGCTACGCTGGAACTGAGACTTGGCTAGAGGCTCACGTAATTAACGTGAGCTACAATGTAAAGGTTAAAATAAAAGCATATTTGTTTTCCCGTTACTCATAATATATCTGAATCTGAGAAATGCTGTGGGGGAAAAAAAAATAGGGGAAAGAAAAACAAAACAAAAAATAACCAATCAGGTTTCTGGATGGTGGTAAAAGGTTTACCCCAACAGAGTTTCAACTGAAAATTAATACACAACACTTCACAGTTTCGTTTATGGAAAGACTTGGAAACCATGTACTGTATCATTACCCATTGACCGTTGAAAATAAATTTGCTTACTGGAAACACGGCAATTTTGAAAAGGCAAAATCAAATTTTTTGATACGTTTTCACACTAGGATGAGGCGTTGCAGTGAAATTTGTGTACTTTGCAAAACAGTATTTTGGCATTACATGAGTCGTGATGTTGCTACCTATCGGAAAAGGGGAAGACTTCTCAATCTGTTGCTGCAAAAAGTGTGAAAAATTTCAAACGGAGGGGTCCCGTATACTTTCCAAGAACCAGTAGTTTACAGAAAGTTGAGCAGATGTTTTTCTTTTAAAAATTGGTGATACACAGATCTCAAGAGATCACACTCATCCTCTGAGTGGATCACCTTTTCAGACTGGTGACATGAAAAGCCTCTGGTACTTCAGGTTTGATGAATAAGCTGCAGAAAAAAAGAAAAAGAAAAAAAACAACATCCAGAGAGTTTGCACATTTTTATCTGCAGAAAATTTGTTTTCCAGTTTAGCTCATTTCGTCTGCGTTTTATGCTGCCAAGAGACCCGGGGCAATTTTCTGTGTGCCACAGAAGCAATTACACTTTAAAAAAAAAAGAAAAAAAAAGCCTCATCCTTGTTCAAGTCCCGCATCAGGGCTTTTAGCGGGATAATTTAGTGAAAGGATAATACAGTTAATCTGTGGACAGGAAGCTCTGCTGAAGGTGTCCTCCGCTATAAACAGAGCTGGTGCATTATCTATTACACAGATACTTAACATTCACACCCTTTATTATCTCCGTGCATGAGGCTGGTTAAAATAACGAGGAGGCAAGATTAAACTACTCATTGAGCCTCTTTAGGCAAAAAAAAAAAAAAAAAAGATTAAATAAAAACACTTGGAATCTATTTTCATTTCTGTTAAAAAGTGCTGAGGATGAACCTTTGAGGTTTACGGAGCGGGCTGGCTGAGAGGGGAGGGGTTCAATGCGAGCCCGTACATACAAATGACAGATCCTTGAGCGGGGCGTGTGAGATTGCTGAGATATGCTTAAATCCTTTTTCATTCTGCTAAGAAAAGTGCGCCTGTGCGCCCACATCATGATGTCTCCCGGCTGTTTTGATGAGGCCGGGCTCTGTTTAGAATGGGCGAGGCGTTTCTGTGTCCTTCAGCTTTAACGGCGGCAGCAGCAGAACAGGCTGCAGACCAAAGAGAGCGTCCTTTATTGTGTTAAGTAGCAATGATCCAAATGGGGGACCCTTTCCCGACTCCCAGGCACCCGCCCAACAAGACCCTCCTGGGTGCAATGTTCCTCACCAGGCCTTGAATCGCAATGTGCAGCCACTCTCACCGCCGGGGCCCATCAAGCTCCAAACACCCGCAGCATTATTCTGAAATCCGCTCACGCTACTCTGCTCTACATATGTGTGTGTGAGCAGGTGTTAATATTTCAGTCGACTGAATTATACCCGTTCTCTCGGCTGATGCAGTATTTATGGCCCGCTTGGTGTGCTGCATGCAGACACGGCTCAGAGTAACCACGATCGTCGTGGTTTCACGTGTGGACAATGGCGTTCAGGTGACGCTGTGGTATGAAGGAAGATGGGGTGGATATGTGGAAAGGTGTCTTTTGCTTCGTCAGTAAAAATGAAACTTTAGTGAAGGCTAGTTATTTTTGAAGAGTTTTGCTGAGGGTGATTAAACAAAACAGGCAGTTTAAATATTTATTTTTGCTGTGATTGTGTTTTACTACAACTGTTGCCTTACAACCAGAACAATAAGTACTCTGTCAGGTTCATTTTAGGTTGACCTAAGCTTGGCAATATGAAAAAAAAAGCTAAAGCTACAGAATGTATCTTTTATTAAAAAAAATAAATAAATAAAATTCTACATATTTGTTAAAACTGCCAGTGTTATACAGTATAGTATGAGATGGATCAAATGTGAAAAAAAAAAATCAATCTACTCTGCCTTCTCCCAGTGCTAACCGCAGAAATATACTGCTTTGTCAGAAACAACCAACCAATCAGAGCTAAGAGGCGAGGCTTATTGCTGTCAATCATGCTGGTATATGTGCTTGCATCCCTCTTGCTCTCTGTTATGCTATGCTATCTTCTTCCTAACTGTAGAGTCTATTGTGAGTGCCATGGCTAGTTATCATAGCCACCGAAGAAGGCGGCTAAATGGTCACCCTGCAACAGTAAGTTGTTTCTCCTCCATTAGCACATTAAGCACTGCATAAACGAGCTTGATTGACAGTGCTAAGACCCTCCTCCTGGCTCTGACTGGATGTTTCTGACTGAGCTGTGCATTTCAGCAAATGATGAACGTACCATTTGGAAGAGGTGGAGGATCTTGATTTTTTTCTGTCTCATGCTATACTGTCACAAAATAGTGACAGTTTTAACAAATATGTTAAAAAAAACAAACAAACAAATATAGTTTTGTAAACGTTACATACTTCAGCTTTAAGTACCCAGAGGCTCTGGCCAGAGTTGGAAGTCATTTGATGCCCATGTAAACAAGTGCTAAGGTTACAAATGTTTTTCTGTTAGGAGCTGGCACATCCCGAACTGAAACCAGAGGCACTTCCTGGAGCGTCCATGTCTGTCAGCACAACAGCCTCTTCTAGAAACGCATCTTAGTGCCAAAATCTATGCATGTTCCTCATCCCTCTGTGTGCTATAACTAAATTAAAGGTTGCGAGAGCTCTTGTTAGACCTCAGAGTCTCTAAGAGGCATAGTTAATGAGTTAATGATCAGTGTTGGTGAGTATGTGATGTGGTGTCTGTTTCCCACACAAAGTCACTGAATGACCTATTGTGACACTGAACTATTTTAGCCTCTTTGTTTTTCAGTCCACAGAATGGAGAATATCTGCAGTGAGGGGACGGCAAGAAGGAGGACAGGATGCATTACAACGAGCTATTTCTGGCCAAAAGGTAGACACGGGGTGTTAAATTCAATCCAGGCAATGTTTGCCAGCAATGGTCACACTTTCTCTTGCCCAAGTCATAACAGCCAGGAAAGCCAACAGCAATCAAAACCTCATATTCTAAGCAAGGAAGTAGTAAAAGTGCTTATGAGGGGACAATCTTCAGAGAGAAAGATTGTGCTTCTCACTAGAAGATTTTTTTTATTTTTTATTATCTGAAACAGAATGATTCCATTCAGTATCTGCCAGTAACACCCACTTCTAAAAGTGGACCAACTGTAGTGTTGAGATAATAAACCAATTTGCTGTTTTCCAGGACAGAGGGATTCAAAGGTATCACCTGTAAAGGTAGCACAGACCTGATATTCCCCTGCCCTTAAATCAGCCCTCACCAGAAGTCTTTGCTCCCCCTCTTTAAATATTAATGTACTCTTAGACAACTGCAATTTAAATTCAGGATGTAAAGCTAGCTGTGGTCACCTTCGGATCTACCGCCCAAGGATTTACTGCCCAACATGGCGGTAGATCAATAGATGGATAGTGTGTGTGCGCTCACCGTGATGTGGATGCTACCCTGACCTGTTGTGGTGAGTAGAGAACTGAATTAAATTGAAACCCTCACCAACTTGTAGGTAATGAACAAAAGAGTACAAGCACCTAGAATTACCTTCCTTTGTAGTGTGACTGAGGACTACTTCCAAACTGCATCAACACTTTGGCAATTTTGGAAAACATCCTTCATAATGAAGGTAATCAGTCCTCATTTAAATAGCTGCCATTTTTTCTTGCCCTTGAATGTATACTTGTGGCTCCACCATGCTTGATACACCAGTAGCATCTTCCACAGCAGCTTTACACTCACGATTGTACCCCACTCCAGGGTCCGTACTGGCATGAGTCGGACTCTACGGCCGCACGCGTCGCATTTGCACTCCTGATTAACGTTCTGAAAGACCATGAACCTGACGCACCGCCAGCTTGATGTAAAATTACCACAAGTTCATTGGGAAAGCTTTGTACGTGTTCAAAACAAGAGAAGACGTAGATTAGTGTGTGATGACGATGCCTTCTGAGCCGACCGCTCTTTGCCAATTGCTGCATTTAGTTAAGTTTAAATATTTAAATGAATTAAAAGCGGATTTGGGTGAATCAAAGTCTTCCTTTGAGTAAAAGACTGTGGGTAAATGTGGATTTTTTTTCTATGAAACTAAAGAGAATACAAAAAACGTAGCTATTAAGAAATCTCGTTTGTGTTGTAGCTAACACTTTCCTTTACTGGAGGAGAGGGGGTCAAATTTGTTTCACTCATAAAGTCAAGGGGCCGTACGAAATCATTTCAGGAGCTGCAAACACACACAGATGGAAAAAAAAAAGATAATTCTTAAAAATGCATGGAGTAGTCACTGCAGGGGCCAAATATAATCCAGTCATAGGTTCTACACTGAATGTCAACGTAAGGCTGGGTGATTGCAAAGAAAGATACATTTATTTTTAAGGGTTTTTACCCGACTTTACCAGAAGAAGCAATAAGAGTGGATTGCACTGCAATACTCTGGTGAGTTTTCCAAAAAAATATATTGTTTTTCATCGGGTAACATGCCGATCGTGGTTTCCTGCAAATTCCAAACGGGCCGCATAACAAAATTAAACTTGTTGCGATGGCAATTAAGGGGCTGGTAATTATACCGGAATAATATTGCTGACGAGTAAAGTCGGGGTGCGATTTGAAATCCTAATTTGGCACAGAAGCGCCATCCATCAATCTTAAAGGAGCCGGGATGAACTGAGGATTTTTTTTTTCTTTTAGTTTAACAAACTTGTTAGCAAATCATTAAAGTAAATTTCCTTAGAGAAAGAACCGGGAAAGATTTGCATACTTGTCCCCCGCCCCCTACAGTGCTTAATAATAAATGATGAAAAGAAGCTGCACTGTTCAGGAAGCACTCTCGTATTTGATCAGTGTCAGTGATGTAGTTATTCATGTTAACTGCTTTTTAAGCCTGCTTGTTTGTGTTACATGTGGGGCCTTCAGATTAGGAGCAGCGTAAATTACTGAAAGCCAGAAGCCGAGTGACTTACTGCGCTTACATAATGTGTCAAAATCTTCCAGGCAATTCAGCGCCGAGCACGTCGGTGTGCATCGGAAAAACAGTTTGCGGCGCCACGCTGCAGCGCGGCCGTTGTTCCATTGTTTCCCCCATATGGGGCGATGTCAGCAAGCAGACAGCTTCTTTACACGGGCTCACAATGAAGGTCAGCCTGAGGTCGTCGGTCTCCCAAGCCCTCAGCTGGGGAGCAACACTGTATCCTCAACACACACACACGCATATATTCACAAATAGATTTCCCCCATTACATATGAAAGGATCCTGGCAAACATCCAGGCAGAGCGGTTCATTTTGCAACATTGTTCATGCGTGCGACCTTTTATCTCTATCAGTTTCTCTCTCTGATCCCCTTTTCTCAGCACTTTTCTCACATTCTGTGAAACATCAGCGATTCTGACTGAGTAATGAATAGCAAGATAACTTGTGAATGACCTGCTCTAGTAACTACTGTAGTTACCTTTACTTGAGTGAAATTTTGAAAATTATGTACTTTTCTGAGAATGTTTACTATGCTGCACTTTTTACTTTTACTTGAGTAATTTCATTAGGACGTATCGCTGCTCTCACTTGAGGAAAATGTCTGGAATTCCTCTGTACTCCCCAGGCTTTCCATGTGGACTGGGCCAGGGATTGTGTAAATATTTTAAATTAAGAGTAGTGAGAGCAAAACGACTACGACAAAAAAAAAAAATTGCGAGATATAAACGTATATAGATAGTCACAACCCAAACACAATAACACGACCGTTATTTGTCCACACGGACGCTGCCAAACTCAGTTCACACAGAGCTTTATTTTGCCATAAAATACACATTGTCTTTTTTTGTCAGAAGGAATATTGAAGCTCGGGAAAATCTCTAAAAATGTGTCCGATGAAGGGCAGCCATTTATTTTTATGTAAGCACCGAGGCCTCCCTCAATCGCCACGGCGCCGTAACGAACAGCTGACGGCCAGCAGAGACCACCGCCGCGGCCGTTTTACGTCACGTGAATGTGGCGCCGGACGAACGGATGACGCAGAACTTCCCATTTGGTGTTCTGCAAATCGTAAAAGCCGTTAGCATCAGCTCCTGTTTGTTTTCTCGACGTGCAATTATCGCTGTGTGCGTTGTGACCAAATTCACGGGCTGGTTTCTTTCTGTTAGATTCCCCCCCACCCCCAACCCTCGCTGCCCTCCAGCACATGGAAACGCCTCTCCAGGGAGAGATCCAACACACACTGGTTTTCTGGATAATGAGCTGGGAAAAAAAGGCATTTGTAATGTAGACCATCATCGGCAGGTCTGATGTGATTGTGTCAGGATCGATAAATAATGTGCGAGGTGTGGTCTCAATTTCTCGAAAAGCCCTTTTACTATTCTCTATCTGAAGGAGGCTGTTTAATTATGCAAGCCTACAGGTGGGGGAAGGCGAATAGGGGAAACACAAGAGGATTACTTTATTTACTCGTGGGCATTGGTGAAATCATTGAGGGTGCATTCACACCAGCCCTGTTTAGTTCACTTTAATTGAACTCCAGTTTGTTTGTCTGGAAAGTTCGGTTCGTTCGGGGTAGGAGTGAACACGCAATCAGACTCCGATGCCAACCAGAAAGCGAACTCTAATCCACTTCAGCCGGCTCGGCTGAAATGGACTCTGGCGCGGCTCAAGTGCATATGTGCAACATGAGACCACTCAAAAAGCAGGACGCAGGCTACAGCGCAGGGCATTCTGGATAAATACAACCCAAACTCACAATGGTTTTTAGCGCTAGAGGGAAAATGGCTCGTGGTCTTTCACCAACAACAGCAAAAGAAATCCTGCAGCCAATAAAATCTCACGCCACTCCATTGTTGTTCACATTTTGTGATGGAGGAAGTTGTGCCCACGTCGTCTTCTGAGGTTTTATGTTGTTTCCTTCAGTGGTTCTTGGTGCAACGACACCATAGGAGAGGGGAGGAGCAAGATTTTCAAAGTGTTTGGATCGTTTGACACAATGCAGTGTGAAAGCGAACCACACCAGCTGAAAATGTAACAAATGTTGCAATTTCAGTCTCCAATCGAACCGAGTCTACCGGTAAAAACACCCTTAAAGACAAACTAGAACAAAAAAACACAGTATAATATTTATTGTTAGACCAACTGGAATGCTCAGAGAATCTCCTTAGCTAATAGTAGACAGAAACTGAAGATGCAAGTCTCTAAAATGGATGGTTTTTTTCCCCCTCCCCACAACACAAATAAGGCCAGCCAGAGAAGAAAGCTTCAGTCCAGTTTTGGGAGACATGGCTGATACCAAAGAGGGACAGAAAGATGGCCGACAGATTTCTGAAAGATGGAGGGAGGTAGCCTATTTAGAAAACACAGGCACTGAATTCACCTCGCTGTTGCTCACCGGTCAAAGTATGGATGAGGGCAAAAAAAGGACAAGGCTCATGTTCTTTCATTTCTCTTCATTGCTCAAGGAAAACCCCTGCTTGGGAAAAGAAAATGGTCTTATATTGGGAGCTGTGACCCACTTTCACCCATACATGCTCTGGCTATGACACACACGTTCCTCATGCTCGTACGCAAGCTGCAGCGCGTCAGTGAAGGGGAAAGCGAACGCATCTGGAAAAAAATCGTCCTGTGGGAGCCGTCGACGAGATTTTCGAGGGGGGGTTGTTGCGTCTGCCATAACTTTGGTAGCGAAGCGCCTCGCCGGGTGGCTTCCCAAAGCGCACGCTGTGGCATCTCATAATGGCTGCTCAACTAGCTGGTAAGCCACATTAGCGCTTACCCAGGTCCTGACAGGAAAGGAGGCGAAGCACCTAGAGGAGGCACACGAGACCACAAGATGTATAAATAATTGCACATCAATGTTTAACTCGACTTTATGTGCTCACTCAGAAGGAATGGGAAGCGTTTTCAGCTCCCTGCTGCTCGGGAGAAGCTGAATTGACAAATGTTTTTTGTGTTTTATTTTATTTTTTCTTGAATGCGACGGTCTTGAATTTCCAAATGCACCACTGAGGCCTGGGTTGCAGTCATTGGAATAAAAAATATATATATGTAAAAAGAAGAAGAAGAAGAGAAAAAATAGCAAAACACGTGCAGTTGGATTTAAAAATGTACCTGCTAATAGGACATGTGATGACTGGGAAAAGATGCCTTTGGGCATTTCACAATAAAAGGTGTTTTGGACTTGATTTACAGCAGAAGCGCCTTGTTGTGGCTGGAAAGAGGTTGAAAAAAGGGGATAATAGTTCTCTGCTATTAGAACTGGTCAAGTGGTTGGACAAATGTGATTTACTGTTCAACAAAATACAGATAGAAGTAGAATTCACGCCAGATGATTTATGTCACTATGTCATAAATAGCGTTTCCGCTTACACCGGAGCACCATTAAAAAAGTACAAAACACGAGATTCTAACCGTTTTTTTTCTTCCATACATGCTACGCTAACATGATTGTCTCCGTGGTTACTAAAGGCTAGACGCATACCTTCTTCATAACGCCATATTTGATACTTATAAAATACATGAACGTTAATCTTCTTACCTTGTAAAAAGTGTTCGCTGCAAATCCGCGATTTCCCCGAGGGCTGCCAGTCATTTGTGATGGACGGCTGCCATCTATCCGTCGCCGCCGTATCGTCATTAAAAGTTAAGCAACAAAATGACAAGTTTTGTTTGCATCCCTGTCTGTTTGAGCAGCCGACCGCGCAGCACCCTGCGACCACTTCTAAAGTGAAATCAACTAATCAGCTGGAGCGCACAGGTTGTTTTGACGTCCGTCATGGCGCAGTGGGCGGAGTTCTGAAGAGCGTGACGTCACGCGCAAAAGGTCAATACTGCTCAGGTTGTTTGCTTAGAATATTCTAGAACTTTGTGGAAAATGCGAGTAACTTCTAGAAAAGCGCAGAACTAACTGGAGCGTCCAGGAAAATAGAGCAGCGTTTTACAGTGTATAAAATGTTCTAGAAGGTTCAATATGGCCATAGAATGTTATAGAAGGTTCTATATGGCCATAGAATGTTCTAGAAGGTTCTATATGGCCATAGAATGTTGTAGAAGGTTCTATATGGTCATAGAATGTTCTAGAAGGTTCTATATGTTCATAGAATGTTCTAGAAGGTTCTATATGGCCATAGAATGTTATAGAAGGTTCTATATGGCCATAGAATGTTCTAGAAGGTTCTATATGTTCATAGAATGTTCTAGAAGGTTCTATATGGCCATAGAATGTTCTAGAAGGTTCTATATGTTCATAGAATGTTCTAGAAGGTTCTATATGGCCATAGAATGTTCTAGAAGGGTAAAGACTGTTTAAGAATAATCACGAGATGAGCATGGCTATAAGGAGATGAATCACTCACAACAAAATCCCACAAATTTGTTTGTTTTGTGCCACTACAACCTACTCTGGACTATTTACATATTTATTTTGTCCTTCTTGTGCTCAGCTTTACTTGTTCTGATTTTCAAAGGATATATTTGTCGTTCTTACTAAATTACTTAGTAATTTCCAGGCGACTGTCAGCAATTGCTTTTGCAAGACAATTTGAACACGGACGGTGTGACTGTGGTGCAGCCGAAGCCTTTTCCTTCATTCTTCACTCTCGAAGAATGAAGAATGAAGAAAGAATCTGTAATAATTTACAGATTTAAAAGTATCCTTCATGTTGATTCAAAAGCTTTCGCTGTTCTTCGGAAAACATGATTATCAATCCTAAAACTGTCCGACACCAGTTTGTGATTTTCCTCTCTGTCTGGTTGAAAGGTGATGTTTTTTATGGGATTGCTGGATGGAAAATGAGACTCGGAAATGGAGAGAGTCCAACTAGGACAACTAGTTTACAGCAAAAAACAAATGAGCGGGCTTGACATCTGGGTGCAGCAATGGACTCAGACCTTAACTTTCAAAGTCACATAAAGACAGTTACAAAGTCGGCCTTCTATCACCTGAAGAACATTTCCACGATTAGAGGACTAATGTCTCAGCAAGATCTATAGAAACTCATCCATGCGTTGCTCTTTAGTCGCACTGATTACTGCGACAGTACCTTCGCAGATTTGACTAAAAAAATCATTCAGCTGCAGCCGATCCAGAACGCTGCTGCTCACGTTCTCACTAAAACCAGAGAGCACATGGAGCCATTTCACTGGCTGTTGTTTGCTGTTGTTGTATCAACCTTCCAGGTCCCTCGGGTCATCTGGTTCCGGTTCTGCTCAGCATCACCCGGAACCAGAACCAAACACAGAGAAGCAGCATTCAGCATCTATGCACCACAAATCTGGAACAAACGTCCAGAAAACTGCAAAACAGCTGAAACACAGAGTTCCTTTAAATCTGGTCTACAACCCCGCCTGTTTAGAGTTATTTTTGATTAGTAGTATTTGGAACATCGAACAATATATTTGATGTATATATGATTATTATGATGATGGCATTTGACAAAATGCAAAGTTTGCTTGCTTCGTATTTGGTCACTGTATTATGCTTTTATGGCGTCAAGCACTTTGAACTGCCTTGCTGCTGAAACTTACGGCGCAAATAAACTGGATTTTTTTTTTTTGAAAAACAGTAACAAAATCAAACTGGTTGAAGCTGCTAGTTTTAAATATCGGGGATATTTGTTATTGTAACAGAGCATAAATCACAAATATTTCACCAATCTTGTTTTTTCTTTCTTATCCACACCTGTAACAAAAAAAATTTTTAAACTAAAACTGAAGCCCGATTTCATGACCCTTGCCGCAATCGATGACCTTGACCTGCAGCTGAATACAGTTTGGCACAAAGTTCCAAATGGCAAAAAAAAAAAAAAAGGTTCCCATTCCCCCAAGCTCTACAACCATCCCATCAGCTCCCATTCATTACATCCCACTAAGTCCCACCTCGGTGCTAATCATTTACGACCTCAACGGCTGAGTGTGTGGCTGAATATATGGGCCTGATCAAAAGCCAGCAGTGAACATCAAACGGGCCCATTCAGTTGTAAGTCTGCCGGTAATTCAGTGAGACATTACAGCGTGGCATCTGGTGCCAGGAGCCGGGGCCGGGGCCGGGGCAGCAGTTTAGATGAACAAGGCAGGAGAAGCTATGACGGCATGCTGGCGAATGTCATTACTCTCAACTCCACACTCTGGCAAACAGCTGAGAGCTCCTTGCAAAAAAAACAAAACAACAACAAATGTGTTGTTGCAACGATGTGACGTATTCATCTAAATTTGTATGACATTCGGGGGTGATGTCTTATTAAGAATTAGCGCAGCAGTACAGGAAGCATTGGCACATCTATTCACTTTTCTCCTGAAACAAAAAACTGTCTGTTTTAAATCACTGCGCAGCTTGACAACCCACCGTCTCCAAACCTATGGCTTAAGCTTGTAGCCTCATGGGCGCAAAAAAAAAAAAAAAAAAAAAAGGAGGCATTAGCAAAAAATCTTGACACAGCACATTCTGGAGTCGGACTCAGCAGCATGCATAGTTAAACTCAAGGGGACAGTTTTCTCTTAAAAGCTCCTCCACCGGCTTTGCCTCTTTCTGCAAGTTGAAAAACGCAGTTTTCAAAAGAAATTGGGTCATGGTAATGGCAGAAGAACATGGCATGTATAAAGGATTGGCCCCCGGAGAGAGAGAGGGAGAGAGAGAGAGGAGTGGGGAACAATGGCAGAGCCGCTCTCAGACCTGGGACGTGCTCCACTGCTTTGTCAGTGCTGTAACAGCAAACTACACAACGCTGGAAAAAGTGAACTCCAACCGGAGGGAGCGCGCATCACCTGAAGGCAGCGGAAAGGGGGGGCTAGTCCGGGAGGGAACAGGTAGGGAAGAGGGGGGAGGTTACTTCATAAACACATAAGAAGCTTAGAGGGCTTTTGAGCGTTAAATTATGCTTACATTTAGAGGTTTAGTGCTTTTTAAAAATTATTTCTTGCATAAAATGTGCTTTTTTTTTTGGTGGAAACAAAAAGGAGTAAATCTAACACCTTTGGAAAACTTGTCTGGAGTCTTTATTTTGCATGGCTAGTTTTAATTGCAAGTTTAAAATTACAGTGTGGGAGATGCAGGGGGGGAGGCAATCCGAGGCACTCAGAAATCAGTTAGGAAGCCTTTATTCTGCTCGGCTGCTGTCTGTGAAGTTTTAAACCGGCTCTTACAACCACACAGGCGCAAATTCGCAAGCTTTTCCACGGCTATTTGCTCCGCCTCAAATCTCAACGGCCAACTGATCTTTTCGCAGGAAAGTGCGGTATTTCAGGAAAACAAACATATTTCAACTGTGAAGGAGAGCAGAAGTCGGTACATGTTTTTGAGCAGCTACGGACAATGCAGTAATGGAGAAACATCCATCATTCGTCTCAGTCACATCGTTTTTAACGTTGTTTTATTGGCTGAGTAATCAGAGTTGGGATTCCACAGGGAAGTTGTCACATTTTCATTTAGAAGCTGCTCATTAGCCAAGTTTTAACTAACGCTTTTTGTCAAACCAAAGTTATTATTCAGTGATCGAACACTACCTGGTGTGTATTTAACTCTTCTTTCATTGATTTTGGCAGTGAATTTGTGGTATAGCCTCGAAAGCCTCATCTCACCTTCCCTGAAAATACCACACTTCTTGTCATTGTGGACAGTTGGGTTGCATTTGGGTGTTTCCTTTTAATCGGATGGCGATTTCATTTCAGTCAACCCTGAAGGTGTCGATTTTTTTTTTTCTTTTTGGAGCAGAAGCTTCTTATTTAACCTTTGCTTAATATAATGGGAATATATTATTGTGACATCGCTGTGTGTAATCCTCAAATCCCTCAAGTGCCGTTTTTTGCAAACGGAACCGGAAGTTGAAATGTTAAGCAGTTTGTGTCCAGGATGTGTGTGGTCTACAGACCAGTAACTGCTCATTTTCTGGGCGGAGGGAAGGTGAGCCCCGTTTATCTCCTCTGCAGCTCTGATTATTTGTCGGAGTCTGTTCCTGTGCGGTTTTTTGTAGATGAGCCAAGCAGCTCAGTGAGGGACAACAACAAATGGATCAGAGTCTGGTTCAGGGGGGGAATAGAAGAACGAGAATGAAACAAAGTCAGGGAATCCGGCGGGACATGAACTCTACTTGACACAGGTGAATGGAGTGACGCAAATCAACTCGCAGATCAAAAGGAAGATGCAAAAAACAGCAAACTAAGCAGAGTCAAAACCTGAAACATATTCAAGAAGTGCTAAACAGGAATCAGAACTGACCGCAAGCTGAAATTCAAAACTTGCGACATCCATGTATTGTTTTCTGTTTTAGTTTGTTAAAAACATCATCGCAGGTGATTCGCTATTCGCGATGTAGCCATCTTAAGCCCACGCAGGCACATATATGAGTCGTTTTGTTGCTAAAATGCGATTCGTCCACGTCAGGAATTTACAAGCCATCCAACAATTCCTGGCTCAGTCATATATATTAGAACAACTTACATCCTTCTTTAGATATATTCAGTTTGTAATGTATATATATATATATAAAATTCCCTTCTCACCCACCGCGGGTGGTTCTTATCCTCTGAGCTCGGGTCCTCTACCAGAGGCCTGGGAGCTTGAGGGTTCTGCGCAGTATCTTGGCTGTGCCAAGGATTGCACATTTCTGGACTGAGATGTCTGATGTTGTTCCTGGGATCTGTTGTAGCCATTGGTCCAGTTTGGGGGTGACTGCCCCGAGGGCCCCGATGACCACAGGCACCACTGTGGTCTTCACCTTCCAGGCCCTCTCCAGTTCCTCTCCATATATATATATATATATATATAGATATATATATATATCTATATATATATATATATATACCTTATATATATATGATGCTGGCTGGATAGCTCAATAGATAAGGCATCAGTATATCACCCGAGAGGGCAGGGTTCGAATCCAGTCTGGGTCCTTAGGCAAGACCCTTCAAGCTACTGCCTACCTCATACCATGAGAGACACAAAAATGCATAACATGCCGGCTCAGACGTCGCCCGGCCAAACAAGGTCTGCGTCAGGTGTTGGGGAACCAGAGCACCTTGATGACAAATGGGCTACTGGAACAAGACGGAAATGGGCGAGAGATGAAAATGTGGATCTGTTGGAATGCTACTACTCAAGTAACCCTAATCAGAGAGGTTACATGCAAAGACTGGTGAAGGAATGGTTACTTCAACATCCCCAGTCAACACTAAGCGCTAAACAACTAGTAGCTCAGTGTTCCAACATCCGCAAACGGCAACTGCTATCACAACTTGAGATTGACGAGATACAACACAAATGCTACGGCAAAAAGGAGGAACCTGGATGTCAGAACTGTGGGGACTTAACTACAAGTCCCCACCCAGTCAGGGGATACACGGCCCCATTGAGCGACTTGAGACACTTGGCTATATGGCAGCCATGAGACCCAATACCCACCATGGAAAAGACGGTTAGAGGCTAAAATCAAGGTATCAAGGAGGGAAGTGAGCCAACTGTCAGAGCTCCACAAGGGTACAATGAAAAGACCAGTACCCAGAAAGTACAGGCAGATGCCCATACCTGAAGCACTCGAAACTGCCAAACAGAGGCTCCAAGCCTTGGCCAGCCGCCTAAAGAGATACACAAGGGAGAATGAATCCAGAAGGATTAACCGGCTCTTCTCCACTCAACCAGCTAAGGTGTACTCTCAATGGCAGGGTAATAACAACAGAGTAGACCCACCAAGGCTGGAGACTGAACAATACTGGAAAGGCATATGGGAAAGGGAGGCGTCCCACAACAGCAATGCACAGTGGTTGATCTCTCTACGAGAGGACCATAATAACCTCCTCCCTGAGCAAGCCTTGGTAACCATCACTGTGACAGATGTCCAAGAAAGAGTCTCAGGTATGAAAAACTGGACAGCACCAGGGCCTGACATGATCCATGCCTACTGGCTAAAGAAACTCACTGCCCTCCATGAGCGACTGGCAGAGTCAAAGTGGGACTCACCCTGAATGGTTAACTGAAGGGCGGACAATCCTAATCCAGAAGGATCCATCAAAGGGCCCAGTCCCACCCAACTACTGACCAATAACCTGCCTCTCCACAACATGGAAGCTCATGTCAGGCATCATAGCGGCCAAGATAAGCAAACACATGGATAAATACATGAGCACGGCACAGAAAGGTATCGGTGTAAATAGCAGAGGAGCCAAACACCAACTCCTCGTAGACCGCACAGTTGCCCGAGACTGCAAAACCCGACACACCAACCTGTGCATGGCTTGGATTGATTACAAGAAAGCCTATGACTCAATGCCGCATACTTGGATCATTGAATGCTTAGAGATGTATAACATCAACAGGACTCTGAGAGCCTTCATTGCAAACTCGATGAAGCTGTGGAAAACCACCCTTGAAGCCAACTGCAAACCACTTGCACAAGTGTCCATCAAATGTGGCATATACCAAGGAGATGCTCTGTCCCCGCTACTGTTCTGCATAGGCCTGAACCCCCTCAGCCAAATTATCAACAAGACTGGCTACGGATACCGACTCAAAAATGGGGCCAACATCAGCCACCTTCTCTACATGGATGACATCAAGCTGTATGCCAAGAGTGAGCGAGACATCGACTCACTGATCCACACCACCAGGATCTACAGCACGGACATTGGGATGTCATTCGGACTAGAGAAGTGTGGTCGGCTGATCACAAAGAGGGGGAAGGTCATCCGCACAGAAGGGGTCTCACTCCCAGAAGGAACAATAGCAGACATAGAGGACAGTTACAAGTACCTAGGTATACCACAAGCAAATGGCAACCTCGATGAGGTCACAAGGAAAGGAGCCACAGCTAAATACCTCCAACAAATAAGGCAAGTCCTGAGAAGCCAGCTCAATGGCAAGAACAAAATCCGCGCAATAAACAGCTATGCCCTGCCAGTAATCAGATACCCTGCTGGAATAATTAGCTGGCCAAAGGAGGAGATAAAAGCCACTGATATTAAGACTAGAAAACTACTAACAATGCATGGAGGATTCCATCCCAAATCCAGCACCCTGAGACTGTACACGAGCCGCAAGGAAGGAGGCAGAGGACTAGTGAGTGTGAGAACCACAGTCCAGGACGAAACAACTAAGATCCATAAATACATCAGGGACAAAGCCCCAACAGACAATGTGCTCAGTGAATATCTCAGACAACAGGGAACGGAGGTTGAGGTGCCAGAGATACCATCATGGCAGGACAAGCCCCTACATGGGATGTACCACCAGCAAATAACCCAAGTGGCTGATATCAGTAAATCCTACCAATGGCTGGAAAAAGCTGGACTCAAGGACAGCACAGAGGCCCTCATCCTGGCCGCCCAGGAACAGGCCCTAAACACCAGAGCAATAGAGGCCCAGATATACCACACCAGACAAGACCCAAGGTGTAGGTTGTGCAAGGAGGCCCCTGAGACAGTCCAGCACATAACAGCAGGGTGCAAGATACTGGCAGGGAAAGCGTACATGGAACGACATAACCAAGTTGCAGGCATAGTGTACAGAAACATCTGTGCAGAATATGGACTGGAAACCCCGAGATCAAAGTGGGAAACACCCCCAAAGGTGGCGGAGAACGCCAGAGCTAAGATCCTGTGGGACTTCCAGATCCAGACAGACAAAATGGTAATGGCGAACCAACCAGACATTGTCGTAGTGGATAAACAACAGAGGAAAGCCGTTGTGATAGATGTAGCAATACCAAGCGACTGCAACATCAGGAAAAAGGAGCACGAGAAACTAGAGAAATACCAGGGCCTCAGGGAGGAACTGGAGAGGGCCTGGAAGGTGAAGACCACAGTGGTGCCTGTGGTCATCGGGGCCCTCGGGGCAGTCACCCCCAAACTGGACCAATGGCTACAACAGATCCCAGGAACAACATCAGACATCTCAGTCCAGAAATGTGCAGTCCTTGGCACAGCCAAGATACTGCGCAGAACCCTCAAGCTCCCAGGCCTCTGGTAGAGGACCCGAGCTCAGAGGATAAGAACCACCCGTGGTGGGTGAGAAGGGAATTTTTTTTTTTTTTTTATATATATATATATATATATATATATATACAGTACAGACCAAAAGTTTGGACACACCTTTTAATTCAATGAGTTTCCTTTATTTTCATGACTATTGACATTGTAGATTCACACTGAAGGCATCAAAACTATGAATAACACATGTGGAAATATGCACTAAACAAAAAAGTGTAAAACAACTGAAAATACCCCTTATATTCTAGTTTCTTCAAAGTAGCAACCTTTTGCTGCGATTACTGCTTTGCACACACTCTGCATCTTCTTGATGAGCTTCCAGAGGTAGTCACCTGAAATGGTTTTCACTTCATAGGTGTGCCCTGTCAGGTTAATAAGTGGGATTTCTTGCCTTATAAATAGTCATGAAAATAAAGAAAACCCATTGAATTAGAAAGGTGTGTCCAAACTTTTGGTCTGTACTGTATGTATACAGTATATAACAGCCTCTATTTCCCCCCTCACCTCCTCCTCTTTGCTGTGACATAACTGAAGAGCAAAAGGAGGAAATAGATGTTGCATAAATGGAGCTCCATCAGCAGAGGGCTGTCTGAGGAGCAGCGGACGGAGGAGGAAGAAGAGGAAGAGGTCACTCGGCTGACCGCTGCCTCGCAAATCGGTGACGCCGTTTAAAAAAAGAAGAAAAACAGACAAAATCTCCACACCGGCCTGCAGCTTCTGTACAAAACGACTTTTCCTGACGGTGCCACTCTGACTGCTGTCATCCTCTTTCTTTCTTTCTTTCTTTTTTCCCCCCTCTTCACCCTCCGCGCACGTCCTCCAGAGAAAATACTGAAAGAAGGTGGAATGCCAGCTCCCATTAGAAAAGGGATTTCAAAAGCTCCCTGACAGGAACACTAGGGGGGGAAAAAGCTTTGCATAAGCATCTTTTTTCTTTTTTTTTTTTTACCTCCCTTTCCACCACCTGCTACCACCATGGGTGTGACTGGCAGCAGGTTAAAGCAGCAGAAGATTCTAATTTAAAGTCTAAGCGGCTTCTATAAAACTCACGGAATCTCCTGAATGGTTTATACACCTCAGCACATCAGGCCGAGGCTTTTTTTTTTTTTTTTTTTACACAATGAATGACACGCTGAAGAGGAAAAAAGAAAAAAAAGGAAAGGAGTGTGACGATGTTTGAATCTGAATTCCAAAACCAACTCCGCGCCCTGATTGGGAGGCAGAGCAGCAGTTGCCTGGTAACCACGTTTTTACGATGCCAGCCATAGTTGTTGCAATGAAAAATTTAAACTCCCAGACGCCGAACCCGTTCTCGGGGACCGTGAGACGAGGCGCGGATGCTTTCTCGGAGATGTTTCGGATCAGGGCCGGAAAGTCGAGCAGGCGGATGAGAAGCTCAAGGCGGAGCTGAACGCGGCGCTCCTCCATCAGCCATCCTTTTTTTTTTTTACTGCATCTCCACCAGATGGTCAACGCCGCTCCATTTGCCGCCAGGGTTGATCGACAGAAGTTATTGTTTCACCTACAACTTCTTCGGCATATGAGTCTGCAGTTTGTGACCAAGGGGATTCTTTCATTTCCGCTTCTCATCCTGGTTTTTCTTTTGTTGGAGCGATGAACGTGACTGGCGATGGCTACTTTTCAAGTGTGTTAAAAATGTTTGTTTTTCTGCAGCATTACATTTGGTTTACCCAGTTTTAGTGTTCTTGTCTTTTATGAAGTGACTGGACTATGCAGCTCTACAACCGGGGTTATCTGAAAAATATAAAATTAAATAAATAAAAGTAGCATTACATAATACTTCCTTTATTTTCCCCAGTATCAAATGGTTTCTTTGTCTAACTTTATAGATATTTTCCAGGAAAACTTTCCCGAGAATTTTACACATTTTCAAGGAAGTAACTACAAAGTTCTGGAAATGTAACCAATAAAGTGTGTAAATTATGACCAAGCCAGATGAGGACTTAGTTTGATCAATCAATCAATCAATCAATCAATCAATCAATCAATCAATCAATCAATCAAGATTTCAGCCACAAGGCATTTTAAAGTGCTTTACATCATAAAAACACAAAGTCATGCAGCGTAGAATCAACAATCAAAACATTACATTTAGTCAAGTGTTATTGTTAAAATCGATTATGCTTCACAAGCGACTCCAAGCCTGTGGGTTTTTAGTCTAGATTTAAAGGCACTCAGTGTTTCAGCCATTTTGCAGTTTTCTGGGAAGTTTGTTCCAGATTTGCGGTGCATATAGAACCTCCAGAAAGGCTCTCGAAGGTACCTGGTAAGTTCTGGAGAAACAATGTAGCAGGTTTATGAAAAATAACATAGAAGATCCCATTAAAGTCTCAGGAACGTGACTGTTTAAAAATCGCGTTGTTTTTATAAGCTATCAATTTTAAACAGGTTTAGTCATTTCAGTGGAGTCATTTCCAAGTAAGTAATCACAAGGTCCGAAAGAAAGTTTCAGGAAAGAAGCCAGAAACGTCTACGAAAGTAAGTTCCCCAGACAGTTCTGGACAGTAACTTATGGTAAATAATAATAATAATAATAACATGTATGCGTCTAAATATCCCTGTTAATGACAGGTTACATCCTGCTCCTCCTACTGGCTGTTGATTGCTCCCACATTCGCTGCTGCCTGTATAAATTTCTGCTCCGCTCTCACTCTCAGTCATCCGCTGGAAAGCCGTCTATGTCCGTTTCAGCCTGTTGTGTTTAGATTCGGTTCTCTGCAGCATCACAGAGTTCCCTGTTACTTAAATTAGCACATCCCTAAATCGCCATCGTGAGTTTTTTGCTGACACCAACATACGTTTGACTGAGGAATAATCTCCTCGGCGTCTGAAGAGCAGATTAGCCTTTTCAACTTTTTTTCCACAGCCACGGCCCGTATGCTCAGTCCCGCTGCTCGGGCCCCCTCTGCGTTTCTTTACGAACGAGGCGCCGTACGAAAGGAAATAAACACTCTCCAACTGTAAAATATTTATCGCTGAGGTCAGTGCGGCGTGTACGACTAGCCGTTTCAGGCTTGAACTTTCACTGCCCGTTTTCTGCAAGTCCTTCAAAGGTTTCCTTTGAATTTTGTCCGTCTTTTCATTCCTCTTCGGTGCTTCAGCGAGATGGAAAATCTCCAGTCTTTTCATCTCATTCTTCAGTGGACCCATCTTCTACATGACACGTTTTCACAGTTTATGGTCCATCAGGAATCCTCTTTTCTTTTTTTTCTTTTTTTGCTCTTCAAACTTTTGCCAGTTTTGTATGTGCTGTTTGACAAAAGGGAACATATTTTTGCACAACAACACGCGGCTAATAGCAAAGCTTCCCGAAGGTCCTACATAAAAACTGGGTCCTCAGTGCTTCAGCTGCTGGTTGTAAACTGATAGATTTACGCTTGTTAAAAGTAAAAAAGCATGTTCTACTCTTTCCACAAGCTGAGGGAAAATAAGAGGACCCGTGTTCAGATAACAAATCGTCTGCAGCTAAAGCTGTTCTACAAACTGGAGCCTTTACAGACACACATTATCACACAACTGTGGCAGTTTGAAAAAGATTTTCGAAAAGAATGAGTGGCGATTTATGAATAAAACATACAACACGTTTTTCTTTTAACTCTCTAGATTAGAAGAAATTGCACAATGGGCTCAAACTCATGAACCGCAGTCTTTCCACCCATGAAAATGAACACGTTTAAGCGAAACGATTAAAGGAACTTATTTAATTCCCCCTTAATGAACGTGTGCGCACGCTTCCACGCCACAACCTGTGCACGTTTCGTCTAACATTCAGCAAATCTACAGATTCACCAAGGTGAACATTTAGGATTGAGCTCAAACGGCGTTTTTAACCATCAACACAGGCTTGTTCTTTGCCGCCTTTCTAAAGCAACTGCTTTGTTCTTGCAGTTTTTCCAAGACAGGTCTTCACAACTTCTCAGAGAAAGATCGCAGTAGAACTGTTATACTCACTCTCTGAAGAAGGAAATTCAGTTTCTTAGCAGATTTTTAAAGTTAGATATTCTTTTTCTTCTTCTTCTTTGGATTATTGTGGGGATATTTTTTCCCCCTGTAATTTCCCCCTATTTCAGCCAGATTGATTTTGTTTTTATCATGTTCAGTCTGTCTGTTTTCATTCCGTTACTTAGTGGAGTTGGTTCAGGGTCACTTGGTGGTCATTGGAGCTCATAATAACAGAGTTTAAACCGAGTTTAAAAGGAAGCAGACATACAAGCAAAAATACTACCAAACTTCTCTCTCTCTCTCTCGCTTGAAGCCCTAGTAGTTTACAGACGTGAAGAAGGGCCACTAAGGAGAGAATCAAGTTAGAATTTTGAGAAGAAAGTCAAACTTCTGAGAAAAAAAATCAGAATTTTTATTTTAAAAAGTCAAAATTTTCAGATTTTTTTTATTTTAAAACGGGTCAAAAACCCCGAGAAGAAAGTCCACATTTTGAGAAAAAAACAATTTTGAGAAAGCCAGAATTTTCCATTTAATAGTAAAAATTCTCAGATTAGAGTCTCTTTTTTTTTCCCAGTCTCTTCCGAATTATTGGTTCTGGACTCGGTTCCTTCTTTTATTGTGACATTTCCTTTTTTTTAGATGAAAAATAGTCATTCCAACAAACATATAAAAATGTTGTTTTATGTTATTCATTGGCCTTCAAGATAAAAACTGCTTTTAGTTTTTTCACAGAGAATTTTTTTTTAAAAACACACGTGGAGTTCAGTTAACTGTAAAGTCTTCCATGTAGCCCAGCAGTGCCAGTCTCAGGGTGCAGCTTACCTCTCCCCTGATGACAGCAGCCATCAGCCTCGGCTGCCGCGTGGCGTCGATGGGATGAGCAAGCATGAAAAATGAATGAGCTCTAAAGGCCTCTCATTTTCAGGCATTTTTTTTTTTTTTTAACAGACCGAGTTCATTTCTGGCTCCGTCGTTAACACTTTTACGAGCCGACGCGGCAGCAGATAACAAATGTGACAGTTTCACGACGGCACTCCGTATAAATATCTATAACCCCAAAGTGTTTTGTTTTGTGTGTTTTTTTTTACCCGTCGTCGTTTTATAACCGCGATGGTTTTTACCGGGGCTTTTATTTCATAGGCCAACGCCTAATTTTTGAAGTGGAAAGGAAAGCAAAAGCGGCTGAACAGCCGTTTGAAAACCAGAATCTGGAAGTGGTGGCGTGATTTTCTATGGCGTCCTCTTTGAACGGAGATCTGGTGCAACCAAGTGCATCCAGATAATGTTCTTAGAATCTTGGGAAAGCAGATTTAAAGAAAGAAAGAAAGAGCACATACAAAAGTCCAGCATGTATTTGTAATTAGCTCTTTCAAAGATACAATTAAATCACCCTGAAAACACCATCCCAACTTAAGATAATGATGGCAGCATCACGCAACAGGATGGGTTTTATTTCAACTCGACTACGTTTGTGCTGGTTTGTGCGGCAAAGGCTTTTGCTGAAGGTTTAAAGGTCAAAAGATCAACCAGCCCCCTCCGCCACTTTTGCAAAATCAAAATGACCTTTAAAATGTCATTAATATCGTCAGAGCCAAAGCAGCGCAAACAAAACAGCATTTTGCTGCACAAACGTAGTCGAGTTGATTTACGACAATTTTGTCTGAGTTGAAGAAGGCGGGGTGGTTGACCTTTAATGACCTCTGGAAAGATCTCTTAATATGTTCAAAATGATAGCGGCACAAACAAAAGATTTTGCTGCACAAACATAGCACAAACGTTTGACACCATTTTTGTCTGATTTGAAGAAGGTGGGGGGGGTCAACTTCATACAGTAGTTGACATCATAGTTTATGTTCCTTTGCGCATGCGGGTCAGTTTGGAACCGCGAACGGTCCACACCGAAGTCGGATACGGGCAACTCTTTAAAAATAACATGAACGACCATGTAAAATAAATAAATAAATGAGTTTTCAGAAAAGAAAAAATCTAATTTCAGCATCAAGATCTGCAATGTGAACATAGAATTTCTTTCTTAGAATGGCCTAGTCAAAGCCCTGCCACTGGAATCTGACAATCTGTCTGTCTGATCTTTATCTATTCAGTGAAGAAGAATGGGTACAACTCTCTCTAGATGTGGGAAAAAAAACAAGAAAAAAACTGGAACATTCTGGAAAGGTAAACTCTTAGGGATTTTTTATGGATTTTATTTAAGAGTTTTAGTACGAAGAAGCAGAAAACAAATCCACTCCACACTTTTCAGAGACTTACTTGTAAATATTCCTAAAATCTCCCCCTTTCACTCTACAGTTATGACACTTTTTATTTATTTGTTTTTGGTCTGTTCCAGGAGATCCAGGCCAAGACCAAGTTTATGGCCACATCTGACCAGTAAGTAATGAAAGTTGGAGCGGATGGAGCGCTTTCAAGCTACATAACGAGGCTGTGATGTTAGACGTAAAACAAAAACCGCTTTCAGAGTTTCAGCTCTGCTCTAATCCGAGGATCAGTGACGCGGCGGCTGATGTGAAGACTGAATAATTCTGCTCTTATCTGAAACCGTGACGTGCTGCGATATCAGGACTCGAGACTCGGCACAGAAACGCTCACAAGAACAGAAGACGCACCTTTTTTTTTTTTCTTCCCCTGAATATTTGCACAACCAGCAAGCATCATTTCACACCGACTGTGAGCAGAGGCATTCGCACATCACAAGGAACTGCAAGAAAGACGTTAACACGAGCATAACTCACTAAGATCTCCGAGGCGCACAGGGCGAGGAAGGAGATGCACAAAGTTTAAATCTTCGTTTAATCTCTGATTTGGCCAATCCGCAGCATGGACGCTTTAGCAAATCTGCTTTCATTTGCACACGGAGCGGGCCGTCGCTGACATGTGGCACACAGCAGCTTTAATTAGCCTGTTTTTACCTCCTGACGTGCTGAACGCAGCGCTTCCGGTCCGAATGCAGCAGCTTCTCCTGTGCCAACGCACACACACATCACACTCCACGCACACACACACCATGCTCGATTCAGCAGCGATGTGAAATTCCAGGCTAGATGGCCTGTAAATCACACAACTGCACACCCTGGAGTAGTTCACATGAGTATAAAACTTGCTGGCTTTATATCTCACCTTAATCTGCTCCTGTGGCTTTATTGTCCCAAATATTTGTCTAAAGCCGTCATGACCGCGGAAAACGGACCAATTAAAGGTTTTTTTTTCCCGGACACCTGAGGGTGGCAGAATCAGCAGTGGAACAACACTGGATGATTATTTAAATCTATTTTTGGACAATAAAAAGGACTGTCTGACCGGCAAAACAATCGCCATGCTGATGGTTTCGTGGTGGTTTGTAAAAGGAATCGACTGGAACTCGTATCACACTCCATTATATGATGAAAAGGTTCTTTATCGCGTCTATATGTGAAAGTAGCATCGAGTCTGTGACGTCCCTTAAACAATTGTAATGTATTTTAATGAGATTTCACATGAGAGAATAAGACTCCATGATGAAAAAACTAAAAAAAAAAAAAAAAAAAACTTATAATCTTCATATTTTTTACTAAAGCAGCCATAAAAAGTTCCATTTTGGTCGCATCTGTCCAGATCACCTTCTTCTACATGCTTTTTGTGCCCCCACTCTTCCATAAAGGTCAGGCCCGCCAATGACTGGTGGAAAAAGAAAAGTTTTGTTATTGTAGCATGTCATCCAGAAACAGCTTCCTGCATTCTTGTTGGTTGTGCAGGAGGCTCCACTTCTGCTTTTCGCAGATGTACGGTTGTACGATTGCACACGCGTTGGCAGCCGTTTCCCGCTCCCCTCCCCGTTCTTCCATTAAGTCCAGATTTGTGCTGTACAATGGCTGCTGGGAA
This sequence comes from Xiphophorus hellerii, assembly GCF_003331165.1. Classification (NCBI taxonomy): domain Eukaryota; kingdom Metazoa; phylum Chordata; class Actinopteri; order Cyprinodontiformes; family Poeciliidae; genus Xiphophorus; species Xiphophorus hellerii. The sequence continues at coordinate 18,344,429 of NC_045681.1, forward strand.
AAGACAAACGCTTTTGTTGCTGCCTCGCCATCCAGATTGCACACGCGTTTGCAGCCGTTTTCCCAAGCGAGTGTCGACGTCAAATTGATGAGGGCGTGGCCTGCAGCTGCTTGTTTTGATTTAAAGTGACAAGATGCCCTAAAACAACTCAAAGTAGGCAGAACTGAGCAGACTGAAATCTCATCACCTAAGAACAATTTTGTGCAAAAGAACGTCCGATAGGTCACCTGAAAAAGACACCAAAGAGAAGTTGAAATTTTTCCTTGAGACAGGAGGATGAAAGAGAGAAATCGAGGACGGCACTGAGGAGCAGAGGTAAGAGGTGGGATATGTTTGGGATATGATGGACGAGACCGGCAGAGGGGGGAAGGCGTGAGCCTGAGATCAGCAGGAGGTGGTGAGTGGTGCTTGTTGGTAATGGTTTCTCGTGCCTTTTCTTCCAGGAGGAGGCGTGAGAGACGGAGGAGCGTCGGAGGCCGGCCGGACGGACGGACACCCGAGTCAGGGCGGACGGTGCTGTAGAGGAGGCCTGACCGCGTGAACCAAAAGGAGCGAGAGCCGCAGAGGAGAGATCCTCGACAAGCAGAGAGGGACACGGCAGAGCACTGGAGACCAGAGACACAGCACGAACTGGGAAACTGGTTTCCTGGAGGAAAGACGGCACAAAAAAATTAAAAGAAACAAACAAAAAAACATCGGAACACCGCAGAATGCAGGAGACGAAATATGGTAGGTCTGATTATCTCTCCTGGAGAAAAACAATCTGGCATCTGCTTCTTCTTGTTTTATATTATTTATTTGTTGTTGTTTTTTTTTGGGGGGGGGGGGGGGGTTGCCCATTTTCTAGAAACATATGGTGCACATTACTGCCACCTATACTGGTATGGAGTGTGGCTCAGAATGCCTATTTTATTTCATACATGTGTTTTTTGTAATCACATTTATTCATTTATTTATTTCGAACCGACAAAAAGCAAAAGCAATTTTTAAAAAGTTCAAACAAGTTATTGTGCCCAATTGACGGGCAATTTTATGTTATCTGTTCAATTTCATTAATCAAATTTGTGTAAATTAGAATATTTTAACTTCCTGAATCTCCCTGTACTTATGAAATTAAATGTTTATTTTGTATTATTTTTCCTAAATTCTTCCAACATACTGAAATATCTTCTTTTTTTTCATGTTCTTCTCCCGTGTCGTGTCGCCGTTTTCGAAGTAACGAGCTGTGAAGTCCAAGCTTTTCATTTTACTAACAGTTTCTCGTCTCTCCTACTCGCTATTTATTTGTTTTTTTAATCTTACAAAACCAACTTCCGTCTTCAGGACTTGAAGGTGAGGAGTTCAGAAGTGGAGAATTTCCTTCCCACCAGTGCACAGCTGCCTCTGCGGTGGCAGCAGAAACAGTGAAACCAGTGGTGACGGATGTAGAAAACCAAACCTCCTCCGCTTTATTTCACAGAATCAAACCCTTCCGCAGCACTCCGGGCTTGTATCGACTTCAGATATTGTCCAAGAAATCAGAGCCACAAACATTTAACCGTACGTGTCTGCTGAAATCTGTAATCAGATATTTACATTAACAGATAAAAAAAAAAAGAAACTCAAAATCTCCACCCAGCTTCCTCCAGCTGTTTTTCTTTTTTCCATCCCGGCTCTCTCTGCAGGCTCTTCCACTCCAACACTCTCTCCCCTCTGATCTTTACTTGTGTTCCTTTGGCCCACATCATTACAGCCCCGGAACACTTCCCCATTAACAATGTGCCGCATGCTCGTCACGTCGCTCGCCTTCCCATCCGTGGGGGAGGAAGACGAGGTGGAGGAGGTTGGAGGAGGAGGAGGATATAGCTGCGATTTAAGGTCCCGCTCCCGCCCTGCGGCTTCCACACCTCGCTCTTAGCTGCTGTTGTCAAGACACCCGCACCGTCGTGATCAGAGAAGTGTCTGGGGTGCAAATCTGACGCTCCAACCGAGTGACACCGAGAGCTGTGTGTGCAGGTCTCATACCATCATTATCGAGCCCTGCTCCTCCTGCCATGTTTGGGCTGCTTCAATGTGTGGTAATCAGTGAACCTCTTTACTTAGAAACCTTCATATTATCATTTCTTTTTTCTTTTTCTCCCCCAAACCGGTGACTATGGATTTTTTTTTCTTTCTTTTTCAAAGAAAAACAAACAAAGCCGTGTGGAGGAGTGTGCCTCGCGGCTTTGGCTCGTCTTGGGCGTACACTTCGCTTGTAATTTACCCCCCCCATCGGTTTCCACCACAATCCCCCAGGTGCCTTTGGCCTGCCTACAGACCCGAGATGAGTGACCTTATCTGCAATAATGAGCGCATGAAGGGGAGGAACGCAGCTCTGCGCAGCAAAATCTGAAAACCAGTGGAGAGAGTTTCACTGTTACCCGCAACGCCAAGGGTACCAATCAGTGCGCAGTGATTGTTCAACGAGGTACAAAGCAGCTTGTAAACTAAACAAAAGGATTATTTATTTCTCCAGCTCTCGCTGGATTTAATGCCGATGTGTCACGAAATCTGCGGTTGTTGGGGTTTGAAGATGCATCTCTCTGTGTGTGTGTGTGTGTGTGTTTAGCCTGTTTCCTTGTTTCCCCACATTCTAATAGCTACTTCTTCAATTTCCTCAATCAAGTTGGCTTACCGTACTTGCCTTCCCTCACAGCTGCACCCCGTTTCTAATCAACCACCTAATCCTGGTTCAGCAGTCAGATCTCCTGCATGGACGTCTCTCAGTCTGACAGCTCTTGGTTATGTTGACCAACTTTTGTTTCCCGTGTGCCGTATACTTTGGAATTTTGTAAATTTGAGTTCCTTGTTGTTTTTGAGTCATATTCAACAAATTACAATGTAGGTCCTGGTGAGTTTTGTTTGTCAGAGAGAAAGTGCCCTGTGAAAGAAAAAACTCTTTTAAAGGGACAGTGTTGTGTATTTTCCAGCCACATAGCGCCGTTTTAATGCACAAGCAAGGAGCTTTTGTTGCCTTCAGTTGTTTTTAAAAACAACACAAAGTCAAAAAGAAATTTGACTTTGTAATTTAATGTCTTGAAAATGGGTCTCTGTCTCTTTAAGAAACCCTTGCTCTTGCTGACATTCTGCCTTCAGGAAGTCATGGTAACGTTGCTCCTCTATTAATGTTTCAACAACATTTTGTAGCAGCGTTGCACTTCAGAGTAGCTCGTATAATGAGCTCAGCACACACGCAGTTCCTCCAGGTGTTTGCTAATTGCTGCTGGCTAGTCTGAAGGAGCCGAAGGGGAGGAGTCGCAAAGGACAGCTCACATGTGGGAGGCCGAAGTCCGGAAGCTTGGAAACTGCAGGTCAGAGGAGGAGCTTCTTTTGTTCCCTCCCTCCCCAAGCATTTTGCACAGCCGAACCACGGGAGATTAAAGGATTTCTCAAAAATGCATAAAAGAATCAAAGCAACACTCCAGGTGTTTTTAATGAGGAAATGGCATTATAACATGATGTAAGGCTCAAAAACGTCGATTTTACATAACACTGCCCCTTTAAACCAATTTGAATAACAAACAACTTGACTGTTCTGCTTGATAACCAGGATAAATTAGAAAGTATGTATGATTTTATTAAAATCCCTTTGTTTTTGTAAAGATGACGTGTTATGAAACTGAAAAATGAACATTTAATCAGACAAAGGAGCAATTTTAGAACACACTCTGATTTACTGAATATGAATGCAGCGTTGTCATTACACGAGGCAGCCGACTTTCTCTGGTCGTAGCTGAAAGATTCTGACTTGAGTACAAATTAAAAGGCACCAATTAATAACGTTCCTGATACAGGTTGGAGAGCGCCAGTGTCTGTTAATCATTTTTAGCTAATTAGAAGAGGTGCACTATATATCGAATCACTTAGTCTTTGCAACATTCATTTGTGCAATATTGCAATCGTAAAAGACGAATGGCATGCTATAATGTTTCAGGAGCCGCGTGTTAAAATTCTGCTTCCTAATGGAATGGCACGTCTGCTCAAAAGCCCGATTTAACATCGGCGTCCCAGCGCTCAGGGCAAATAATAGTAGTAGCAATTAATGTCTCTGTATTTGCAGAAACCAACAAATAAAATATTTACACATAGAGATGTAGGTGCAGATGGTGATTTAAATGTAAATTAGCAGCTTATTTTTGTAGCCGGAGGTAGGTTTTGTGTGTTTGGTCTATAGGATTCAAAGTGAGCGTTTGAAAGGGGATTCAGAGTTTCCATGTCAGAGTTCTGGTTCAAAGAGGAAATGTCCTGTATTTTCTCAGAATATTGTGTTACGTGTCCCAGGTATTACATAAACACATATTGTCCAGTTGTGCTCAGTAAGTACGTAATTTATAATTTTTTTAAAAAAAAAAAAGCTTGTTACAATCCAGTTCTCTTTATTCTATGCAGTAATAGATTTTGGACAGAAAGTGTGTTCCACTGACTTAGAGATGACTCGTTTCTGAGCTGTTCAATCCGTTTTATACAGTTGAAATCTGAAGTTCAGAAATACCAAATAAAAAGATTTGAAGGTGAAGAAGGTTTGCTCTGAAGTTAGACTAATCTTTACTTGTTTTAGGTTGGTTAGATCCTAACTTACCCTAGACTTACCAAAAGTATTTTTATGTTGCTAAATACCACAATAACGACGGAATATGTTAGAGATTTATTTAGTAATGTCTTCAAAGTCAAAATTTTAAACACACTTCCTTAGTATTTGGTAGAATCGTCTTTGAATTGTATGACTAGGGTCAAACATTTCGGACCAGTACACACAGTCCACAGAACCTGTCTTCTCCCTGAGCGTTATGATAGCTAGACATTCCCACTTTGACTAAAACATGGACACATTGTTTGAACAGACACCTTCAACCATCTGGACGTTGTTTCCAGGTATGAACCAGGCTGTTGCAGCTCTGCCCTTCTGTCCCTGTCATCATCTTTGGTGATTTCTTTTGGCTTCAAGCAAGAACGCAGTGCGTCCCAAAAACACATCCACAGGCGCGCCTTCGATTAACTCAAATGTGTCCGTTAACCTGTCAGATGTTTCCGAAGCTACTACGTAATCTGGGCTTTCCCTCATTGTTTAAAGAGACAATCATTCTGTATGTAAACGCCTGATTTTGAATACATTTTTAAATAAATCTGACAATAATTTTTTTTTTCTCTCATTATTGTGGCTGTTAGCAGACAGAAATGATTTTGGTAATTCTGATCGGCCTAAAGCACAAAAGGTTTGGTCTGATTTAACTTCAGACAGAAAAATGTATTTATTTAGTCTATTTAGTGTATGTACACTTGTGATTTCAACTGGATGTGTTCTATTACACGTATTGGGTTTTGCAGTGGGAGCTTGTGAGCTGCTTCCTGTTTTTCCATGACAACATCACCCCAAGGTTTGTCCAAGCTGATTGTATTGTTTACTTCCAATAAAAATGTGACAGGACCAATAGTTCTCCAGTGTGGGATTTTCTTATGTTGTGCTCAGTGGCTGGTTATTAGCAATACAAGCTAGCATCAGTATCACTCTGCAGCTAGGCACTAAAACTAACTAAACATGTTCACAACCTGAGCAGAAAACTGCTTATTACTGCAGCTAAGTTTTAAAGACGCGGCAGCCATGTTGGATTTGAACTCGGGTTAGCTTTCTAAAAGTTGGAAATTCAACTTATACAGAAAATTAACTTCCCCCCCCCCCTCAATTGGAATATGGAAAGTGTAACTTCTAAGTAAAAAAAAAAAGAAACCACTAACAATGTTCATTGTTACAAGTCGCGGAACAATTGGCATTTGCTTATTTTTACGTCACTTGGCCAAACAACAACAATGTCCTGACGCAAAGACAACATGCTAGCAAAAACAAATTTATATTTTTTTCCCCCTTTTCTTCGTTTTTTCTTAAAAATTTTTTTAACAAATAGATATATGATTGCAGGTGTTTGCTGCTGATTTAGGTTCCTAAGTTTAAATAAAAACTTTCACACTCCAAATTTGTAATTTGTTTTTTTTAACGATATCCGCAGCCATGTTGGATTTTCTAAAGGCGGCTTCGGGAAGACGTCCTGTTTTTCCCAATCAGGAAAAAAAAAACCCAAAATTGCTCTTATTGGGCTTTTCAGCTGATTTTTCCGAACTTCAAACTAAACACAAATCGAATCCACCATAATTATATGGAATATGCATCTGCCAAGAGGACTGTGTGGGCAAATAAACAAGCACGGCGAGTGTCTGTGTGTGTGTGTGTGTGTGTGTGTAGAGAGCGAGAGAGAGAGACTGGCCACCGTGTTCTGCAACCACAGACCTGCGAACCGCCGTTTAATTTAGACGTGTTAATGCCAATAAGCGGGGCTTATACTTTCATAAAGCAGGAGGAGGCGGCGGAGGCAGGGAGGAAAAAGGAAGGGAGGGAAGGAGGTCCAATTTACCGATACTTGGCTGAGTTCTGACGCCAGCACTGAAGTGATGTAAGAGACGGAGGGAGGGAGAAGAGAAGAAGTGCGGAGAGAAGGGAGAGAGAGTGACAGAGCCGCTAGGAGCTCTGAGGCGCTCCTCACTTTCGGAGACCCAGACAGAGAGCGAGTCCCTAGCGGGGATCCAAGCAGAGGTAGGTCGCTTTTCATCCTCCCACTCCGAAAACACCAGCTGAGCCTTAAAAGATCTCACCCTGTTTAGTTTTGCGCTGTTTTTTTTTTTTTTTTTTTTTTTTTTTTTGTGGCACGCTTCTGTCAACTGAAATATCATCAATGTTTTCGATTACATTTTCTCTGTGTGGGAGAGAAAATGTAATTCCTTCTTTTTTTGAGGAAGAAAGAAAGAAACCGAGATGATCAGCATGCGTAAAAAAAAACAAAAAAAAAACGAAAGCCAAGTTATTAGGGCTCAAGCTGAAATCGTGGTTATTAATTAACGACGGGGTTTGTTACGTGACGGAAATCCTAATGAAGTCGTCTGGTGTATACTTGTGTTCCCTTCAGATTAAGTTCGCCTCCAGAAGTGGCTGGGTCTCCGGGTATCAGCACCTTGGACAGCGACCCCGCGCGCCGCAGCTGAGCCGGGGAGGAGAGCGCTCGGAGCCGGGGCTTCCCCCTCAGCTCCTGTCCCTGCCGGGATCGGGCGTTCTGTTGTCACCGCTCCCCCCCCCTCTCTCTCTCTGTCTCTCTCTCTTGCGCCGCAATGGGCTTTAGAGCGTTCATTGCATAATAAAAGCAGAGAATGCCCTTGACGACCGCTTTGCGCCCAGCTGTACTCACAATGATTGCACGGGAAACTGCTCGAACAAGGGCAAGACTGTGATCAAGAAGCCCGTTTTTTAATGCTTGACCAGAGTTAAAAGTGTCTTTCGCCAACACGTCTAGAACTTGAAGAGCTTTTTTTTTTTTCCTGCGCTGCCATGGGGATAAGGCACATTCTCCTGCTGCTCATATACCTGGACCCCCTCTGCGTCCTGAGCGCAGCCACGGGGGGCAAAAAGCCCAAGCAAGCGCCCAGGAAAGCCCCCAAAGCCACGGTGGTGCCCACTGTCGTCCAGCAGAGGACCCCGAAGCCGGCGCCCGCCAAGGACCACGACACCTGCCATGACTACTACGACGTGAGCGGCCAGTTAGACGTGTCGTTCGAGTGCAACAACACGTACCACCGCTACTGCTGCGGGACGTGCTCCATGCGCTTCTGCTGCGAGCACAAGAAGGACCGGCTGAACCAGGCGGGCTGCAAATTCGTCACGCCGGTCCCGGACGCGACCTCCACCTCGACGCCCATCCCGACCATCAACGAGCTGAGCATGGATCACACCAACACGGCGGTGTACATCACCGGCGGGGTCATAGCCTTCATCATAGTGGTGGGGGTGTCGGTCAAAGTGGCTTACGACAAGGCTACGGGTCCGCCTCAGGAAATGAACATACACAGGTGAGTCCATCGTCCGGGAAGGAAGTCAGCGAAAAACATTGCAAACCGTTTAGTGCCATCACTTCTGCCTGGAGAGCAAAGGTCAGGAGGAGGATGGTGTCACGTGTTAGTGGAGAGCCGCGTTAGAAACGCGAAAGCGAGGCTGACGGTTAATCTGCTGTTAAGGGTGATGGTAACCAGAAGCAGGTGTTAAACCCCCTAAAGAGTCAAAAGCCTGAAATAATTGCATGTGAGTTGAAAGAGATCTTTGTGGAGGTGTCCGTGGGTGCACATCCATCCTGAAGAGATTAATACCCAACATTCATATTGCATGTTGTACCTCACATCACATTGTCTCCATCCCAGGTGCTTGGCTAGTGAGGCAGATAAGTCAGAGCGGTTATGGCTCCAACACCATAACCCCACCGCCCCCAACCCCTCACACTGACCCCGCCCTCTGTCTGTGGGCTACATGTGGGCATCTTGACACACCAATCCCCCCACAATGAACACTTGGTGCCATGGTAACAGGCCGTTTCACGCCTCCTCCTGTACTGCGGCCGCGTCCCAGAAACAACGCTGATGGCGAACGGTGCATTATTCAGCACCTGAGCATCCTTCAGTCTGTGAATAATGTCACAGGGCCGCATCAAGGGCGCGTGACATGCATGCGCCGCTGCACGTCCAATAAGGCGCAGGAGGAAGAGTGCGCGGGCATGCACGGGGAGAGGGAGGGGTGAAATATTAATTTCAAAGCAAAAGGTTACACGGCTCGTACATTTTGTCGTACAGAAGCTTTGAGCCGCGGCTCTGCAGATGTAATTAGATTTCCTTCCGTTTTTTGTTTCCACCCCCCACCTCCCCCCTCTCTTCCAGAAGCCATGCCAGAGCGAGCAAACAAACTTGTTTTTTTCTAACTTTCTTTCATCATGATTGCTCCTCTACCCGTTCCATCCACCCCTCTCAGATTCCCCCCCCGAGGGCTTCAGCCCTCCATATGCACCTGGTGCCGTCTGAAAAACATCCAAATTCAACCCAATTAGTCTGGATGTGTGCACCATCCAGTGTTTGTTCCTCTCGCAAATTAACTTTTCGTCACGTTCCCAGACGTGGGAAAAGAGGAAAGAGTAAATGTATCAGAGCCGTTTTCAAACACCTGTCCCCTCTTCGCCTCTCCTCGCGTTCCTTTAATCTCGTGTGTAACAGTTGCTCCTGTGTTGCCTTCTCCAGGGCCCTCGCAGACATTCTAATGCAACAGGGGCCCATCCCCATCTCCCAATACGACTGCGAGAATTTTGCAGCGATGAACGGCTCGCCGAAAGACAACACGCCGATCAGAACCTCGTCGAAGAACCACTACACCCCCGTGCATTCCTCCAAATCCAACCACGGTAAGCCCCCGGGGCCTCGTCTGCAACGCGTGTTAGAAACGCACCGATCAGAAACTTGAGGCCAGTGTCTGATCTCCGATTTTTTTGCAAGAGGGTGGATGTGCTGGAATTGATATTGTGGTTTTTCTTCAAGCTCTTTAGCGTGATATGTTAGCATTTAGCACAACTATCATTTCCACCATGTTTCAAAATGTTGTCAGAGGTTAGAAGTGCTAAAATAAACAAAACAAAAAAAAACAAAAAACAAAGGATAAAGCAGAGCAATTCTCCTGTACCACAATCAGCTTCTTTTTTTTTTGTTCTGTGCAACCTAGCGGCTCTGTGTATGGTGCATTCACTGACTGGAAAAAGATTACATTTCAGAGTTTCCGACTGGCTGATCAAGCACAAAATAGCCTGATTCTGGTCATCCGCCGATTTCTCTGCGCATCTTCACTTTGCTCTGAAAGCGCCGCAGCTTTCCCCACACGCATCTGCTGAGGTGTTGTACCTGTTTAACGTTAACTCCGGGTCTTTCACTGTGAAGCGTGCTTATTGTTCTCATGTAGACTTCAAAGAAACCTTCTAAAACTGTTCGCCAGTATAATTTCTGACAGAAACATCCTGCAATCATCCGATTAGAGAGAGAGATACAGCAGCAGAGAGGGGGTGAAAAGAGAGAAAGAGAGGTGGGGGGGAAAAAAAGTAGCGGCCCCGTTAGTGGAGATAATGACAGTGAGGACTTCACAGACTCTGACAGGCTGGAAGTGACGACCTCTCTCGCTCAGTCAGTGGGTGAATCGGAGCCAGGCTGCTCGGCGTGATTTAACCTCGCAATTCAGAGAGCAGACGGGGAGCATCAATCGCTAAAACGCCGCCCTCTAAATCTCCACCCACCCCCAATGAAAAAAAAAAGAGAAAAGAACTCAGTATGGAGAACACATAAGGTCCAGGAAGCTAGGCGTCATTGGCGGCGGAGGCGGCAGGTTCTTAGGCGAGGCAGGTGTTATCAGATGAAGAGAGGCAAACACACAGATGGGGAATAATGAGATATTACAAAGCAGCCAGTGAGATGGAAAGAAAAACAGGGATGCGGGAGGCTTCGATGTGCAGAATGAGAGAAACTAGAGGGGTTGATTTTGCAGCTGTTAAAGTAAACACACTGACAGTGATTAACTGGCATTTACAACAAATTCGTCGCGCTGTCCTTCCCATATCCTGTCCAGATAACTGACAAAAACAAGAAAAGATTCCATTTTGTGCATTGGTTCATTTTTGTCACATACTGCGTTTCAGCTGACCATGAAGCTGCACAAATTGGAATTACCAAATTAAATTCGCTGAATGGAACCTGCTAATTCAAAAAAACAAAACAAAACACAAAAAAACCCAGATGAAAAGTTGTTCCGCTAGGATGAGGTGGTTTTCTTGACTGTATCGGAATTAGTGTTTTTTGTTTTTGCAAAACTGCAATGTATAAACCTTTTTAGCAACACGAGTCATGTGATCAAATGCCTGATGTTACTGCTGGCGAAAATGTCAAAGAACAAGACAGGAAGTGGTAGAAGGATGATGGAACCACATGTTTATTAACAACTTATTGCTTTAACAAACTTTTTCAGGTGCAATCATAGTTGCGTTTCTTATTTAGAGGAAACACCGCGATTGCGAAGTTGTGTTTTTGGACATTAGTGGAATATAGACAAAGTGTTGTGCACATTTTGGAGTGGAGCTACTGTTTTGCACAGGTCCCCTGAGATACTGACTTTTCTGACATCAGTGATGGCTTCAGTTTGTAGTTTTGAAGACGGTTTGCCACTCAGATTCTCTGTTTGTCTTTGGCAGCCCATCCCAACCGATTGAACTTGGAAGTAAGCACTGGAAAACTAAACAAATTGCATATTTGGGTGAATATATGAGCTGCCCCATGAGAAATTGTTTCACTTTGCCACAGTTCTTGAAATACAGAAATCCATCCATCAGAATCAGGTTCATAAACCCGTCAGTCGTTGGCACTCCTCCCCATAGTGCTTCTTCGTTGAAGCTAATGGTAGGAACTGTTGCTTATGTTGGCAACTTTTCTTTGATGTTTTTTTTTTTTTTTAATGACATTGCGATTGATGATCCAGGTAATGACAACGTTTCTGTCTTCCTGCTGCAATAAAACTGAACATAGCCAATCAAAAGTCATATAAGTTGGACATAAAACTCCATTGTGCCGATAGAGCATTATTATTAGCTCATTAATTTCAGATGTAAAGTGAGATTCACTTCTGCGCTGGAAAAACGGCAGTTAATAATGAGACAAAAAAGCAAGTCTGAGCCTGTTTTGACCTGCTGGATGGAAGCTGGAGTTTGGTGGAGATAAAGATGGAGTATTCCAAGACTGAAGAAGGTATTTCCAAACCGACGTAACTTCAGTGTGTTGAGTTAAGAGAAGGCATGAGCTACTTGACTAATGACATCATGGTGTTCACATGATGGTGTTCACAAAGACCTAGAAGTGAAACGCATGATATCATTCAGTTGTTTTTATTGAAAAGAGAAAACAATTATTCCTATTGAGGCTAAAACAGCAAACAAGAGAAACAGGTGGCGCTCCTTCAGAATCCACACCGTTTTTGTAAGTGGAAATACTTCCAAACAGCTGATATTGTCTTTTTTTTGTAGTGTGCAGCAACTAGTGGAGGGGAGGCAAAACTGTGCTACTCCAGACAGCCTGGGAAAACTCTGGTTCCTTTGGCTCTTTTTCTGGCATCTCAGTGAAAGGACTTTAAAATGGGAATTATCCTGATCAGTGTTTCGTTTTGTCCTTTAAGAAAAGCCACGTTCTGATGCCGAGTCACAGCCTGATACTTCTGAAAAATTGAATGTCTTGAAATATATGGACCAGATGAAAAGTGCATTTCAATGTCGCTTTGCTTCATTTCTGGACAGCCTGGACACTGTAGTCTTCCAGCGGGTGGTATGGATTTATGTGACTTTGTGTTAACTTGTGACCAGCAGGTTGAAAGTAACATCTAAGTCTGGTCACTTCTGAAGATGTTACATCTACATAAAATGTAGTTGTACACTGCCTGGCCAAAGAAAAAGTTGCCATCTGAATTTACTTGAGAAAACTGGGATGAGCTTCATACTGGGTAGGTACTGTCTGCTGGCAAGAAGTTATTTAACCCCAGCTGATGCAACGATTAACTTAGAATTTCTTAAACAACAATGTGGAAAGACACATCTTGTGGTCAAGGAACAGATGTTAATCTTTAAGAAGTCATGTCATTGGCATTAAGGAGATTGTAGAAGCTACTAGTATTGGGTTGAGAACCGTCCAACGCGTTGTCAAAAACAGGAAGGATAGAGGGGAGCAATTGTCTTTGAGGAGAAAATGTGATCTAAGAAAATCCTGACTGCATTTCCACACTCATGTGAAGGGAACCCAAATGATTAGGACTGAACAGCCGTAGGCACAATAAAATTACTGATCAGTGAATCTAACCAGAGAGGAAGGTTTTAATTTTTGAGGAAGCAGAAAGACTGGACTCTAGAGCGATGGAAGAAGGATCATGTGATCTGACGAGTCCAGATTTACCCTCTTCTATAGTGACGGGTGCATCAGTGTAAGAATAGAAGCAGATGAAGTGGTGCAGCCATCATGTCTAGTTTCTACTATACCACCCTGTTGGGGCAGTGCTATGATCTGGGGTTGCTGCAGTTGGTTAGGTCAAGGTTCACCAAGATCATAGGGTCAGCTGACCTGAATACACTGAATGATCAGATTATCCCTTCAATGGGTTGTTCCTTCCAAGATGACAATGCCAAGTCTCATCGGACTGAAATTGTGAATGAGAGTTCAGACCTTGACCCCATTGAGAATCTTTGCGATGTACTGGAAAAGGTTTTGACCATTGGTCAGACTCTCCTGTCATCATTGCAAGATATTTCTTTTTGGCCTAGGCAATGTACATGTAAATTGAATACTGTATAATCCTGTTCATAATATACATCAGTGCAGTTTTTGTTAATGATGTATAGACCAAGTTTAGAGAAATGTACTCTCCTAGGTTAGAAACGTTCCGTTTCCTGTATGTTGTGAAACTGAGTGACCAGTGACTCTCCCCCACAATGGGAGCTGTCTTGAGTACATCTGAGCTCGGTGTGTGTGTGTGTGGGGATGGCACAGGTCACACACAAACACTGACAAAGTGCAGCATTCGACAGAAAAAACTCTAAACTCTTCTTGTGTCGCTGAGGGAGCGACTGACATAATCACAGAGAAGCAGTTCTTTTAACAGATATCCGAAACTAAGTTTCACTAGAGACTCCAGATGCTAATCACTAAAAACACCGGTGATTGGAGACCTGAGCCAATGCTTATAGGATTGGATCCGGATATCCGTATTAAACCACAGGAATGGGCTCACTGTCACAGCAGTGCTGAGACAAAGAAAATGTTTGAAACTTTGACATATTTTTGCACCTTGCCTAGATAAGAAATAACTCCAGTTGTGAAGAATACATTCTCTACAGCAAAAACAGAGCTTTAAACACTAGTCATAACCTGTGTATAGAGAAGTAATCTGAACTTAGTGACTTGTATTTTTTTTCTTATACTGGACCAGCAAAATTAATTAAAGCATCAATTAAATTACTTGATCTCTTGAGTCTTTGCTGAAGGACAAAGTTAAGGAGTTTGATTCAAACAAAGTAGCAGATTGCAGACTTGGTGTATTTTGGTGACAGTGGTTACACCCATAAATGCTACACCATTCTATGCCATGTTATAAAGAATACTACTCACATAATCATACATAATACGACCACGTGGACTTAGCACGCCCACAGTATGACCCCTATTAAACTCATATCAAGTGCTGGTATTGCTGTCTACTGCAGCTACAAGGGATCCTGTGTGTTTGATGACCTTTATTTAACCGCCTAACAGTAAGAAACCCCGGCAAAAGCCTCATAACGTAATATTTTGGCTTGTGGTGGCACCACTTCTTTGTATGGTGCCCTTTTGGGCATGCAGGCTCTTCACAACTTGAATCCTTTCCAGATCCACAGCTGATTAGCATGTGTACCACAGTACATCCAAGTTCCTTAGGGTACTTGGATGTTGGAACATAACCAACAAATAATTTTTTTTAGAGTGTACTTCTTGCCTTAATCCATCTCATATTTTACTTTCACATTTGGAAAAAAGTTCTAGTATCCAGATTAAGAAGGATTTAGGATTTGAGGACTCTAAAGGGTGCTAACGTCTAGAAAGCCACACCACACCATGTAATTGGTTTTTATGAGAACGGATCTCGATCTCTGAGGGGTGGCGTTAATGGACCCACAAACGGCACAATGGTGACAAACCAAAAAGGAACAACAAAAAAAAAAAATCTGATAACAGTTTTGAATACATATATATTTAAAGATGTTTTTGCAGCTGTAGTGGCGGATTGTGAGAGAGAAGCAAGTCATGCGGCAGAGGTCAACGGACGGAACTAGAACCTGTGACGACCGCATCGAAGACTAAGACTATATGTGGATACCACTGCACCTTCATCGCGCCTATAATTTTATTTTAAAGATGATGCTGAAATCTGGACTTTTTTTTTTTTTACTTTTGCTAGTTATGGCAAAGCTCAACCTATGTTCTTTCACCCAATACACCATGTACTTTTTAGAGTCCACTTGTGCCACAGGACAGCAGCCACTTGGAATAGAGGCAGCTAAATAAAGGATTCCTATTCATATCCATCCAGTGGGCACACAGGGGACTTTTTTCACATTTCTCTATTACGACTGCAGTCTGCATTCATTCACTAAGTGTCTCAGTCCATTCCGTCGCCACATCACTCTCCGCTTAATGTTCGCCAGGCAGCCTTGGAGCGGGACAAGGCTGCCATGGAGCTGCACGTGGCAGGCTGCCTTTTGTTCAACCTTGCTTGTACTTATTGTAAAGGTCAGGCATTGCTCGACTCGTCTATCCGCGGCTTTGCTTGGCCTGGGAGAATTCTGCCTGCTTGCTAAAGTTAGCCAGGCCCAACCCTTCCCAACCTTCATGTCAGGGAGAACAGGCGGTCCTGATGGGGCTTGGACATGAAAGGCAGTGGCAGCGCGGGCGAGGGCGTGCTTGATGTGCGCATAATAATCGGGAGCCCCACTGTACACACCCGCTCTCGAAAGAGAATGCATATTCATGCGCGCTTAAATGGGCATTTGGCACACACGGAGGAGGCGGGCCTCTTAAGAAGAGGGTCCTCAGATGGAGTCATTGCTGATGAGTTTGGCACTTCACATCCAGAGGCTTTTTCGAGACGCTTTTAAATCAGGTAGAGAGACCTCATAAAGCAAGTGGCTAAAGGGCCCAGGAGGATCCTATCAGCTTCAGTTTGGAGCGGGAATAACATCCATTTTTCCTTTGATCCACGGCATGTGAAGATGCTCTGTCGCTCTCAGCAGTAATCACATCCTTGCCAAAGTATTTTTTTTTTTATATCCCTTTCTTGTCGTTTTGGAACTTCTTTTTTCTTGGAGACTCTAAAAATACAAGCTGATTTCTTTTTTCCCCCTTCACAGGCCTTATGTGACATGGCGCCCTCGGTGCATGACAAACTTCCTTGCTTTTTCAGGGCTATATATTTGGGTTAAAAGAGAAAATAAATTGGAGCCCATAGCAAAAAAATACAAAAAAATAGCGTAGACAGCATAATATGATACCAGCGCAAAGTGCAGCTATTTTTATTTGAATCCCCTCTGTGTTTTTGTCGGGCTCAGATTCTCTTTTAGGCCGGGGTGTAGACACAGAGCGCCCTGCAGCCACAACAAGACGCAGTCCTTGAGAGGGGAGGAGCAGATAACTTAACACTGGTTCGCCTTTGGTTAAAGTAAACAATAACCGCTCACTGAGTAATGCAGTTTGGCTCACGGCTTTCCTCAGATGAAGTTGATTTATCTGCCGCACACCGGAGACACAGATCTGTTCTTTCTTTTTTTGTCTCTTTTTTTTTTTTTTTTTCTTTTTTTAAAAAAGCAAAAAAATACAAAACGTGTTGCTTGGTTTCCTCTCTGACATTTTCCTAATGCGCAAAATGATGAAATATAGTTTCCAGGTAGCGCGGAGTGTCGCCGTTCTCCTCCGTCTCGCTTTGTTCAACGGCGGGGAAAAAAGAGAAGAAAACAATCACTCCCGTAGAGCAATTCCGAAAAAAAAGAGAGAAGCAAATTGGATTATGAGTTATGTTCCCTGTATCACAGCTATGAGAGTAAGCAGAATCACCATCTTAGAGCGCTTGGCCCCATGGCGGCTGAGAAGCCGTCAGCAGCTGTCTGTATCTGCCTCATCGCCTCCAGCGTGGGGCACGTTGGGGGGGGGTTTAGGGCAATCAGCTAATTTCGTTTGAGATGGGCAAACTTTGGAGCTTAAAGGTCAGCAGTGGTGGACCATGAGAGGTCCTCATGATCGACTAATCATTCCAGCCGTTTAAGCTGCTTTGACATGACCTTCAGATATTTTTAAAGCGCCACAGTGCCCATAGCACCATGAAAAAGTATTCACAGCCCTTGAATGCAGCCACACGTTTCTATGTATTTTATTCGCTGCAAAACCTTGCTAAGTGTTTTTGGTCTAATTTCGAGTGCAAATATCTTAGCACACTTGAAATAAGATATAAGAGGTTGTTTTAAGTCAATAATTCCTTAATACTGATGAAAAATTACTAGTTATTTGGGAAATTATCTATTAGTGAGGCAAGACATTTTTTCCATATTATAAGTGAAACAATCTACTGATGAAACGAGTACTTTTTTTAACCAATATTAAGGAAGTATTGACTTAAAACAAGCTCATGAGTCTTGTTGAAACCTTACTTATAAGTTAGTTTCTTCTCGTTTCAAGTGTACTAGAAACTAGACCAAAAATACTTGGTAAGATTTTTGTGTTTTTGCAGAGCTGGAATTTTTAAACTAGTAGAGCAACACAAAATAGTCAATAACATCGAAGTGGAAGAAAAAGGATCTAAGGTGTAAATTGTTTTTGCTAATAAAAATGGGGCGATAGCATCTGCAAGTACGAGAAATACTTTGGTGTTGTATCTTTGGTGGCATTTACAATAAAGTTTCATAGGGATTATTTTTGCAAGATTTCAAGTTTGATCTGCAGCTAACAAGATGAAAGGTTCAAGCACATTTATCTTTGCTTTAATCTCAAGAAAGATTAAAGTATGGGACTGACATCAAACCTGACTTCACTGTTGATTATTTGTAAACCACTGAGATCTGCTTTCATGTAGTGACCAGACTGACTGCTCCCATTAAAACGCAACAGCAGCATTTTCAACGGAGATCCCAGTAGTTCTCACTAAGCTTTAAGTCCAAAGAAGCCATATTGGATGTAGAGATCAAGTTTTTAGTGAGAACTCAACCGATTTCCAACATGATGTTCCAAACTCATGGGAAACAAAATTTTCTAGTCTAAAATGGGAAACTTCAATTTCCAAGTAAAAAATGGAATTGACAACAAAACCAGCCGTTCCATCGGTAAGAACAAACCTAACAATGTGTCGATCTTATTTTAAAAAGTATGCAAAGATGGTGGTACTTGGTAGACTTAACATTTTCTGAAGTGCTTAAGAGAGAAACACTGATCTAAAGAATTATTTTATGGCACTAGCTGGGTGACTGAGGTCATTGGCTTGCTGAATATACCCTACAATTTCCATATTGCTACTGAAAAAAACATTCTCTTGAAATGGTTCAATGACCATTGTCCTACACAAGTAGCATTTTGCATGTTTCATCTCACCAGCGCAGTCTTCCACATGTGTGCTGTATCCACCGCATTGCTTATATTATTTTGATTATCCACTACTAAAGTGACTTATGAGATGAGTTGCAGTTATAATCCCTGTATTTAGGGCTTATTTAGGGGTAGATGTTAATGTGAAAAGTGAGGCCTATTTGTACAAAAAGAACAAGAACCATGCGTAATTTCCTTCTGTTTTGAAATTCTGTGCTACTTTGTGTTGATTGGGCCAAATAAAAAACCTAATGCAACATATTTAAGTTTGTGGTCACAGCAGAACAACATTTGGAAAAAGTTAAACAGCTTTGCAAGGCAGTCCAGCTCCCTTTATTTGCCCAGACAGCATATGTACAGACAATAATTAGTGTAATTGTTTGCCAAAAGGCTCTTTTAGCATTATATTCAGTGAGCTGTCCTGTCCCAGCCACACACACACCCAAACACACACACGCAAACGCACCCCCACTCACGCACACACACACTAATTTCTCCCCCACACCCCTTTCTCCTTCCCGCCAATTAAGCCTGCCATAACATCTCCGCTGTGCTGACTGTGACCTCTCCGGCTCCTGATTGGCCGGATGAGCTTCAACCCAGTATTATAAATAACGCTTCCGTGCTGACTGCATCAACATATTTAATTGAGGCTTCTCCCAGAGTGCACCTGTGTTAAACCTCAGCGTCTCAGAGACCCGAGCTAATTGTCTCCTGGCCTTCGTCTTATTATTACCCCTTATTATGCAGACGGACCTTTGGCCCCGCAAAGTGTATACATGTTCATCAGAGGTGGGATTCAGGTGTGAAGGCAGAGATTCATCAGCATCTCTTTGCAGTGTACGGTTAATTATGACCTACAATGAAATCGGGACTCCTGCAATTCACCAGTATTAACACAAGAGGGCTTGTGTTAATGGCACCAAAAAGTGCCATTTTGGTACTTTGCCAAAAGGGCACTAAAAAAATCTCAAAGTGTCTCAGCATATAAAACAAAAAGGTAGATAGATGGAGACTGCACACAGATTGTTTTAGACTAGAGGATACGATGCACCACTTAGATTCCCTCTGCCTGACTCTAGTAAGGGTTGGCTGACTTTGAATTGGCGCATCCCCTCCCTCGTCTCAGCAGCGCAGCATCGCACTCTGCTCCATTCAAGATGCAATTATCTAAATATTCAAATTCATCCTCTCCTGGAGGTAATTCAGAAAGTCTAAGTGTCCAGTAATGGCTGATTAAAGAATGATTACCTTGTGGATTCTCAGCCCCTCCTTGCCACGGTGCGCCAGGCGTGTACGAAGTCACCATTTCCTTTGTATCAGGGACGATAAATTCATAATGCGCGGCCATTGCCCTGCGGGCCCTTTGCGACAAACCTCGGCTTAATGAGCTGGAGATGGGAGCGGGTTGGCGAAACGAGCGGGATGACGGCTCTTGAGGGGGTCTTTCAGATGGAAGGGGTTGTCGCATTTGGTTGCCGGGCGGCCTATCAGTGACAAAGGTGACGGAGGGAAACAACAATGGCATGTGTTTGTGTCAGACACGAAATTGCTTGTATGATTGAATGGGAAAAATAACCCCAGCAGATACTCTATCTGCAGCCATAAAAGCATTGTGCTGAGAGGTGTGATTGAGTTCAAAGTGCATCGGTATGTGGGCGGTGGAAACATATTGCTTTTCAGACCTTTTTTTCCCCCCCCCTTTCTTTCTTTTCCTCTCTCAAACGGTCCAGAGTGTTTGTCTGTACGGTTCACATATCAGCCGTTCCTCCTTTATTTGTGTCCAACAGAAATGACACCGTGCAGAAATTCTCCTCTTGATATCTGGGTGAGAGAGATAAAATAGTCAAATATTGGACAATTTTAAAAGGTCACCGGCAAAACTTGAACCGCTAAACATACAGTATCTGCTTTGTTAAGCTCCTCAAACATAACATCATATAATAATTGCATTCAGGGGTGGGGATGTGATGTTTCGCTATCCTGGTCTATATTAAAAAAGTAGATATGCTGTTCAGAGATGTACTTATAGTGGAGAAGCTGGGATTTGCCAATACCAACATTTGCTTCTTCTAATTTGTCTTTAAGTACCTTCTCTTTTGACCCCTCCTTTCATTAGTGGTCATTAATTTATTAAATTAGGAGCTGAGGCAACTTTCCACTCTGGTTAATAAAACGGTTGCAGTAAAGCAGAGTTTTATTGCTTTAAAACAAAGAAAATAATTCGGAGTAGACAAAGCTTCTTAAGCGTCTCACATTAGTCAGGAGTCGTAAACATTGATTTCTGCATGTATTCTGTAGAAAATTCAGCCCAATACAGTCACTTAAAGATTTCCACCACTTTTAATTTTTAGTTTCTATAACAAACAAAGTTTGAAAGCTGAGAAGAAATAATAATAAAAAAGAAACAAAAAAACAAAGCAACTTTGTTGTAAAAGCATTCAGCCTTGCCGGTGTCTGCTGAAGTTAGTTCTGGGTCAGTTCGCTGCTTCAGCAATTCAATAAAATGTCCCCAGGGCTGGTAGCTGGTACAGACTTATATCCTTTGATGCTCTGCTCCTTTTTGGGTACAAAACTGCAAGAGTACAAAATGGAGACGGAGTGGAAATGACCAGCGACCCACCAAAGTCTGGTTCTGTTGTAACAGCTTTGGTGGAGACTGGTTGAACTGGCACACCTCCACTGGAGACACAGTTGTCTCTCAAATAGTTTCTTACGCCTTTTGTGCTTCTTCTGATGTCCCCGACGCCGAAAGATCGTCAACTTTGCTTTTACTTCTAACAGCAGCTTTTACTCTGAAAAGAGGCTTGGTTTACTGATTAGTAAACAATCAGAGCTTTGATTGGCCATTTCTGGTCACCAGCCAAACTCTCAATGCATCTCAAGCTATCATATAAACCCCCTCGTCTCCGATTGGGACGTATTTAAAACACTCGAACCAATGGCCAATCCTTTAATTGTATGTGATAAAAATGTTTTCCTGTGTAATTTGTTACTTGTTAGGAAGTGCAATCAGTTGTACATATGCAGAGGTGACATTGGTGTGCCCACTTGTGTCATGTGCATATATATATATATATATATATACATATATATATATATATCATGTTTAACGACCTGCATGTGCGTTCAGGAAGCCAAATTACGAGAGAGCATTCTGCTCTAAGCCTGATGGTTGAAAACTAGAAAAATGTCACCTTCAAATTAGTGAAAGGCTTCTGGCTGACTTTAACGACCTCAGTGACTGGAGCATGAACTTTAGGACATATTCGGCTTCCATCTGTTGGAAAAAGAAAAACCTAAGACAAAAAATAAAACCTCATTCAAGTCAACCTACAGAATGATACCCGCAATACAATTGACTAAAATGAAACTACCCTTTTTAAGGAGAAGGGCTTTGGGGAGAGCCTGTGTACTGTGGCCAATCCGTGACCAAAAGAGGTCAGCAGAGGTGGATGTATGCCTGGCTAAGGAATCCATTTGGAGGTTTTCTTTGTATGTCCCTCTCAGAAGGTCGACCCTGAAACATTTAGAGGCATTTTCAAAGCCTTCCAGCCTAATGGGCTTGGCACACGGGGAGTGACGTCGCTCACTCTCCGTTCATTTTGTATGATGAGGACAATTGCTGCCAAGCAACCGGCGAAATACGAGTATGTAAAATCTCGTGTAGACGTTGACGCATGGGCTAGCAACACACAAAAAAATATAAACGTTGAAAAACGCTCAACTTTCGTCACTGTTGCTGCCGTATCCCGTCCGTTGGGCTCACCCCTTTTGCTTTCCCACATACATCACACTACAACAAAATATTGTTGCTTTTGCCAGTTGCTAGCGACTTACATTTGTGACTGTGTGTTAAGATTTGAAGCATTTGTCCCAATGTGACCAAGAAAACCAAGAAATAATTGTCAAACCAGATCCGGCGGCAGGGCGGCCCACGTTGCCCGCCCACAGTCAGCTGTTTGTTGTTTTTACCTTAAAGTGGCCCACTCTCTGTTATTCCTATATCGATTTGATACAGTAGTGGCTTTCACACTGCCCATATCTGTGCCTTCTGTTACTTTTTTTCAGCAGTTGTTTTTATTTTGCCCCCCTCACCGTTAAACTCGTCTGGAGCCGGGGTTTCAGTGCTTTGCTAACCCTTCTGAGTTTGATTATGACCTTGGAAGACACAACAAAAACAAACAAAGCCCTGCGTTGGCTCAATTAAAAATCCACATGTTTAATGGTCAGAATACTAACAAAACCTTTTCTCTCTCTCTCTCTCTGCATCCATGTGCCTGTGTCCACCTGAATGAATCAACATGCAAATGTGGTGCTCGCGCCACCAGGCCTCCACTACGGGAAAGAGAGCATCCGGAGCAGCGGCGGCGGCGGCGACCTTCACAACTTCATCTCCTCTGGCTTCGTGACGCTCGGTCGAGGCCACCAGAAAGGTAGAGCGCCACCTTTCCTCCGCATTTCCTTCTCTTCTCCTCACGCAGGCGAACCTCCTCTCTCATCCATATACCGACACGCCGCGCTGCACACACCCGGCTGAATGCTAATTCCCAGCCTCTAATGTTCCACTCGCAACACTGGCGATCAACAACAAGACACTCGATGAAGGTGAAATGTTTTCAGATTCAATTTCCCTCCCCGGGTAATTCACATGGACTCCTGCCTCTGCGTTTTTGCAATTAAGTACAAGCTCGCGCTCGCGCCAGCCTCCACCGGTGGGTGACGCAGGGGCGGAGAAGGTGACTTCCAACTCATACACAGTCATGACCACGTGCCATTAGTTGGGGGTGTTGCAGGGGGCAAAGTTTTCCCATGGGTAAAACACTAATTAGTATGCAGCTAAGACGTTGTGATTTATTCCGTTTAATTTTTTATTTTTTTTGTTCCGCTAAACCAGATGCAGTTCACGGGAGCACGCAAACCCCCCTTTCACCCGATAGCATCTTTTTGAATATTTAATTGAACGCCTGTTCTGCTGCATTGTAAATGACTGCTCTAGTGACAAGTTTACATCATTTCAATATAATCGTGACTTCCGCTGCCGTGTGCCTCCCTTCATATCGCCGTCGGAGCTCGCTGGTTTCCGGTTCGTCGTCCTGACCTGCTGTAGCTTTGATATCCGCTTGGTTTGATTTCACGCGTTGTTTCGGACGCCGCGCGTCGCGGGGTTTTTGTCTTCAACTACGTTGAACTGCGTGGGGTGTTGGTGGGGTGAGAAGTTTCCCCCATGTCCTTAACGCGCTTGAGCAAACGTCGTATTTTTATTTTGACTTAAAATTAGCCGTTACTTGTTAGCTCTCTTCTTCATCTGATTTTATTCCAGGGGGGTTGGTCTTCTTCTTTTATGGCATTTACTGGCAGTCTACATACTTGGTGTATTACCGCCATCAACTGAATGGAGATGTAATTCAGAAATTCACTTTATCCTTTATCTTCGAAAACCTTAAAATATCCGCATTATATACATACTTATATACTCACACACACAGACATACTAAATCCTCCAGGGATTGCTCCATTTCACAATCTCGTGCAGCTGGATTAAAAACAACAACAAAAAATCAGACGTTGAAACCCCAACCCATTCTCACTCCCCACTCGTCAATATATGACGAGTGGGGAGTGAGAATGTGTTGTGAAACCCCCGTCTCCCACAGTGGCCCCCTCCCCGTTTCTCTACAAGAGATGAGTAATGTGGCAAAAAGTTATTAGGGTTTTATGAATCTTGCGAATTTTACAGTCCCTAATTTGTTTAAACAGATTTTCGCTTTTGTGCAAACATGACAATAGCGGGCCTCCCACACGGCTGGCAGTGAACTCCCTGTGACAGTATGGGGTGTGCTTTAGCTTTCAGCATCAGTGCTGGTATTTCTGCAGTAATTCTGTGCTTTTCCTCTCAGCGGCTTGCTTCTGATTACCGTTGTGCAAAAACAAATGACAGATTGTGAGATTGGGATGGCGTGCTGATGCTAAAACACCCTTCCCTCCTCCTTTAAAAAAAAACAAAACAAAAAAAAAAAATACAGAACAGAAAAGAGAAATAAGTAAAGCACATGGAATCTTTAAACAGTTTTCTCTTTTGGCAGCATCTCTGTTTGGCTGCGCGGCGCCCGGAGGCAGGTGTTACTGCAGACTGGATCCTTAAAATCAATGAAGCTCCGTTGTGAAATTTCGCTTGGATATTGTTGCCTCTCTGAATTATCTGCAGCATCTTCACCACTGTACAATAACTCCGGGGGCAACAGAACGAAACGAGCAGTTTCTGCTAATGCCTCCCCCGCTCTCCGTCTCTCCCCCAAGCCGCTTCTTTTCTCATCTGCAAATGCAGATTGGTTTCTTCTATATCCGCAAATGTGTTGCTGTGCTGTCCTCCTGCTGCATTGTCGAGCCAGCCAACACACAGCAGGGGAAACAAGTATCGAGCAAATGAATGTTTTTCTAAGTAAATATACTTCGAATGAGGCACCAGATGTTGGTAGCAAACCAAATATTTGTAGGAAAATTACTTAATGACGTAAATTGTACAAAGTAAAGTGGGATTACGCAGGTCACACGTTGTAGAATCGCCCTTTTAACGCAATTTCACAACGTCTTCTGTGTGGAGAAACTAGTCGCATGGATTTCTCGGGTGGATTTCTTTTCCCCTTAAAAATCTTAAATGCTCTTGGCTCGCTCTGTTTTTCCACTTCTTTCACAAGATTTTCACTTTAATTCAAGCTGAGCGGTTGACTGGGCTCGTCTAGCAGAAATTTCTTTCTGTCTCTGAAACCAAAAAAAAAGAGTTTTTATGGCTGTGTCCGGAATCATTTGCTGTTGAATTTTCACATTCTCATTAAGAATACTTTGTTGTTTTTCTCAATTAAACTCTCGCTTGTGTTATGGGGAGACATAAATCGAAAGACAGCCCTACATCGTGATGATACCACCTCCAAATTTCCATATTAGTATTGGTTAATGTGCAGAGCCAATTCTACCTCTACTTGAAAGAACAATAAAGTTTGTTTTAATTCAGTTGAACTGTATTTTCCCAGTATTTCACTGATTTATCCTTGTGTTCCAAAGTAAACTTTAAATAAGCCAAAATATTCTTTTTCTACACTGGTGGAGTCTTGTGCAGCATTGGTTTCATAAAAATATATATATATATTTTGATTATTCTTTTAACTCCTTTGTCAGTAATTTGTGAGGAGGACATGGTTGTGTCTGGTTTATGACAAAATTAGTTTTTTATTTGATTTTTTTTTTACTTTTTGATCATGAACCCAACCGGTCCTCATTTGAACATTTGGAAGTTGACAAATGTTTCTATAATGAATGGCATCAGAATGCTTTGGGTCAATGGCTTTGTTTGGTTTGTTTTTACCCATTATGAGATGCTTCTTATGCGATAAACCTTTAAATAGGCCATTTATTGGGAGAAAATCAGCTGCTACTGAAAAGAAGCAGAATTTTTCTTTTATGCCGACAGTTTTTCTCGGGTTTCCACTCTTTTTTTTGAAGTTTCTTTAGCTTCATGCATCACCTGTTCCCAATGTCATTCCACTTTTTTTAAAAAAAAACATAAGCTAAGTTATGGACTTTGTTCTCTGTATGTCAGGATCACTTGACTTGTTGCCACCTTTTGGTGTGGATTTGATGTTAAACAGCCTTAACAGAAATAGATTTACTTGCAAAACGTATTTATTTCACTCGCCGCATAATGACTCGGAAATTCTTCCACGAACCTGCTAACGTTTCGACTTGCTCCGTCTTTTTTGTTGTTGGAATGATCTCAACTTTGTGCGTCGTCGAAGCCGTGTGTGCGGCTGATGTGAACTCTGATGAGTCCCACTAAGGTTCGCAGCGTGTAAACACTCTGTCTGAATTACAGTCATACAGAGTTTCATTATTTTTTGATGAGGTTTGCTCAGCTTAGTTTAATTTGGCTAAAGACAACAAGGCAGGAGAGAGAGAAAAAACAAAAGAGAATACACAAGCACCGACTCTGGGCTGTCAGTAGGAAAAATAAATCCAGTAACAGCTGTTTGTGTTTTTCACTGGATCTCTGTGTTGTTTTTTTTTAAAACAAACTTTTTCTTACAATGACTGAACCAGGTTCAGGAGTCATGATTGTGGTCTTCTGGCGTAGATAAGCTCGCCGTCTGTTATCGTGCCTAATTATACACGCAGTAGGTGTGTTTGATTGTTAATTACGGCAAGTTTTGTCTGTCCGTTACGAAGCCGTTCCCATTGGGGAGCGGGGCGGGAGCGGCAGGAGGGTTCAGGGGGTGTCGGCGAGAGTCGGAGCAGCTGGATGCTTCACATCTGTGTGGCAGAGTACATCATAGCTACGCGCTAAATAAGATCAGCTGCAGGCTCAAGGGGGAACTCACATAATTGGTTTTCCCATATTTTCTCAAAAAGTTTTTTTTCCCCTTTCTCCCCCTCATCTTTGCTGGTTTTGGTTTCAGGTCTTCATTAGACAGGTTTTCATCTTTCATTCTAACATATATATATATATTTTTGCATATTATTAAAATGGGTTGATTTACATTTTGCCAGTTTGCCAATAGAAAGTTTCATGGTACAAAAAGTCCAATTAATATTGTGACTAAGATTATTCATAGTCTTAGTACTTAATTTGTAATGTTTCACATGAACTGCTTACCTCCACGAATCTTGTGTTTTTTTCCTTTTTGTCAAGTATAGACTTACAGCTGTTAAAAAACTCTAATCCTCATAAAAAAAGTGGATTTGCTACATGAGCTGCTAACACAAACTTAAGATGAACAGTTCCATAAAATTCAACCTTCTCTTTTTAAATGGACAGAAGCCCTCTTGCTAGTAGAATGAATTTTATTCTGAATTACTTCACCTTATGGGCTTTAACCCTATGTACTTTGCATATTTTTCCACATCGCAAACTGTAACTGTGTTTTATTAGTGTCATGGTTTGAGGATGCTTTTATTCTTTAAAAGCCTTTAGGCTGAGATGAAGGATAATAACACTAAACATATAAATTGAAGCATCCGTGCACTAGTCTAGTTCAGAGCATGTTTAGGTGTTAGAACGGCACAATACCATACTTTAGTGTAACATGACAAAGTGTGCAATCCTGTAAGGGGTGTGTGTGTGTGTGTGTGTGTTGTTTTGGCAAAGCATTAATTGTGTTAGCAGACCAGATGGATCCAAAATTATTTAGAAAAATGATTCCAATCCTTTACAATAAAAGTATTTTTTTCTCTTATGTATGCAAATTGTAATAAGAGGAGACATTTGTCTCTGTTAGCCACGCTCTTCGCCTTTTGTCATGTTCCATTTATGTTGGAAATCAGAATGAATGGCGAAACAGATATTCCCAATGCTTCAATACAACGTTGATGAACAAATGGTAGTTAAATAGGGCTAATTATTATTAGCAAACAAGTATTTATTATTTTTTTTAATAAAACACGTGTGCGACTAATTTATAACAGAAATGGTGAGAGGTGCAATTAAACGATTTAGTACAGCAGGTGAGCAGCTAAAGCTTTAGCAATTTTGGATTAAAGCAAACAGGGTTTGCAAAGAAACTGAATTTTCTAAATAAAATGTTTTAATTAAAAATTTGGAACATGGGTGCTGTGGTGGCCAGGGGCAAAGCACGACCCACGTATTGAGGCCTCAGTCCTCATGGCGGTGGTCGCGGGATCGATTCCTGGCCTGGCGACATTTGCCGCATGTCTTCCCTCTCTCTCATTACCCTGTTTCCTGTCAAACTACATTCAAATAAAGGCCCCTAGAGCCAACAAAACCTTTCAAAAAATACAATTGGAACGTCAGTAAATTCACAACGAATGAAAGAAGTGACAAGAAATATCTGCTCTATTACAAAATAATGTTTTAGCTTCCAGGCAGGATCTTGTGGGTTTTTTTTCTATAACAGAAATCTAATCAACAAATGGACAAACACATACGGAAACTAATGCTCACATGAAATCAATTTTTAGAGAAGTTAAGAGTTTCCAATAAAACATGCATGTCTCGGATTTTTGAAAAAAGTACCTGGAGTAAAATACGTAGAACCGTTGTATTTATGTCATTTAACTGATTTCCATTCTTTAGACTTTATTCTGTTTTGATCCGTGGATCATTCTTAGTCACTGAAGGTTTGGAAACTTTTCACAAAGACTTACTTCTAACCACATGGTTTACTGTCTGAAAGTAAATAAAGTGATCAGGAGTTGTGGGCAACAACACAGTGGATTTATGAAATAAAAAATGTTCCAATTTAATGTTGATTGTTGTTTAAAAGGTTGCTTTGACGTATTTGTTTCGGTGTTTTTTCATTTCCTAATCTGTGACTCTGTATGCAATCGTACTAAGCAGAGCATCTGCCGTTTCCTGAACAATTATGTTAACGAGGGTAAGGCTGTTTATTGCAGCGCGGCCCGAGAAGCCTAGGATTTATACTGGCTTGTTAAAGTATTACAATTAAATACAGATCATTTATTTAGCACCAATTTGCAACAAATGTCACTGCGAGACGCTTTACAAGGCGCACAGGTCCAGTTTATATCCAGTCCTGTTGAGGCTGGATATAAACTCCTCCTCGACTTGTTCCACATTACAGCCACACACCGATATTTAGTACTGGGCTTTAATGTCACAGAATAACACAAATTGTTCACAATCAGAGAACAATATGATTCTCTTTTGACATTTTTGTCACAAATAGACATTTGGCATTCATATTTGTATTTAGAGACACCTTTTTCTGAAACTGCAAGTCCTTTAGGGTGTTTCGTAAGACGAAGATTTTCTGTCAATTTCTCTTCGTAAAAAAAGCTCCAACTCAGTCAAATTGGATAGAACATCAAATTTTAACTCTTCCTACAGATTCTCAATTGGCCCCATCTGTGCTCTTTGACTGAGCCGTTCTAACAGCACGTTGATTGAGCTAAACCAATCAAATTTACCTCTCCCTGTATATTGAGGGTTGTTTTCCTGATGAAAGGTGAACCAGTTTCACATCGTTTGCATCCTCTTAAGAGGTTTTATTCAAGGACCGCTCTGTATTTAGCTCCACCCATCTTCACATCAACTCTAACCAGCTGCCTTAAGAAGAAAAGCGCCCCTTAACAACCAGGTTTATGCAACGCTTCGCGATGGTCCACCATGTAAACGTCCTGTTTTTTGTTGTTGTTGTTTGTTTGTTTTCTTTGTATATCCATAACAATTTCGGTTTATGGATGCAACATGAGTAAAATGTAAGGATTTTCGAATAGATTTTTTTCTAGGCTGTGTGTTGTTACAAGTGGTCTGGTCTCCATCTTCTACCTACATGAACTCCAAGTACTCAGGGTCTTATCTTGACACACATAAGTGTTTTCTCTCTGGCACCCTCCGAGGCTAATTGCGTTCCATTGATTAGCAACCCCCCCCCACCCCCCCCAAAATAACAAAAACAAACAAAGAACAACCCATTAAGTTTAAAAGTTTAATTTCTTTTACACATCTAAGGGTTTTTCCCTGGGTGACAGAGTTTTACTTGTGCTAAACTTTATTTAGCAT
Organism: Xiphophorus hellerii; assembly: GCF_003331165.1. NCBI lineage: Eukaryota > Metazoa > Chordata > Actinopteri > Cyprinodontiformes > Poeciliidae > Xiphophorus > Xiphophorus hellerii. The sequence continues at coordinate 18,374,004 of NC_045681.1, forward strand.
GCACAGCTGCTAACCTTGCTACCGTCCCACGGCCATCTGTCCAGATCGATGCACTGCCTCACACATTCCTTTGTTTCTGCCTATTCTCTTGTCCTCTTGTCCAAAATTAGGAGGCAGCGAGGTGGAGGCTTCTGTCAAACTGAGCCAAACTAATGAGCTTGCTCACTGATCTGTTGTCTGCGTGCGTGTGTGTGTGTGTGCGTTCCGCTGTCAGATGGGACCGCACTGTTAAAACCGCCTTGGGTGCGAAAACTGCAGAACTCAGTTTGAAGCGTCAGAGATGCCAGAAATTGTATAAAAGTTCACTGGGAACATAATCTCAGAAGATAGATAAGAAGGGAGCCGGAGCAACTTTGCTTCCGGTGTGTGTGTGTGTGTGCTGGCAGCGGTGATGCAACGCCGCAACACATCATCGCTACCAGCAAACGCGGCCCGATCGCCGGTTTGTATTAATTGTTCTTGTCACGGGAGAGCTGCAGCGTGGGTTTCCATTGGCTCCCAGTCGCCGGGCCAAAACCGCGAATCTGCAAAGCGCCGTCACCCTGCCGCTCAGGAAAAAGGCGCGGAGTCCGGATCCAGGATCCCCGTCTTTTGGGAGCGGCTGGATCACAATGACGACACCTTGATTGACTTGAATTTTCGGCGTTGGACTGAAGATTGACAGCCCGTATGCAAATGTGATTGCATAATATAAATATGCAGCTTGCAAGCTGTTATTGGTTGAACGCGTCAGTTTTAATTATTTTCCCGTATGTCACTCTTGTTGGTATAAAACACAGCCGAGCCGTAGAAACGGGAGGAAGTGATTACTCCAGACAAAGCCTCCATTCTTGATTTAGCATGTGCAATACTTCATTACCTTGCTAAGCCCAACTTTTAATTCTGCCCTGTGGAGGAAGTCAAATTGGTTTTCATGGCAGGCAATTACTTCTTTTTTCTTTTCTTTTTTTATGAATATAATGTGCCTGGGATGGCGGAATCGGAGATGTAGGAGCGGCATTAGTGAGGGATGTTATCACAGAACTTTTATTTACAATGTAATTTCAGGGGATTAGGGAGTGCAGGAGGTGCTAATTGGTGTTTTTATGTAGCAAGTTGTTCTGCAAAACAACACATTACTAAGAGAAGACAGGTTCAGGCCCGGTTTTTACGTACACTTCAGAAAAAGACAACTTTTTTCCCCCCTGACTGACATTATATCAGACAAACTTTTTCTGTTTTCGGTTTTACAAAAATATTTCTACTTGCTGAATCGTTTTTCACAAGAGTTTGCTGGGATATTTTGGTCCATGCCTTCCTGACAGGGATTTTTGACGGCCACTCCAAAAATACTTACTTTGCTGCCACTTATGGCAGCATCTTTAGGGTCAGTGTCCATTTCAAAGACCCGTTTGTGTTTCTATATTTCCACGTAGTGTTCAGCCCTCATGATGCCATCAGTTTTTGGAAGTGCACTACTCTGTGGACCCTAATTCTTGGGACAGTTAGGAATGACTTCTCTTTCCAATTTCCCGCCTTTTTCATTTAAACCTCACAACGTAAGCATGGGAAATGCTTACATTTTTGTTTCATCACGCAAATGGATGTCTCCCCAAAGTTTAACGTTTTTGACCCTTGTGTGCATTTTCAAACTGTAATCTGACTTTTTTTTTTTAAAGGTGCTTTTAGACTTAATCCACACATACCCAGATAACTGGGAAACCAAATACATTTTCTATGTAATTAGCCCGTTCACTAACACGTAGACTCTAATTATTGAAAATGATTGTTAATAAAAACTCTTACCAAAGTGGAAATTTGAGATGTTGGTTCAGACGATTTTTGTTTGTTTGCTTTTACAAGCCCAACTTCTCTGATACGTTGAGTTATAAAGGAGAAAGACAAATTGGAGGTCAGCTGTTAAACTCCAACTATCCCTCCCAATACGGAGGCACAACGACGTTCGACGTCTGCATACTTGCTTTGACACAATTCCCAACCGACATCTTGTGTTTTATTAACTTTCTATTCTAACACGGTATTTAAAAGTTGTTCATCTTCCCTGTCTGTCCACTCAAATGACTGTCAAGGCGCCATGTTTAATTCCCTACAGGAAGTTGTTTTTGAAGGATAGTGATTGGCTGACATAGTTTAAAACAGCGATCAGTGGTGTAAGTCAGCGGGTTTATGTGGATGAACACTTAAGCCAATCCCGTGTGTGTACAATATTATCTTTTTTAACCCTTCCAGACCGAAGGGAGCGCAGGCGATCCAGCCAAATTCACAGTACCGTAATTCCGCCACAGTCTGAAAAATTCCAACCATTTCTGAAACTGGGTTATTACGGTACCCAGTTTCACCCCCGCTGAGCAGGGAGTGAATGTAATCTGAGGAGCGACTCTTTTAGTAGACGGTAAATTGCGAAAATAACTTGCTACATATTGAACGTTCCAGTTGTTATAGATAAATGAACAAATATATTTACTCACAGGACATTTAAAGAACTGCGTACAATTAAAATGAGCAAAAATATCCAGGCGGACATTTGAAACTTAGGTCTCTAGGTTGTTTAACTAATAGTTAAACAGCATGGGGGTGTTACTCATGTTTGTAAAGACCCGGCTTGTTCGTCCCTGCCACACAGAACGCTGCAAATTCCCAAACAGTTGGTTGGATTCTGCCATGGTGGCTTCATTTGCATGCAGTTGTTTGAACAGATGAACGTGGCACCTTCAGGCATCTGGAAATTGTACCCAAGGATGAGCCAGACTTGAGGCAGCGCACAGTTCTCTTCCCGATATCTTGTCTGATTCATCTTCATTTTTCCAGGAGATCACAGAGGAAACTGTGTGCTTAAGCTTGTGTCTTTTTGTACGTCGTATTAGCTGTAGACACCAGAACAGCTGCTGCCTGCTAATTCTCCTCTTTTTGTCAACCATTAGTCAGAAAATTCTGTGCTAAGAGAGAGAGACAATCATTTCCTGCCTTTCGAATAAATCAAATGCCATGGGAGAAAAAGCCCACGGGCAGCAGCATCCTCTCCCGTCCATGTAATCAACACCCACCCTTCATGATGAAAGCATCCGCCCAGGAAAGTCTTTGAAAGTGATTTTTTTTTTTAAGGAAGAGAAACAACTAGAGCTGAAGTGGTTCACCTATGACCACAAATCATCAAACAGGAAATGGAGGAAGAGATTTCTGATGGAGCGCTCACATGTCCAGGTCAATCAGATATGGGTGGTGTTACTCCGTCAGGTATCAAAACTGCCTTCAGCAGACATAATAATGCACTGGGCCAAGGTTAGGGTAATGTCATGTTTCCCCACAAGTAGCAATTAAGCAATCAAGGACTCTATTACTTTTAAACTGACCTTGAATAGTTTGACTAAGACATGTAAAGTTGTACAGAGAAGAACTAGAATCTTCTGCTTAGACTCAAGCAGAACTTTGCAAACTTAAGAAAAGAAATGATTCAGATCTGAGTGAGAGTAGTGCTCTAAATACTTACAAAACTAATTCAAAATGTATGTCTGGGACTTAAGTCTCATAAGAAATGAGTTTCTTGTGTCAAGGGGTGAATGCAAGTCAGTAAACTTACAGAAAGGCATAAAAATCTCTGGCTTTGATTGTAACATTACACACTATATGTTTTGGTTGTCTGCAGTCGTTCTTAATGATATACACCAATGTAAGGAGTCTGTTGAGGTTTCCAGTTGATCTGTTTTCACCAAGCATCAAGCAATCTCCTGGAGTAAGTGAACAAAGTCCTCACCTCCAACCCATATTCTGCAGTTAAATTATGCAGTTGGTTCATTAAATATTGTTGAATGGGTCAACGAAAGGTTAATGTGTGTTGCAGCATCTTGATGACCATCAATATTTCTCTCAAACTGAACTTTGCATTAAATAATCTTTGAAGATTAAAAACAAAACAAAAAAAACCCCACTTGACTTTACCCTGACATCTTTATATCTCGATATTAAGCTTGCGTCATTCCAGTGACAGTAATAGTCCTTCACAATAAAAGCACTTCCTGCTTGATTCGTTTTATAAATCCTACATTAACACATGCTCATCTCATTTCTATTAGATTTTCTATTGCTCATCAGTTTTGAAAATTATCCACAATAGTTGAAAATATTGTGCCAACATGAACCCAAAGGGAAAATGTTGATTTCAGCCACTGGAGATGTGAGACTGGGTCTGGATTTGTCGGCTCCTTTAGATTGACCCTGGGCAGAAATCAGAACATTCTTCTAAAGGTAGTGCTGAGATGTGTTTTGACTTCTGTGTGGCATGTGTAGGGTTCAACCAAGAGTGGATTTTCTCCATGTACTCCAAATTTGATGCATGTTGGATTGACTGGAGGATTGAAGTTGGACTAAGGTGTATGTGTACGTGTGAATGGGTGTTTGTCTCGTGTCCTCCATGACTGCATAGACAGACAGGCTTCAGTTCTGACAAAGACAGAAAAAGAGAAAAATCACGTCGTCTTTTACTGGTCAACTTTAATATAGCCCTGTTGAAATATGCATTAGTTTGAGTGAACGCTCTATTTCCTGTTGTTGACAAATCACAGAGAATGCAGTATTTTTTATTTATTTTCAGGGAATGCTGTATTGATAGGCGTATTAATTCATCAACATCGAGTTGTGTCAGCAATCTGGTTTCTGATTTAAGACTCCTGCTATATTTCACATTAAAGCTCGCAGAGAGTCTCGTTTCTAAACTGAAGCTGCAAGTGTACAGTACAGAAATGCCCTGGCCAAATCTGTAAAATAATTTAGCATTTTCATCCACTTATCATTCAGACAGAGAGGAAATGCAGTATGATTTTATTTTATTTTTCTGCGAAAATGCGTCTCTACCATCTCTAATTGTTCTGCTCAGATTTCTGCTCAAAACTCTCGTGAATTTTCTTATAAAGTCTCTTCAGTTAAACAAGAAAAAATCTCAGCGCTCTCCTTGGTTTAGGTCATTTAGAGGTCGAGGAAAAAAAAACCTTTACAAACTGAAATTTGCATCAAAGGCTGGTTGAATTTGGTCACCATGCGGATCACATACATTTTTAATTTGATTTTTGGAGCTGCGTCATTTTTAATTTAAAACTCCCTCCTTAATAGTTGGAAGCTTAGAATGAGGCAGCCAAGCAAGCTGCCCTGCCATCTGTGATTGATGATCGTTTAAAGGCCGCAGTAAAGAGACTTTTATCCATGCTTCAGTTATAAGTAGCGTTGTCAAACTTAACAAGTTACTCCGAAGTAAATAAATTACGGAGGCTGTTTTTTTTAGTCTGTGAGCTTGAAGGTTTTAATGGAAGTTCATCATTTTGCTCCCATATCATCTGCCCTCAAAACTTTAAGAGTTTAATTTCAATATGATGAGGAGGGATAATAAAAAAAAAGGCGTATAGCTGTAAGCATCTTACATAGAAAACAAGCTCTCCTAATGTGGTTGAGCCCTATGGTGCTTTATTTCTATTGTTTAATTTTGTAATACAGGCCTAAAATATATAACCATGTGCCTATATTGCAAAATTATCTCATTTAGAAACTTTTTATGCACTATATAAACTGCTTTCTCCCCCCTTTTGAACAAGCACTAATATTGAAAAAACTTATACTGCTGCTTTTCTGACTTCCTGTAGCAGTTAATTGTGCTGCAGTGCTAGCAATGCTAGCTGGCGCTTAACTGTTGAGTTGAGATTCTGTTTCAGGTGTTATTTTGTAACAACAGCTTTTTTCTTTTGGTAACGTCAGAATCAGCTATAGATTGAATGCATCAGAGGCAATTGCACACTTCACTGGGTCTAAACCTCTAAAGGATTCCTCTGAGTCAAATTTCTGTGCATTTTAGAAGGTTTTTGAATTTTTAAGCCCTAAAATGTTATGTTACATCGTCTTCAATGACAGTAGCAAGCAGATGGAGTGAAGCACAAACCTGAACCGCTGATTGTTTGACATAAGGGATTCAGGTTTATCGGATGGACCGTGGTACTAAATCAACAACTACAGCTCTGTTCGATCTTCCCTCCTCCATGCTCTTACCCTGTGAGAAATAACCGATGCACTTGTCAAAACTTTTCTGAGCATCTGTGCTGATTTACCAGAAGAAAAAAAAACACTTGCCATATGTTTGTAGGGTATGTTTTTTTTTGTTTTTTTTAAAAATCTGATTATGCAGTGCCTCGTTATTGAACAACTATACATGGCATCTCTGTAATTTATTAATGAAACTGTTAATGGTATTTATTGTACATGCAAATTGCCTTTTGTGGTTTTTTGTGTTTTTTTTTAATAACTTTCTGTAGGAAGATTCACCCTCAGCCAACCGGACAAAAAGCTGCTGAAACGTGTTCTTCTTAATTTGTTCAGGTGTGTTGGAGCAAAACATGTAGGCCAGTGTTCCCTGGGGACCAGGAGTTCACAAAAAAGCAAAAAACTTGCAGTATTAAATGTTAAACTGAAGTTAAGTAAACTAAAGCTTGCTCTGTTCAACCAAACTGACTGTGCAAGCTGAGTGTAGCATTTTATTTTTAGACATTATTTGAGGATAGGAGGAGCTAATAAATACAGTTACCATACATTATGATTGAATTTTATCTGAACAAACGAGGCATTTAAAAGAAATATACAACATATCCATAGACTAATGATAAACCCGCTGATACACACTCCAATCTTCTCTGTCTAGAATTTTACACACTCGCCATGGTCTTCTGGATTCAATTCTCACCTTTATTGATTAAGTTTGAAAATTCTTTCACGTGGGAATGTTTCTGGGATGCCGAGGAATCTTGACTCGCTCAACTAATGCATCCTGATGTGTGGGTAGAGCACAAAAATGTAAGCAACTATCAAATGATGTGTGAATGGGTACACACTTTGTGCAACAACATCACAGTCCGTAAATAATCAGATTTATGAAGTCTATTGGTTTTTATAATCCTTTTTGATCCACCCTTCATTGTCCGGCTCAGTTTCCTACTGACTAGACTAGATTTGGCATCAACTGATTCTCCCTCTCAGTCACTCCAAGTCCTGGAGGAACAGACTCCAGATGAAAACAGTATTTTTTGCAAAGCAAGTACCCATGGATAGGTCTCACTGAGCTTTATTGCTGACACCTGACATAAATAATTCACTGTGTGAGACTAAATACCTTTTGTGGGTTTCCCCAAGAAAGCTTGGTCCCGGAGTTGACTGATTTTAGTTCGACATCTGGAAGTAAGAATGTCTCTGACAGACTCTGAATATCTAAATATCAGTGTTATAAAGTAGCCCATTGGAACAATGACACAACGCATTTCATGGTACAATTTCAATGCGACTGGTTTTTATGCTAAACAAACAAAGCAATGCGAAATCATATTTACGTACCTAGCTGGTCTCAGTAGTCTGTGGAAACGGGTCGTGATTCTCCAAACTCTCTCTCGTTGCTTGGCTTTTGTTATTGACAATGATGATCAGTCATCGATGTCATACAACTCTGCAGTGTTGTCCCAAGGAATGGTCTTTGACACAAAAATACACCCTGGAAATGTAGAAAATTGTTTACATCACAAGCCGTGTCAGTTTATTTAAGATAACATAGATAAATGCGTTTGAATAAAATCTTTCCAAATAAAGTTTTCCCACAATCAGCCTTTGGAAATGTTAAACTAACCATTTTAGATGTTCAATGAAATTGCTGGATGAAATAGAGAATTACTCTTTCTCCCCCACTTTACACCCACTCTCCAACTCAGCCCTGTGACAAAGCCCACATCAATTCTTTTCAAGTGTCTGCAGAAACCCCCCCCAACTATCTGTTAAATCAGTGCCATTTTTTCCCTTTTTTTTGTCCAGAGGTCCTTCACTGCCAATATTTGAATTGCATACCACAGAATGCCCTAAAGGAGCTGCTGAAAGCACAACCACTCTATAGATTACAGTTCTATTCTCTGACAGCTGAAGTACAACTTCTAGGATGTGACAGCTCGCTTATACCAGAGCAACTTCGTTTACTAGCCTCACCGATATACAGTATATTCCTGTTAGAATGCTTTGAAAAAGTCAGCCCGCACTTCAGGGAGCAATCTTTACCCCCGAATCTGTTTTCCATGGCTTAAAATGCGGCTCGAGTGTCCTGTGTGAGTTTTTGATTGACAGCGCTCGCCGTACTGGGGGGAGGCATTACGGCTCATACAAATTGATGGTCAGGTTCTGGGGAGGTGGCACGGCTGACCTGCTGGCTAAGCACTCTAACAGAATAACCAATAAGAAAGTGTTAATAAGGTCCTGGAGAGCAGAGCCTGGGCCGTGGCACTCATTAGCAGAGAGAGGGAGGGAACGGAAGAATTATTGTATTCACGAGGAGGGGGAAATGACCGGGCATCTTTGCCCCGTGCCTCGTCTCATCTCCCACGCGTCTTCCCTTGAATATCGAGGAGTGTTTAAAACGAGGACAGAGTTGAATAATTGTAGCTATCTTTCAAAAGAGCAGTGTTTCCTTGTCCTTTCCCATTAGGGGCTCACTGGGTATTTCTAGGTGTCCTGTGTTAGATGTCTGTTATAAAATTCAGTTTGAAGAGGAAGTCACTGCGTGGAAGAAAGTCGCTTGCTGAGCCTTTCACTTGGTCTGCTTTATGGCCTCTAAAAGCCAAATCTGAGGACATATCCTCCAGCAGGATTTACTCTCAGGGACCAGTTAGGGAAAGACGGGGCACTTTCAAAACAATAGTTGCGTTATACAAATAATACATTAATAAATACTGAAAGTTCTATGACTCGTAAAAGTTGTTGATGGGGATATGTTACAGCAAAGGTTTCAGGAAGAATTTTTCTCAAAAGATCAGATGGAAAAGGTTTAGTCTAGACCTGCGACTGTACAGTATTTTACATTTTTTAGCATGATCGTTCGAATCAGGATTTATCCGTTTTTCCAGTTCTTGCAGCTATTGAATGTCAGTGCAATGTTTCATTAAAGTTACTCAAAGGACCTTATTTTTTTCAGAAATCAAAGGTTGTAATGACTAAAACTGAATTACAGTTTTCACATTTATTCAAGGGTTTGACTGAAAAACTGTAGACTTCCGTAAATATGTACATTGGATTGCATATACATCTGTGGGGGCCTTCCAGTCAATTCTAGGTTGTCTAACATATCGGTTTTCCACACTGTGTAGTACCTCAGGGATTTTATATGCCGCCAACGGTGACTAATTAGTTGGTTTAAGGTCCCACAAGAACCCTAAGTTCAAGGTGTGCACGACTTCCTACGTTTATGACTATTAGGGAGTAATAAACATCGGCTATTATTTTACTTTTATTTACTCAACTCAAACCCCCGTGTTCATTTAGAGGAAACTGAGATAATAGCTCTCATTGGCTTTTACCGAATTAACACTTTTCCAAGCACCTTGTAGCTATTGCAATTACCACCAGAGAACAAATATGTTGAGGTCAGTGAATGACAAAACTCCCCAGATTTTCTGACAAGACCCTTGGGAGTCCTGAGGAACAATAGCACTCTCAGATAGCAGTCAATTACGGTGATGTGAGATGTGGCGGCAGACAGAGAAAATGACAGCTGGAAGACGGCTCTCTTATCATTGTCCTTCTGTTGGGGCCACTTTAGAGCAAGTGAAGCTATTTGTCTGGCAATGTGCTTTCCTGGAGGGGAAAAGAAAGACGGCTTTTATCTCCTAAGGAAAAGACGAGGGAAGAAAGAATGATAAAAAAAACACCTCAAAAAGAAAATAGCAAACTTAAAAAGTCGAATTAATTAAAGAGAATTTGTTTGCCGAGCATTGCACACAAGCAGGTAGTTTGGTGGGTTGATAGGCAGACAATGCTGTTATGACGTTTGCTTGGGCACAGTAACATTGTCTTAATGCGCCGCATCAATCAAGACGCTGCCCAATGCACAGCGTGGCAACTCTTATCGGCGCTCATTAAAGTAAGCACAGATATTTCATGCATCGGTTGGAATGCAAGGACTTTTTCATGCTAATTTCCCTCCTTCTGAATCGACATTCATCATTTTTGAGCAGCGGGGTTCTATACACAAATAAAGCGCCGGATCGGACGGAAATCAGTCATGTGCTGAAGCGTCACACCAGTGGATTGTTTTGTTTGCTCAAGCTTACTTAGCAAGGTCAGGAGTTTCATTCTTGTTTAACGTCACTGTGTATTGCATTGAACCATCCTCCAGCTGAAGGGAAGAATGGATAACTCTTTTGTGCTAACACGTAGCTATGCCAGTAGAAAGTGGGGCCGGTTTGGCATTCTCGTTGTATGCTAACATCGTTTCTCTTGTGTTGTTTTTGGTGCTTGTCCCGAAAAAGCAGACAGTAGAAGTGCAATGTTGGGAATAGTTTAGAGTTTCTATGCCCAACGTTACCTAAACACTCAAGCAGAGCTGTTGTTGTTTATGTGCATTAGCAGTGATGTGGCACTTTTCCTAACATCGTGAAGCCCAGGTGGAAACAGATGTCTAGGAAACCTTTTATTTGTTTTGGGAGCCTGGAGAAAGTGTAGCTAGGCAGTTTTGTGTGATCTGGCAATACTGCAGGAATGAGTGGCTCAGTGTTGGACCTTTCGGGTGAAAGTCATCCAATGATAAAATACCATAAGTGTACGGTGTTTTCTCTTCCACTTTTCAGTAAGCCCATTTAATTTGGACATACAGTTTGCAGGGAAAACTGTATTGTTTTATAACTGTTACACTCTACAATCCTTCTAGCAATGTTAATATAAGGGTTTAAGGCAGGGGTCTCAAACTCCAGGCCTTGAGGGCCGCAGTCCTGCAGTTTTTAGATGTGCCACAGGTACAAAACACTGGAATGAAATGACTTAATGACCTCCTCCTTGTGTAGATCAGTTTTCCAGAGCCTTAATGACCTAATTATTCTGTTCAGGTGTGGTGCAGCAGAGGCACATCTAAAAGTTGCAGGACTGCGGCCCTCGAGGACTGGAGTTTGAGACCCCTGGTTTAAGGACTATGTAATGCTGAAAAATATGATTTTATGTGCATTTTCAGGAGAGGTGTGTGTGGGAGTTTCAATTATTTTTAGTTAAGAAACCTGTTTCCACATGAGAATATTGAAGATAAAATTATTTTGTGACTGCAAATATGTACAAGTCTTTATGTTTTTTCCCAGGTGAAGGTGTAGGTTTTCTTCAGCCTACAAAAGGGGGAGAAATAACAGAACTGCGTTACGTTACACTAGATAAAGCTGAGGAAAACACTGATCCTTCTGGTACCTCCTGTGGCATCTCTCATTTTAAAAGTTTTCAACAATAGAAGTCATACTCATTCAGTTTTGAAATAACTTTTAGATGCCTTGATATATTTTGGTTCTGCACGGTCTCAAAGAAGTTCCAGTTCGAGAACATTTACAAATCCTTGTGAAGGTGTTTTCTTTTCTTCAGGTACTCGTTAGCATGTTAGCTTACCTTGCCTGTCAACCATTGACAGGGAAGTGAGACCCTGCAAGGAATAAGCACGTTGAGAAAATGGACAGATTTGGTACGTTGATACCATGACTTTTTTTTTTAATCATCCTTCAAACTAAACTCTGCAAAATCTGGAAATCAAGTTTTTTTTCTTGTCCTTCAACTCTTCTCCTGGTAGCGATCTCCGGATGGAAATAACTTTTAGCACCTTTAATTCCTTCCGCCTCCTTCGTCGCCATCTTAACCTTCACTTGGGGAAATCCATAATAAAAGTGACTCAAAACGCTATTAAATGCTCTGCTCGGAAATCAAATGAACTTGTGAACTTTTAGCCTGAATATCAATCCCCTTGGACGGTTTGCCTCCTTCGTGCACATTTTCTCGCAGATGAAAGGAGGATGGCTGCAGCGGTTGAAATTTGTTTCGGCCCTTTGAATTTCAAGCCTTTTCGCACAGAGCATTTTTCCTCCCCTTTTCTGCGTAAGTGATGGGATTTGAATCCAGTGTGTGCCTTTAATTGATTTTTTTTTTGTTATGACCGAATGTGAGCAGTGAGCACCCTCTCTCATTAAACACACGACAGCAGATCTGAGAGTTGCTAATCCGTTGCTAAAAGGACAGCTTTGAGGCTTTGAACGAAAAAGTCCTTTTTTTTTCTGCCAGCCACCCCTATTTAAAATGCCTTTAAGTCCCGGCTACGCATTTAATTTACACAGCTGCAGCTGCTTGGATTCCTGTTCTCCAGAAATACCTTTCACCTGCGGTTCTCAGCTGGTGTCGCTCCCCACCAACTGAGAATCCAACTGAGAGAGCATAAAGACGGCTAAGCCCGACACAAGGGAGGGAAACGTCTTATAGACACACCAGCGAAATACCTAACAGACAAAGATTTAGCGACAAAAATAGCTGACCTTTGCCTACAATCGTGTTGAAAAGCTTGACATTGCCCTCTGAAAAGCTGTGTCCTTCACAGAGATGCCATGAGCGATAGAAGGAGGAGACATGAAAAGTCTTTCGCCGAGAGCAATTTCCCAAGTACTTCTAGACCAACCTGGTGAAGCACCGATCATGGCGCTGGCATGTTGACCTCGATCGGCTCTATACCAGCTCCCTGCAGCATAAAAAACAAGTCACACACTCATCTGTAATCTATTATTCATTACGAGGAGGCAGAGACAGAAACTGGGAAAGGCAGATAACTTGGTTGCATCTTCCGCCGTCCGCCCCCACCCGCCGAACGCTATTGTCCAGAGGCCATTGTGTGGGGAAAACAAATGGAATGATTGCCTTTTGTTGTACAAGAGAAGGAGAGACTTCGTATTGTGTGCAGAGTCTGAACGTAGACTTGCCATTCAGAGCACACGAGTTACGGCTGCCAGTTGCATCGTGCAAATACCGATGCACGGGAGGGATCAAATTAAAATTTATCAGCTCCGGGTAGGCATCCATCTCAAAATCCATTTCCAGCCGATGAAAAATTGAAAAGGCAAAAGGGGAGTGTGTGTCTCTAGTACGGCGCAAATTTGCACGGTCGTTCCTTCTAGATTCTTCTCATTGATTTTCTTTAGGCGAACTCCAAAATGTGTTGGTTGTTACCCTGCTGGGACCAAGGAAGAGTTTTTTTTAATGTCGATTTTGTCTCTTAAGTTAATACATGCACATTTTCAATGCTTTATTGTTAAATGCAAGTGAGCGCAAAACTAGGACAGCGTGGACACCCAGCGTTCCCGGCCATACGAGTTGATGTCAGGACTCTGTTTTCAGGTTTTTGCTTACAGTACAACATTAATAACCCATGTGTGCACAAGCACTTATTCCAATAAAAACCCAGACACGTCAAGATCTAGCAGCTCAGCTTCCAATGCGGAGGCTGATAAATGAGTCTTGTTTCTGTGGTAATAAGTAATCATTATCAATTTGCATTGGGCAATTGTTTACTGCACACCTAAACAATTTGCTAATTTCGCATTCACAGACGATAAACCATTACGGGGCACCCTTTTCTTGTTGCTCTCGGTGAATAATAGAATCCAGTCTGGAACTTTAAACGCGCCGTTTCATTATCTCTGCCACATATTTAGCAGGAATGCCGACACGCCGCGCCTCGCCTTAACCACCTCACGCTGTTTGTTTGGGGTTTTTTTCATGCGACACGTCGGCTGAACGATGAGGGATTAATGCCCTGTTGAGTTTGGCGCGAGGTACTAATTTTAAGCAAAAACACACACAGACACACACGCACACACCCCATACGTGAGAGACTTGACATGCTGAGCGGAGCTCTGTGGGCCGATGAAGAGTCTTCAGGACCTGGTAGTTAAAGAGAGAGAGAGAAAGCACGGTCATGTCTACATCTCATAGCTGTCACTTACTCCATTCCCCCACTGCACATTACTGCACACCATTCCCCGGCACTCTCCTCCACCAGAATGGCAAATTGCCTCCACCTTGTCGCCATGGCAGGTTCCGTGAACTAGGTGGGCGCTTGAATTACCGCCGATAGACGCTACAGGTATTCAATCTGCTAGTTCAGACTGTGAGGGTAATGGACGCGGGGAGGCAGGAGGGTGTGCAGAGGTATTATAATTGAAAGGCCCCTTCTACAGCGATAAATAATGAAGTTTCCCCAGAGGCCATTAAGGGCGGGGGAAAAGAGTGTGTCATATTGAGGAGGGTGTTCTCACACACACATCGAGTGCGCCTGTTAACCCCCCACTGAGTGAGGCACTGAGGGAATATGATGCGGGTGTGAAAACACAGGAGGGGTGGGGCGGGGGTCACTCTCGCTGCTTCATCACGTATCGACCGGAACAGGTCCATACATGGTGTAACACTGATGATATCTCAGGTACCATTTGCTGACTTTTCAAGTCCTGATACCCGATAAAAGAACTTGTAGAAGCATCGTATCTTCTACTAGTGGTGTAACAAAATCTCGTGGCATTAAAACATAATATTTCTCGTTGAGGTAATTGCCGTCTTGTGAGCACTCTCTAGTTGCTGTCACTATGTGTTTGCCTGAAGAAGTTGGAATAGAAGATGCCCCAACTACACTTCAATCATTTCTTTGGCAGCATTTTGGGTTTCCAGTTGGAACTATAAATGCAAGAAAGAGCCAGACAAGACACGAAAACTGTGTAAATAGTGTGCAAGTTCTTTAGATGCATAAAGAGGTAGAAAGCATTGCTTTACGTAGCAACAGCTACGTAAAGCAGTGTAACAATCATAACCCACTGTATCAATAGTAACTGGGAAATGTCGTATAGCAGACGGCATAGTGAAAGAAATGATCCAAATTCTGAGGAGATGAAAACAAATCAGAAAATGAAACATTGTTTTTTTTTTTTTTTATTTGTGTCAGAATTTATAAAAATGCCAAAAGTCTTTTTTAAAGAATAAATTTGATCTTTGAACTTTTCTTAAAAGTAATATTAAAAGGGCGTGCCGTGGTGGTGTAGGATTTAGCGCGACCCACGTTTGGAGGCCTTGAGTCCTCGACGCGGCAGGCGCGGGTTCGACTCTTCCCTCCTCTCCTTCCCCCTTCCTGTCAGCCTACTTTCATATAAGGGACACTAGAGCCCACAAGAAGACCCCCTGGGGGGGGGGGAGAAAAGAACTAACTTAGAAAAAGTTATATTAAAATCATGTCTCGTCTTGTTTCATGAGTTTTAGGTATTATTACTCTTCTGTGTTCAGGATTTTGGCCAAATCTGAATTTGTAGCTTCTTGTGTAACAGATAAATTTATTTGTCATGTAAATTGTCAATCAGAAGCTTAAGTACACTCATGATGGCAACAGATCAATTAATTTTGGGCTTCTAATGCTTTGAGTCATACTTGTTTCAGCCAGTGATATTTAACGAACAGCACCACCTTGACAACAGTTATCAATATCTGACTGCATATTTGAGCATTTGTCTTGATGGAATTGGTAGAATTTATTCAAAGCTGGTTGGTTACCTGGTACAAACCCAGTTCAGACATCTTCAGTGTTGCTGACATTTGAACTTTCCAAAAGCTGCATTTTAGCCTGCCTCATCCTTTCTAAAACTGATTTTGACGCATGTTTGTCCTCTTGGAACATTCAAGTAATCTGGTCTACAATAGACAATTTTAAGCTCTCATCATTTGACACAAACGATGAGAGAGATGGCACAAGGATTGTACTGATGTACCTTGATGATGGAAACTACTCCGTACCCAGCTGACACTAAATAGCGACATGGAATGGCAATAGACAACTGATACCATAGCATATTCCTTAACCTCCAGACAGAAAAGAAATTGTTAAATATATAGGCATGTAACAAAAGAAATGGACTGAGCAGAAATAACTCGTCCATGTTCAACAGTTACAAGCTTGCCGGCTGCGTGAATTGCATGTAGCTATTTTGTTTCCCTCCCTGTTGCGCGGCTTCCTCTGAAAAGATGTCTTATCTGCTGTCAAAGCCGGCCGCGCACGTCTAACAACGTAGTGACGGTTGTGCAGGCATATTGTAGTTTTGTAGCTTGTTTTGCATAGTGTTAATGTGGCATTCAAAGAATGTGACTATAATAAAAAAAAACTGATCACAGACAAACTGTCTAAAGATGGGGAAGAGCTCAGATGTGTCAAGCGGAAAACACGTCTTGTGAAGGAAAATTGTTTTTCGACACAAGCGCATCAAAACACACCGTTTGACAAAAAAGCGGTCTGCTATCTCGAATGTCGATTTTGACTGAATATTTAATATAATTACTGACGCTTTCCTTGATATTATAATCAGGGTAAGTCATATTGTTCACCAGGTGTGCAAGAATGACTTTCACATTCAGCCCACACAAATTCCAACTAAGTGCTCATATTTATCCACTTAGAAACTCCGAGCTGAATTCACACTCCACACATAGAGCATTTTATTCTCAATCAAAATTTGAGCAGTCGACTTTTCCAAACAAATGGTAAATCTGCACAAAGGACTTTATGAGTCATTTAGTCTATGAATGGCATCAAACACGTCACGTTTGTGGTTCTCTGTCCTCCCATAAACTGTATTCTAATAAGGCAGCATATGCAATGCCCTCATTCACCCATTATTCACCGAAAATCTTCAACTGCATGCTCAGAGAAGAAAACTTCCCATCAAATATATTGTTTCAGATATATAACGAACAAAGGAGAAAAGCTACTTCTTGCAGATTGAATTATGGTCTAAAAATCCCCCTTATGGGAACAGAAGTGTGCGTGAAAGCCTCACTGAACAGCAAACCACTTAATCCTCCACTCAAACAACAACAACAAAAAAATGTATAGTGGAAATTTGTCTGAATTTAACATTGAGCAAAATAAAAATGTAACGTCATGAATAAGGAGGGCAAATGTATCACGGTTTTTAATACTATCCAGGTTTTGCTTCAAAGTCTCTAAAATAAGCAAAAAGTATCATTTGGGATGTGATAACACTATAGGAAGGCTCATTAATGTGATTGGCAAAAACAATGGTATGGTGAGTTTGCTTAATAAGTGAGACATAATGGGTGATGTCTACATTCTGCAGACTACAGCCATTGAACACTCAGCATCCACACTTGTGCGATTCAAAGCCCAAAAAAGGAAACAATAGACTGTAAGTAATTTAATGTCTGGAAGATGTTTTTTGTTAAGTCCAAAGTGAAGAATGTTTACACTCAAGCCTCTTATTGTGAAGATTTGCCGAACATTCTGCACTAAACCCAGCACGTTTTCTCAAGACCAGTCAAAACCACAGCTGAAAATCATTTTTTCTGGTGCAACTCGGTGTTAAACGTCTGGCTCCAAATGCAGTGCAACAACTATAATGTTATTTTTACAACTAGCCTTTCACTAGTTTAGTCTTTGTCTTTTAGCTGGTCTTCTTCTCCTTGGACTTGACTTTAGTCCCAACTCTCTCAGGATCTCGCCTTGGTTTTGACTAGTACTTGGGTTAATTAGTCTTGACTACAACACTAGCAAATTAATTTTAAAGCAATATTACCAAGATTTTTAAAAAATTGTATTTAAACGTTTTGTCCCTAGTCTGTAAAGTCTTAAAGTCTTCATTCCACATAAGAACATAGTTTAATGTTGCTAAAATGGTTTGCACTAAGTACAATTTGCTTAGGTAAAAACAATCTTAAGTTCAAACACTGGTTGGTTGTTTCTCACACCAATTACCCATTTCAATGTGTTTATGTGCAACACTGATCATGTGATCATTTGTATCATACATTAAAAATGTCCAAATCCATCTATTTTCTGAACTTCCATTTGCAAAAATGCAAATTCTACTTTTAGCTAACATTGCATGTTGGAGTTGTTTTAAAGAGTGAATGTAAGACACAAGTATCTTCAGTATTTTTAATAATTTAGATTCACTGTCAAAACAAGAAGAAGATAAAAAAAACTACAACCGTCTCCATTTGTGTACCTATGAATATGTAGAGTACACACTGCTGTGTTGCAAAGCAGGCAAACTTAGTTTTCTGTTCGGTCAAAAGTAGCTGCCTGCGGTGCGTCCAGATTGAAAGCTGGCCGCCTTCAAATCAGCAAAAAATTAGCCACATGCTGCAGCATCTGACAGATACGAGCGTTTCAGTCCTCCCTCCAACCGAGTGCTGGAGTTTTCTGTGTCTTAATTACCTCACATTTGGCACAGTGAGCTGCAGCGCTACCGGGGGCCACGGGGAGTTAGGGACTCAGCCGAGACGCGCAGGCAGCGGTTGGTGACAGAAGCCAAGGGAGGACGCAGCAGAGAAAAGGCTCCCAGCTATCATGCCTGGGATGACAGAAGCTGCGGTGGAGGGGGCCCCGAGATCCCCGAGGAGAAGCGAGAAGAAAGAGGAAGAGCTCGCTTTAGGGAGAAATCCCCTCAGGCGCATATGGTGGGATTGAAACATCCATATGCCGTCTTGAAAGAGAAGATATTGAGTGTGTCAACACTCTCAGTCACTTGTTCTTTCCGCTTTGGAGATGCCATGTACTGTCTGGTTCCTTTCATTTTGCACGCAAATCAAAACCCTTGAAGGAATGCTGATGGCGGTAAAAGGAAGATAAGGGTGTTACAAGAAGAAAAAACTAAGAGAAACACTCAAATTATACTGGAGCCACAGTGTCGTTTCATCAGACTCTGCTTGTTTAAGACAGACTAGCAGCGACACAGGAAAAGTTAAATGAGTTAGCGTTGTTACACGAGCAAATTGTACTCAAGTTTAAATTCGTGCTCACGCTTGAAGGTTCTCCCCTTAAACCTCGTCTCTAAGATCCATTTTTGTGCAAAAGCTTTCAAAAAAAGAACAAGGTAAGCTTCTGACAAAATGTTATGAAACATCAAAGATTGCAATATTTTGTGGATCTCAACAGTGAATCATGTAATGCTGCATCTTGTTGACCGTCTTTTAATAATTTTGTTTAAAGGGAGGTGTAACAGTACATTCTGCTCACAAGATTAGAGGACACACAATATTGGAGAATGAGACGTTTTTAAGCAATATTCTTGGACAAAATCCCTCTTCTGTTTTCATAAACAGAAACTTCATAAATCTAAATGAATCTTAATGAGTGTTAGAGTTAATATCAAAATAAAAGTTAAAATAAAATCAGTGTTGGTATATTTTACGAGTGACTGCTCAGTAGGTAGAGTCGTGGTCTTGCAGTTGGAAGGTCACTACTAAGAGATGCGCGATATTTCGACAATAACATCGGTATCGGCCGATGTTAGCCGGCCGATATAAGGTTGGTGTTTGGTCCTGCAGCACAGGGATTGTGGAGAGTTTATCTGAAGCTGTGGCGAAGTCAGCTGGGTGGTCGTTTAATTCAAGGTGTCAAAAAAGTAGTGAAATATATAATATCGGTAAATATCAGTTGTCAGTCATAAATTTATATTAGATATCAGTATCGACCCAAGTTTTCATATTGGTACATCCCTAGTTTGATTCACAAATGTGTGTGTGCGTTTGTGAGTTAAATTGGTGAATGTGGCTCGAGTGTGAAGCATAATTAGACTATCACTAGGTAAATTAAGTCCCTACACAAACAAAAATAAGTTGAGTTAACATGAAGCTACATACAAACAAGGTAACAGAATTAGCGCAGTAGTTAGCAACTAAATTGACCAATTGCAGTATTCTCCTGGTACTAAAGATTGACATGTTTTATCTTTTGTATCACTTTTTTTTAATTTTATTCCACAGGGTATCCAAAATGTTGCCACATAAAACATTTAGAGTGACTGGATCTTCTTCGTAGCAACTGGTCAAGCCTGCGGCACACACCTTCGTAAAACACATCCATATTAATCCGCTTTGCTTGGACATTACTGCACTAGAGGTGACGTCCTCACAGCAGCTGCATGGCATTCTGCGAGACAGAGTTTGACTGGAAATATTGTGGTATTTTTATATTGCCAGGTCTCGTCTCATGGGTTTAACAAGGAGTCAGTTTCCTAAAACTATCGTTAAAGTTTCGTCTCGTCTTGTCCTGGTGAGGTCGGTCTCAAGTACCGTTACGTTCCATGAGCCAGAGAACTTACTACGCAACAGCTCAAATTATTAATAATCATAATTAGACGGAGCTATTAGTGACTTTTAATTTTTCATTGAGTTAATTTCTCAATTTGATTATATCTAACTAAACTATATCTGGCTGCGATTTGGCCCTGCATAAATAATTGAGTTGAATTTACTACAGACAAAACGGAGACTCCCCTGTTGTTATGTTCTACGTAATGCTGTGTTTTTGTTTACCTGATTTTTAACGCCAGGCCATTTAGGTTGCCATTAACAACGGAGCCATCCAAACGGCTGAATTAAAGTTTTGCCAAAAGACGTCGAGACACTCCGGGACGCGGAAATCTTTCACGGACACTTTAGTTTTGTTTCAATTTAATCATTATTTACAATCAAATCAGCTAGTGGAAATCTTCCATTACACTCAAATCCATTTAGATAGCAAGACATAAAAGACTGCTGTGCGGGTTGTATACCCAAGCAATTTCCAGACAGTGTTTTTTTTTTTTTTTTTTTTTCCCCTCAGTTGGTTGATATTGGAAAAGCGCAAAAGGAGCCCGCTGTGAAAATGGAAGCCTGCAGCCGTGGGCAATGAACTGCAAAGGCTGACAGCGAAGCACTGGCGGTGTTGATGTAAAATCTGTGCCTGTATCTGTGCTACGAAACACTCTGCCACCAGAACCAAGCTTGCTCAGTCCTTTTAATCCTAATAGTCAGCTGATTGGGAGCAAAGCATGCATGGAAATGTGATGCAGATGTGAGGCATTATGAAACACATCTAAACTTGGACCTCTGGTGGATGTATCACCCCCATCACTAACCATTTGACAATATGGGAAACCGATATGTGCCTTCCAGTTAAGCCAGGAAGGCACATACTTTTTCGGAGATGTCAAAAAAAAATGTTGTCACATGACTACCTCACAGGTTAGATGCACCACAGGTTTACAGAATTGTTACAAAATCTATGGAAGGATGAGTCGAATGTTGCAACAATGACCCAATGATAGCATTACTTAAGCTCACACTTCGTAGTCCTGTCTGCATGAATGTGGATTCACTCCCCCCAGCATGCTGGATGGTTGACACTCAGTGACTCTGACAGTTCACCCTACTTCCTTTAATAATCTGACCGTTTAATCGTGCGCATGCAGTTTCAATCCCAGACAGTCAGCTGATATAAACAAATTAATCAATAATATAAAGACGAAATAAAATGAGATACGTCACATCAATGTAAAAGTGACAAAACTTTTCTTGATCCAGCACAATAGTGAATTCCACATTCTTATTCCCAATGTGCACGCACCATATAAAACAAGACCATAATCAAAAGCGAAAATTTGATTTGTTTCTTCACATGAGTTTTTTAATACCCCAGCACACATAGGAAGATAGGATATAGCGTGACAAAAGCTGCATTTCCATCACAAATATGCACAAAACTTTGTCAGTATTGCACTAACGTCGAAAAATCACAGTTTCGGAATTGCATTGCGACTTATGTGACTAAGATTGTTCATGTGATAAGTCATTAAAAAAGTCATGCCACATCATCATCTTCCAACTACTTCCTGTCGTCTTCTTTATCTTCTCCACCAGTAGTAACGTCCGGTTGTTGATCATGTGACTCGTGCAATCCATTTAAGTGTTTCCATTTATTTTCAAAATGCCAAATTTTGCGATTATATGGTCAATGGAAATGCAGCAAAGTAAGAACTGCTTAGGATTTTCTGTGTCATTGTTCTTCAAGGCACAAATCTCAATCCTTCCCCATTTTAAACCAAATGAGATACCTCCCCTCCTCTCGCTTCCTTCATCCCTCCTTGCTAAACCGCCTCAGCTCCCTTGATGTGGCATTGATCTGTCTTCTCAAAGCATTGTTAGAGCCAACCTGACCAAGCACCATCAATATTGCATCACATTCAGTGAAAACAGCCCAGAACTCCTTTTTCAGGCCGTCCAGGGAAATGTAATAAAATTCCTGCCTGTCTTCATTCCCTGGGCGAGGAGAATCACATTTCACCAAAGCTCAACCCTTTGCTTTATTTTGTACAAGTGAGGGCAGAATAACTTACACCCCTCTTCCCTCCACACACACACACACACACCCACACACACCCCAAGAGGTTAGGTTTGAATGTAACAGAGGGGGAAAAAAAAAAGAGTTCCTGCATTATTAATGGGCTCAAATATTAATTAGCGCTCCCCTGTAATTAGCATTTGGTCCTTTCATCACCCTGAATCGCCTGCTCAGAGGAGATTAAATGTTTGCAAAAGAGCGAGTCAATATTTGCTTGCGACTAGTCGAAAGAACTGTCTAAAGAATTACCCCCGGAGCGCTCAAACTCACCTGGGTGACGCACGGAAGTGACGCCGTCCAGCTCTGTCGGAGGAGATTCGCCCGCACAGCGCGCCTCTTTTCTGTTTCCGGCCACGGTGGCGTGCGTTTGGCAGACACGGCGAACCTGCAGAAGTGTGGAGATATTAAATAGAAGCCATGCAGCTGCCTCAAAGCTCCTTTGGGAAATATAGTGGAAAAATGAAAAATGTTTCCAGGAGGAGGACGTCTACTCTGTTGGTGGCTCATTGAGTTCAAGTCTTTAAGCTAGCTCATTAGCTATTTCAGTACCAACTCTGGTGGTGCTGGCTCACTTCTACCTTGCCTTCAATTCATGGCATGGCTTCTATATCAACAACTTGCCATGATTGGGAAGCCTGTGGCTTCTAGTAATTGAACGACGATTATGAGAATAGTTGGCGTTTATGACGACACAGGCTACGACGTCAGAGCCAACTGAACGAAAACAAAGGAAATCAATGGCAGTCTCTTCATTCAAAGCTGGAGCAGCTAATCTTCTCTTCCAGTGCAGTGACCTCAGGCTCTATTTTTAGGAATTTGTTTGAGTAGGGATCATTTTCCAGCGGCTTGAAGAGAAACGATTCCATTCAGTTTTCACTAGTAGCACATTTGCTTGGTCTAAGCTAAGGCATCCGCCAGAGTGATATAAATGCAGATTGCAAAAACGGCTCTTTTGAATGAGTTCTGTGAGAAACTCCTGCATTACTAATCACTTAACAAAGCATGACTAATGCATCCTGATTTGTTTGGATTTCTTTGTGCTGTTTTAATGCAGCTATGGACATTAGACTGTATCGCCACACAAACATTTGATAAATGCGCATAATTTTTCAGTATTAGAATTGATTAGTTTTTTTTATAGTTTGTTTTTTAGTTTTATTAGGTGTAATCATCTCACTGAAAATACAATTACGGAAGCAAATTAATTTCCTTTTTACTCATTATCATAAAATCTTTGAGTTAAGATCAAGGAAGAAATTACTTAAAAAAAGAAACCGAGCATAAAAACCGAGCATTTCATGCGGTATATCAAACATAGCAAATGTAGGGTGTCTTTTTAAGGATGTTTGTGGTACAAACGAAATTTATTAAACTTTGAAAGAAAGGAGGGTGTAACAGAGGAGGAAGACATGCAGCAAATTGACCAGAGCCGGGAATCGAACCAGGAACAAATCTGTTGAGTGCTGTGGACTCTCTCTTTGGTGGGAAGGGCTTGATTGAATAATAATTCAGTAATAAGGTTCTGAATAATTGGCATGCTCTTCTTTTTCTTAGATGTGAATAGAAACTTTTTTCTTTTCAAAATTGACTCTGCTTTTAGATTATTATCTTTTGAAAGATGCATGTCATGTTTTTCATCAGGAACCAAACTTCTGAATTGAATGACAATTTTATGTCTAAATCTGTCAGGGGTATGATTAGTTTAGTGATGGGAGTTCAAAGTTGATCCCATATAATTCATTATTTGAAAACAAAAAAGCCTTTTATTGTTTTTCACTTTAATCATTTCTGGTTTCCCTCAGCGGTTCTGACTCAAACACTCCAGCCCAACTGGATCTTGCTTTATGTGTTAATTGTTTTTCTTCCTCTGGAGAAGCCAGATTAAAAAATAGCCTTGGTTCACATTTGTTCTTTAAGTCTCTGTAGTGTAATTGTTTCTTGAGGATTTTTTTAATATTATATCTTTATGTTTTTGCAGTTATTTTTTTTTCCCTAAAGGAGTCAGTGGTTAAGTTTAGGCTTTTATTTAGGTCAGAGAGATGTCAGCTTTGTTGGGTGCTGGAAATGGCACCACTTCATATAACTGCTAACTTTCTATTAGCTATTATTGATTAGTATTAATGTTACTATATCAATATTTACTGTCAGTCATCTTTAGCAACATACTTTTTTATTTGTTTGTTTGGTTTTAAATTTTAACCTAAATTGGGGGCTCGTCCGGGGTAAAAATACTCACAAATTGGGACTACTTGCCGTGTTTTAAATATTTAGCTGATTTTGGAAAGTGAAACATTGATCCTAATGCAGGCTTTAGTGGTGTTGATTTCTTGTTCTTTTATGTAAATGCTATTTTTTATTGAATTTTGGTTGTCATCCCGGCTGATTTGAAATGCTCCCTGTCAGAACAGGGCAAATTTCCTCTCAGGATCTTTACAGACACGTTGCTCCCTAAACACCTGTAGCACAAAGACTTCTGGGAAAGAGACAGCAGCAGAGAGACATTTCTAAATTCTCCAACCTGTTCCAAGATGGCTGCTGTCTGTCCTTCAAGACGTCTTGCCCCTGACAGCTCAATTCATCGCCATGCACATAATCCATTATTTTAGCCCATTAATTGAGCCCCATAGTAAAAGATCAGGTTGGTGGTAGGGGGGACCCTCCTCGGAGAGGGTTTTGTCATACAGGAGCAAGCATGGGTGTCAGCCAGTGGCCCACTAATCACTCTATACTGTGAGTAATGGCTATGAAAGCAATCACAGTGGAAATGCATCATCTCTGCAGACCCCCGATCTATCAACCTGACTCGCCCTCATTTGACTGAAACGCGTGCCAACATGAAATATGATGCTTTGTCAAAGGCAAAGGGAGCACATTGGCTCCTGAGCTGCAGAATGTAATAATTAAACACACCCATAAAGACCCATTGTATTTCATCCAATGACATGTACGTGGTACGCATTTTCAAAGCAGGTCCCTGGGTAAACATTTCATGCCCGGCTCCAGAGCTTAATTACAATCCGTCCTTAGTTTATGGACTTACAATACACTAACAGTCATTTTCCACTTCAGTCGTCTTTCAATTAATTTCTCCACATGATATCAGTGGAGCAGTGTCGAAAATGGGGAAGAAACCCCTCACTTGCAAGCTATCAAATAACCATTTGTCTGGAAATTTGATGTATTTTGAGCAAACAAATGCCACAAGCAGAAATCCTTGACTAACCAATCTTTTTAATGGTTTGCATTATGCAGAGACAAAAGAGCAGCTCTCTCTTTTTTCATTTTCTTTCTTTCTTTTTTTTTTTTTTTACAAATCTTGCATTTTCAAAGATGTTTGTCGGATTTTATTTTGCACTTTATACCACCTTGCAATCCGCTCTCTTCTCTCCTCTTGCATGCCTCCCCAAAGTGCCTCTGCATTATGCAGCATGTTTGTTTCAATAGGCACCTCAGGTTTTTGCACAAAACCTCGACTTGATAGCTCAGGAGGAAAACAGACACTAGGGCAAACTGGTCAGAGTTGACGTGAACAGCAACTGGTTTGTAGCCAGTAAAAAATATGCAAATAAATGACTTCCGTTCAGAAAATAAGATGTCGGTCATCCAACACATGCAGTAGTATTCATTTTTAGAGAAATGATTTCTGCGTCTCTGGAAATGAGTTGTATAGATTTTCCTCTGAGCTCAGTGAGGGTTATTACTTAATTAGATCACAGAAAGTCGCAGTCAGACATCTCCCGTACCCCCAGCCGAGACTTCGCCTTACGTGCTGGTTGAATAGTGATCGCTCAGCAAACCCTTTGAATGTAAAATTTAAGCCAACAAAAACTATGCTTTTCTTCACTTTCTGCCTTTCTGCTCTTTTACAGCGGGGTGAGGGACCGTTTTCAGTAAATATTCCTCTTCACCTTCCACTTCTCATTAGGAACCATGAACGACAGAATTAAAAACACATTATGGTTCCATGACATTTAGAGTTTTTTCATTATGTGAGCTTATAAGTAATTTGTGGGCTCTATCGAAGTTTTTTTTCTTCTTCAAATCTTCAAATCTCACACTGATTTGAAGAAGTCAAATCAGTAATGTTTTAAATTAGGTAATATTTAAAACATTACCTAATTCTTGTGATACAAATCAAATTATTTCCCAGGTAACAACTATGTCAGAACCAACTCAGAGCTTGGTGCTTGAAATTAAATTTAGATAATACCTGGAGCATATTTTCCTCAATTCGTCACTAATTTCTCTGGCTTAAAATTGGCAGCAATCAGCCATAAAACTTTAATGATAGGTTCGACTCAAAGCCTATTAAGTGATGAAATAATTAGCAAAAAAAAAAAGAAAAAAAGCCCGCCTTTAATTTAATATCATTCCAATCTGACCTGAGCAAATACAAAACCCTTTTCAAATATTTTTTTAGTAAAAGGGAAAAAAGTTAAATAAACCAACCTGGCACTTTGTAGTTAAAAGTAAATCCATGAAATGTGAATCAACTGTGACTAACGAGACTTTCTGGAAAGCTGACATCGGTTTCAACCCCGTAGACTCTACAACTCGCTGAAATACAACCTGTTTCGGAATATAAAGTAGTAATATGAAGAAAAAATAATAATATTGGGAGAGTTCAAAGGCTAGAAGCACTTCTGATCAAAACAGATTACGAAACGTCATCCAAAAACCATCTTGATCATCTGCGAGACTTTTAGGAAATTATTTTCTTAACAAATGAAATCAGTTAAGTACTAACTTTGTATTTACTCAGGTTGTCTTTGTTTGAGGATCCGAAGTATTTTCAGTGTGACAAAAAAATAAAAGATCGAAGAAAAATCTGCAAAAGCGAAAACCTTTTCTCAGCACTGTGTCGTCAGGCAGTTTCAAGGAGCGTCCTTCAAACTGTGGAGATATTCGGATCCCATTACCTCCTCACTTCTGGCATATAGAACTTATTATGCACATGTTTCCACTTGCATATATTGTTACGAGCACTGCCATAAAATGACTCATTGCTTCCTGTGGCTATTGGAAATACAAACATCCTCTGTATTGTCAGCATCAAAACCATAAAAACTTACTCACTGCAGTAACTCTCTAAATTGGTTTTATAGTGTAATATATTGTAATGTGGATATAAATTGGGTGTGTGTGTGTCTTACAAAGTCCTTTGAGATGATTTCTGTTATGAATTGGTGCTTTATTAATGAGCTGAATTGAGTCTTTTACCCGCAAATGCAATAAGTAAAATAAGTATTGAACACATCAACATATGCACAGAAATGCATTAAAGGCCTGTAATACGCTGTGTGTGTTTAGCCCTTTATGACCTCAGTTTCAAATGTCCGCCTGGATATTTTTGCTTGTTTTAATTGTACGCTGTTCTTTAAATGTCCTGTGAGTAAATATATTTGCCCATTTATTTATCCATAACAACTGGAACTTTCAATATCAAGGAAGTTATTTTTGCAATTTACCGTCTATTAAAAGAGTCGCCCCTCAGATTAATTTCACTCCCTACTCAGCGGGGGTGAAATTACCGTAGCAACCCGATTTTGGCTGAAAAGCGCAACGTCTCCCCTTTCAGAAACCGTTGGAATTTTTCAGACAGCGCAAAGTGTGGCGGGATTACGGTACTGCAAATTTGACTGGATTGCTGGCGCTCCTTTCGGTCCGGAAAGGTTCAGACTTCTGTCTTGTTTGGAGTGTCATACTCATTTCGTCTTCAGATTCTTATCAAGAATATTCTGGTATAGCTCTCCATTCGTCCTTCCTTCAATAACATGGATTCTGCCAGTAGCATATGCTGTAAGAAAGCTCTCACCATGATGTTTCTACCTGCAATCTTCACTTTTAGCGGCGTGGTGTTTTTGGGGAGGCAGTATTTCTCCAAACATGTATTTTTTTTCTTTTTCTTTTTTATTTTGCAGTCACTAGAGTTGAGCCAGCTTTTGCCTCATCTGAGCAGACTGTACTCTACCAGTGTTTCACTGGCTGCATCAAATGTTCTGCAGCAAACTTTGAACCAGCTGCATTAATCATTTTCTTTGAACAAGAGGAGTCTTGTAAAGTGAGTAGGCATTCAGGTTGCTGAGGTTTCATGGGGAAGGCCGTACCTGCTACTTCCAGATCTTTCTGAAGCTCCCTGTCAGTGCTCTGCAGCTCTTCCACGATTCTTTGGATTATTATTTTGACTCTTCAGTCAGAAATCTTATGACTCTCGTTCGGCTGGTTTGTGATAAAATTATGTTCTTTCCAATTCAGGATTGCAGCTCCAACAGTCTTCACTGGAACTGAAATGTTCCAAATGTTTGAAAGTATGTTTTGCAGCTTGGAGACTTTCTTTTGCAAAGGTCTCTTTGCTTTTACCAATAGTGCAATACTATGGACTATTGCATTATGAATGTTCAATGATTCATCCTTGAGTCACTATTTTTTTCAAACATAACATCTTTGTGGACTAAAGGCGTGAATTACTTGGTTTGTTGCCAGGCACCTTGAATTGCTTGTCAAAAGGAAGCAAAAATAAATTTAGTGTGAAAGATGTTGACATTTTACACTTATTTTACCTGCATGCCTGCTGATAATACAGCAAGATGCAGCCTGAATGTCTGATGCTAAAAATACATGCTACCAAATGTTGCACCTATTTTGAGTTTTTTGTGGTCACAATGTTGCACACTCTGAAACTGTGATGATGATTGTGATTATATATGTTGTTCAGCACTAGCTCTTATCTAAGCTTTTGAATATTTCCCCTCCTTTCTACGGCTAGTTTAAAAGTTAATCAGCTTGCTATGTCTCTTAGCCACCAGAAGGGGGTGCTGTACCTGCCCTCTCTGCTTTCTGTTCCAGAATATCTGCTTTACCCAAACAGTACAATTATACCAGTTAATGTAGTCTGAAACTTAATAATCTGGCCCACTAGAGGTGTTGATTCAACTTGATGAAAACTTTAAGCTTTAATCTGCTCCAGTTGCCATGGCAGCCAGAACTCTGATCGTGCCATGTCCATCAAATCTGATAGCAAGTCAGAAAACCAGTTGGATTTTCTAATTAATCTAATTAATTAATTCTTAATATGAAAGCTGGTTGCCTTTAAAGTGCTCACGCCAAAAATAAAATCCACCTTGTTTGGAATTTGGCGCAATTCATGCTAGATCTGACAATCAACCTCCGTTAATAAGCATGTTACTAACCGGTTTCAATGTATGTATTGAGAATTGCAGTGTTATTAGGTTAAGGTTATTTCTTTCAGCTGATAGGACAATAGTTAGGTAACCAATGAGTTTTTAACTTGCTACTGAATCTGGCAAACATTCTCTGTCATTCAAAGTAAATAAAGTGTATTACAATACCAAGGTTTATTAAGGTAAATTAATACTAGAGCTGATCAATTTATACTTAAAAACTGCAGAAATGTTTTTGCATTATTGGCCTACATGGTCTGTTCACTGAGCACAACATTTAGTCCACGGGTTTTCTAAAGCCCTCAGCACGAATACTGATGGTAAGAGCTTTTTAAAACTTCTCCTGTCTCTGCGGTATGATTCATTAAACTGTTGGTAGCTAAAACGCTTAGACCTTTTATAGTTGTTGACCTGGAATAAAGAGGATGTGTCCTGTCGAAACGTAGGGGTAGAAGAATAACTACATCTGCTTTTACGCTGGCTCATCGATGCCAAACAACAATGACCCCGTGTTTGCACAGAAGCAGCGGCGTACACTGGAGATTTAGCTGAGCACGAATGCTCTGCCACACAAGTACAGTCGCATTTTTATCTCAGAGTTTTCAGTTTCCCCAAAAACAGGTAGAAGCTAGTAGCAAGTGGAAAAGAAATCCCTGTGGGTGAAGGTGTGTTTCTTCCACATCATTCTGGTGGTTATTCTGGGATTTGTCCTGCTATGCTAACAGACATTTTCAACCTGGAATGAAACATTGTCTCTTTGTAAGTCTGAGGTTAAATCATTCTGTGTGGCTCTCAAGGTGCTTTATTTTGAAGGGACCTATGAGAACTGGCAGGTTTAAATCTTGAGTGTTGCTTCGCTATCCAAACTGGCAAAGATTCACATTATTAAAACTTAAAGACTTGCTGAATTTCTTTCATAAATTTGCTAATAAACAACATAAACATCTTTGTTCTAACATTTGTTATCATTTGTAACTTTTTAAATTAAAGAGTATCCTTGAATTCCTTGGAGATACGCTTAAGGCTGCGTTCACACTGCAGGCTGAAGTGACCCAATTCCGATTTTTTGACGTAATGCGACCAGTATCTAATCTTTTCATGACAGTCTGAACTGCACATGTCGGATTCTTTTCCAATGCGACCCATATCTGATACGTATCCAATTCAAATGCGACCTAACGTCCAGGTCGTATTCATCCGAACTGAACGTCACCGATATTCGACCAATGTCACTGTTCTGCTCCCTGATACGCGCAAACAGGGAGAAAAACAACAACTATGACGGACTATATGAAGAGTAAGTTGTTAATATGCTACTCCGGTCAGACAACAACTTAAAATATGTAAGCTATGCTCCACCGTTAGCCCCCATGTTTACTTCCGCAAACACTGAGCACTTCTTCTTTTTATGACGGTTGGCAAAACACTGAGAACACTGACGCTATTGCGCCCTCTACTGCGCATGCGGGACACTTTCAGGTCATTTGCCCGTACAGACTGCAAGAACACATACAGGTGGCATATGTTTGGCAGTGTGAACGGCCCCAGCAAAAAAAAACAG
Organism: Xiphophorus hellerii; assembly: GCF_003331165.1. NCBI lineage: Eukaryota > Metazoa > Chordata > Actinopteri > Cyprinodontiformes > Poeciliidae > Xiphophorus > Xiphophorus hellerii. Next base: position 18,404,749 of record NC_045681.1, read on the forward strand.
ATTTAACAAAAAATCGGAATTGGGTCACTTCAGTCTGCAGTGGGAACGCAATCTATGAATCTTGGTGACATAAAAAAATTAAACCATGATATCATTCATCAGTACTGAAGCTGAAGTACATCAACTTGTCGCTGAACTCTGCTGCAACAGAAAAGCTTACTGGACTTTACCCATGGGTAGTTTTATCAGAAACACCAATGATCCTAAAGAGAAGAGTTCAGAAAAGTATCGCTTTAGCTAATGTTGTCAGTTGTTGACTGTTGTCACACAGTTTCCCCAATTGCGTCTGGTCTTAATTTAGTCCATCCATCCATTTTCTAACACCCTTGTCCCCAGTGGGGTCGGGAGGTGCTGGTGCCTATCTCCAGCTAACGATCCGGGCGAGAGGCGGGGTCACCTGGGACAGGTCGCCAGTCTGTCACAGTCTTAATGTAGTCAAGGCTCCTATTAATACAGATTATATCACTTTACTAAAACAGTGGCCTGTCATTTTTTGCACAAGTGATTTTCTTTTTTTTGTGTGTGTTGCCTAAAACATCTTTTGGAAAGAAAGAGATCGTGATGTTTTTTTCAATCACTTTTTACCAAAAATGTGAATTTTTTAAAGTTTTATTTATTTTTTTGCTAAAAAACCCCACCTTTTTGATAAACCCCCCCCAAAAAATATAAGGGTCAAAGTTTTGGCAATATCAAATTGTAATACGCTGCATTAAAAATACTGTCACGGCGGATCAGAATGGATTGTATACAAATCTGTTTTGCAATTTCAACCCCCTTGTTTAACATTAGTAAAAGATTACGCACACCTGAGACTACAAAAAATAAGTATTGTACTGAGTTATGTGTAATGTGATTTAATTTGCATGATACCCATCAGTTTTTGTGATTATATATTCAAATTAGCAATCTCTGCTTAATTTACCGCAACAAAAACACAATGTATTTTTATATGATCTTACAAAAGTTTAAGCAGTAGAGGGTAAATAAAAAATAATAGAAATGATTCTATCACATCCTGTCACCTATTCAAGCAATAGGAATATTGTTGGCGCTGCATTAACGTCAGGCTTGTTAATGCACATTTGTGCGGAGACTTGGCAGTAGAAACCCCCTTCCTTTTGGAGCAAACAGGAGGATTAAGTGTGTGACTGACAGACTCCCTGTGTAATAACTACAGCTTTCTGGTAGCATGACTGAAAAGCGGCATTAGTTCGGCGTTATTAGCACTCGGCAGCGCGGGTTGGTTTCTCACGTCCTTGGATATCATTATTGCGTGTCGCCAAAGAAAAGTCGTCCCGACGAGAAAACAATTTGCTCTCCTTCCAATCGCGATCAAATATTAAAATGCCAACGTATGGCGCCATAAAACGTCCCCAACAAAGTCCACCTCACGATGCCCTCTCTATTGAACACGCAGGAAATTAATCACAATGGCTGTGATTGTTCGGCTGATGTGACCACTGGCACTTTTTTTTTTTTTTTTTTTTTTGTGTGGAAATGTTAATAAAGCCACGTTGAACGGTGCATTATTCTCGGCTGGAAGTCCTTCGCCCGTGGCTGCTCACTAAATCTCGACGACTTCATTAACTCATTACCATGATTCATGGCGTGCCGTGCCAGCGGCAATTAAAACACGACAGAGAAGAGCGGCGTCCTTGGGCCCACGGTTCCGCTCTCGAGACTCTCACTGGATTTTAGCGGGATGATTGACGCATCAATAGGGACCCGGGTGGACGAAGCGGCTTCAGTCAATACTCAGATGCGTCTCACTCACGCCCCGCGTCAGGAACAAATTGAGCACACCTAGTCAAGTGCTATCAGCTTTTGTGCTTTTTGGCAGCTGTTCAAGCAGCATACACGTGTTCCGCTGTATCTGGGGAGACTTGCACGCCTTTTGAAGGTTTTGGTTAAACTCCAAAAAAAAAAAGAAGAGAGACAGAAGGAATTACGCTTTTGACGTACGGAGGCAGGGAAGAAAAAAAGGATCAAAAGTGAAAGTGAAATCACAGATGGTCGGAAAGGTGACCAATATTCCCTCTAGTGCAGAGAGGAATTGTTAATATTCAGCCAAAACCTTTTTGTCATTTTAGTCCCCAATTCAAGCAGGAGGCCAGAGGAGATGGAGGGGGGGAAAAATGGGCAATTTCAATGAGTATGTCGAGGCTTTAATTCTGCTCTCTCTGGTGTCTTTTGTGGAACACATTTCTATTCATAAGGCCAAGCCGTTACAGTCATGGCAACGCATACTTATGTTCACTTTGTAAAAATCCAAGCAATATGGTAATTAAAATGCAACACTGAGCTCCTGCCCCCCAATGCAGTAATAAAGAAGCCTTTATCTTAGTAAATGACTGACAGTTGGTTATAAAAAATAATTTAAAAAAACCCCTTACATTTCTGTCTTTTATTTCCTCCCCCCATGTGAAGGCAGTCCTCCCACACCTTCTGCCTTTGTGCTCACTATTGTTATGGCTTCATTGTTAATGAGTTTAGGTTTAACTGGCTGTAATGAGTGAAGACTGGAGCCTGTCGAGCCTGATTGTGCTGTTGAATTGGGAGCTGGAAGCTGCACGTCGTCGTGCGCTGGTCTGCATCAGCAGAGCCAAGGAGGATCGCTTTTAGGGGGGTCACGGTTCGCCGCGCGTCTCCGCTGCAGCGGCATCAGGTGTCATCTACTTTGGCTGATTGGTTTTTATTGTGAAAATTACTGTTAAGCAGGGGGTTGACTGCTAAAGCTGTGGCCTCGTTCAATTCTCAAACTCATCCAGTTGGCCATCTCTTGAGCTAATTCATATTGAGCTCTGGAAAAAGTTAAGAGCCCACTGCACTGGGCCCCATTGAAAACCTCATGGTGATTCCACCAAATATTGATTTCTGATTAAACATTAGTATTGTTGTTCCTAAATGAACATTAACTTGTTTTCTCTGCATTATTTGAGATCTGAAAGCATTGCATCTTTATTGTTAATTTCACTATTTCTCATTTTCTGCAAATAAATACAAAATTTTTGCTGGAAATTTCAGAGGCATGTTGTCAGTAGTTCATAGAATAAACGAATAATGTTCATTTTACTCAAACATAAACCTATAAAGAGTGAAATCAGATAAACTGATCATTTTAAGTGGTCTCTTAATTTTTTCCAAAGCTGTATATGTGTATATATACGGAATGAATTTCCACTTTCACAGTAATTGCATTGATTGAAGACAAAACTAAGATTCTATTTATGATATTGTGATAACTTAAGTGAAAATGTGGCGTGCTTTTTTGAGCACGGTAAACCTGTATAGTGAGGTTCTGCGGGTGCTGAACCAGAGTTTGTGCATGCTTCTAGGTTAGAAACTAGAAGCAGTAGATCTGCTCGTAAATTAGCAAGCGGCATATCCGCACTCGTGGATTTCGCCCCCACGTTTAAATAAGTAATTATGAACGCATTTGGGGTAGGGCATTTAGGGGGCGCGCAGTTCACCACCACATACAGGAGGAGGTGAACTGAAAGGTTTGAGGAATGCTGTATTACCTGGTAGCATGGGAAAGTAAAACACTTTGCTCTATTTTATCTGATAACTTCTACATCCACTGGTTCTGCAGCTGAAGAAAGAACTGGTTTGAAACCATCATGGGTGGGGCTGCTCCCGCAAAACACCAAAAATAGAAGTAAAAGATTTGCAAAACATTGAAGAGTGCTGACTGAGGCATTAATGGTAAACACAAGGACATAATTACATATTTGTACAGTGGACTTCCAGCTTAGGGACCACATTAACTAACTATCCATTAGTTTAAACACCAAATATACCATATTGTGCAATAATACACACAGTGGAAACTGTCTTGGTAATACCAAGGAAGCTAAAACTCACGGTCTTCCTTAACTGCGTTGAAAGAGAAACAACCAATCAGCACTAAGGAAATGAATTCCGTACTTGGATTGGCTGGTTTGCAAATGTCAGCCAATTGCACGGAAAGTATTGCGGCCGGGTTATTTCATCCACACCAGTTGAATTTTCTTTAGAATATTTTAGATCATTTTTTTTTCAAAATCGCCAAGAAAAATCCATAAATGGAAAGATTTCCGCAAATGATCTGAAGTCAAGTTCCACAGACAAATCTGCGAATAGTTGAATCTGTGAATACTAAACCACAAATAGGCGAGGAATGAACCGTTGATGAACACAGGTCCTTTCTGGAGATCTTTAGAGACAAAGTTTAGTTTGATTTAAAAAAAAAACAACCCAACAACATAAATAAAAAAAGGATGAATTGTAATTTTCTACCTCAACTGAGCTCTCATAGCGGCGCTGTCAAAGAGTTGATGACGTAACGCTGACCAGACCTTCTCAAGGGAGACGAACGATGGAGTCACATTTCGTCAACAAGAATCTGAAATCCTGATTTTAGACAACTAGAAACGTTCACTTTTAAACCAAATATTTCAAGATTTTACCAAAAGTATAAAAGACATTGTTTAGACATATTTACAACGCTGCAGCAGAACCGTCTAGCTCGACTAAGTGAATAGATTTAGCCAAATTAACAGAGTCAATAGTTTGTTCCAGGGGTTCACTAACTTGTGTAGTTTGCAGCAGTTTGCAGGAATGTTCATATGATCAGAGTTAATGAAGATCTCAAGCTATTTAAAGACTCAAATCTTTAACCCTGGTGGTTCAGGAACCGACCAGTTTGAGTCGGCATGTCTCAGTTACCTTTTGATAGTAGTCATGTCTTAATAAAGTTCTTTTTAAGAATCATTTTTGTTTAGCTTCTTTGGAAACTTGACTATTGGAAGGTATGTAATGTGGAAACACCTCGGGGCAGACGCTAAAGTCTCCTCACCTGCTTACAGATTCCATCGTGGGCCAAAAATCATTTGCGTGAAATATTTTGCAGCAGTCGAGCTGAAGTTTGGAAGCTTAATTTGTGTGCCGTGTCTTCTCTCCCCTGCCGTCCTGCAGCATAATTCTCTAAAATGAGTATGTGGACAGAAGATGAGATATGATTCTTGGAATTAAAACAGCATTTTGTACTTTGATCATCCAGCAGTGTGTGAAGCGATGAAATAAGAGGCTCCTCTTTATCGAATCCTTGCTCTCTCTCTCTCTCTCTTTCTCTCCTAATCTTCCCCTTGCTCGCTCGCCCTGCTCTATCTGAGCTTAGGGGATTGCTGGATGAGATGGAGAGTTAATGAAGAAAGCCTTTTTCTCTCCCCTGCTAGAAGACTGGTAAACTGCAGCAACTTTGTACTCCTCTTTTGTTAATCACGTCACGATCGGCTTTCTTGCTTTATGGTCTCAACCCCTGAACCAGTTGAGCATGAAAAATTTCACGTCGTTACTTTTAAATGTAGAGGGAGCAAACCCCAAACAGCCGCACAAGCCGCTCTAAGCGGGTCTTCTAAAGCGGGCTGAGACGCTTCATTCCTCTTCCGACAAACAACAAATGTAATCTTTCCCTACGCGCCTATGTGTTTCATATCGTGCGCACATCATTCTTATGTTTATTCGCACGTGGCCTCGTCTCCACGAAGAGAAGCGAGGTATGACGCTGTCAAAAAAAAAAAGAAGAAAAGCTGTTTCAGATGCTACAGTCTAATGCGGAGGTCGACGTGGGCTGGAGCTGGCAGTGTGGGTTATGCAAGCAGGGTTCTGAGGGACTGATAGCAATTCCAACACGCCCAGCAGGGGAGCAGCTGTGAGTTTGTCAGCGTGTGTCCCCCGTGTTAAGTGTGTGTGTGCGTGCGTGCGTGTGTGGTGCAACATAAATTACACCTTTAGTCTACTGCACAATAACGGTGCTCGACGTTTTGTCACAATTACAGAGCAGTTTGGGTCTGGGACGTGTTAATTTGTTAATATGCTAATGCTAAGCAGTTAGCGGTGCCTGAAAAACCCCCGTCCGTACTGGTAGCTATCTAGATTGTCTATAGGCCTACTGACTTTATGACCAATTGTTTGGTCAAAGTGAAAATCTATTAAAAGTCAAAAGTCATCCTAAGTGAACAAACTGGTTCTCCAGCGTCAAACTCATTAACACAACATTCTGACAGTAACATTATTACGCCTGCCTCACACGGCAAGATTTTAAAATTGTGCACCAATTCTCAAAACCTGAGACCACAAAAAAAAAAAAAGACTTAAAGTTTGGTTTTAAAGTGTGTGGCGTCGAGCAACACGGCAACACACGAACAACATTCAGGGAAATCTCACAAAAGCTCTCGAGACCAAACGTGAGTTCAACGTAAACAAACATGGCCGACCAGGAAGAAGCAATAGCTATATTTAACAGAGAAAAAACAACAACAACATAAAGACCTCTCTGACGTCCGCCGGACTTTCTGGGTATTGTGCATACAGGAAATGCAAAGCCAACGTAGACGTAGCCAAGTGAGAGTTGTAATGCAGCAGCAGCTGCTTGAAAGTGAAATTAGAAAGCTGTTTACGAAAAAGCTAAAAGTTCGCCTTCATTTACTGCCACAACACATGCTTCTTTCTTAAAACACCTTAGTGTTGTTTCTGTAAGTCTGTGGCACGTGGTCACACATTTTTTTACAACTTGGTTAAAAGCCTCGCCACTATTTTCCGTCAGTGCACTCTAACATGCTACACATCAGTGGCATGAGGTTGTAAACCCATGGAGAAAAAAAAAATGAAATGACTAAACCAGACATTAAGAGCCTGACAACAATACACCACTGGGTTCATTCATCGCTTTCTGCTGAGGAACAAAGCTGTAAAACAGTGAACCCAGAATCCTAACAGCTCTTTTCCATGCTACGCTGAAAGCTCGGAGTTATCACATTACGATGATCCATTTGCAGCGATGAATTAATGAACATTTGGTTTGAATGTGGTTTCGGCTCCCAGGCTGCACCCGCATCATTAGCAAGTGAGAGGTTTTTTTTTAAAAAATTTTTTATGAGATTTATGAGAGCTACATGCGCTACATTGTGTGTTAATATGAAACGCAAGACTATGTGAAGTCTCGCAGTCATAAAAAAACATTTAGCTTTATTGCAACATACATCACAGTCTGGCAGCAGCCCCTGGAGTCAGTATTACCATCATGTAAGCCGTTATGTCACTGAAATACTCATTATTATCAATGAAACTCAAATATTGACACTAGATCAAGAGATTTAGCAAAAGGCGCTCACTTTTATGTGTGTAATTTCTGATTTCTGTACTTATTTGCTATTATCAGTGGAAGCAAAAACTTGAAGTTGTGAAACACAGTTGGTAGTTCTGAACTCGGCTCTTAAAGACTCACCATTGGTTTATCGATTTTTGTCACGATAAATCTTGCTGGACGATAAATTGTCCCAGAAGTTATCGCAATGAACGATAATATTGTTTTGAGATTATTTTCAAGAAATATATTGGTAACGGCGTAACAATGCAAGTGCACCCTCTCAAATATCCATACACTTTAAATTCTAATGAACAACATTATCAACATTGGAACTGGAAGACGTTTTAAATATCCAAAAGAAATAAACAAAACACCAAATCAAATGAATTATGAAGTCTCTGTAAACAAAATTGTCCTTCACAAAACGGGCTGGTTGAGACCAAAGCACCAGACTGAAGGCTTTTGTTGTCTAGTTTTTGGTAGGAAGAGAGATGGAATAAAAAGAGGAAGATGATAAATCATGCTAATTGATTGACTTATTGTTTATTGCATCAGTCCTAGCCTCTTATATAAGCAAGCAAGCGCCACATCATGTTTCCAGTGAAATAATTTTGCTGATATGCCAAGGTCTGCCGCAGAAAAATCCAAGTAGAGGAAATCTTGAAAAGCTGAGCAAATACTGGAAAAAGCTGCGGGTGGGAACGCTGGCAGGTTGATTGGCACTCGGAAGGGATTCTCTTCTTCTCTTCTCAGCTTATTATGGTTTTATGCTTGGCGTTGTGTTATTTAAAATGGTGCATTATCTGAAATTCTGAAATTTCCTCCCTCCTTTTATCGTCAGAACTGCTCTCGCTGAATAAGTGGAGGTGTGAGAATGGCACTTGAAAACGCGGTGCCAATCCAGTGAGGAAGCACGAGCGCGCCCCGCTGAGCTGCCAGGTGCTCTTTTATTTGTAACCGCTGTTAAGGTTTCGTCTTTTATGAAAAGTGTTGTACCCTCGGCTGACAGTTGTTTTTGAAGCCTCCAACTTGCGCTTCTCCCCGGGCAAAATAAAAAACACACTAAACATCGAGAAGGCTGCCTAACATTAGATGGCAACACCGTGAATCGAAACTATCGTTTACTTATTTGCTGAGGGGAAGTTTTGAATCTTTTGCACTCGTCAACCTTACGTGTTTCTGGCTAAAAAAAAAAAAAACTAGGTACTGCCCTTCAAAAAACAAAAACTAAGAAGCATAATGTTAAGTCAGCAAAACTTCGGCTTGAGAATTTATCAGATTTTTCTTCCTAAAACAAAAAACCCAAACAATAAGACTGGGAGATTGCTGTTTGATGGATCACAAAAGTTTGAAGGGTTTTTTTTGTTTTTGCTTCTCCTGCTGGTTCAGAGAGAATCCGCTGAAATACCACAAATAAATTTCAAGGGATGCATTCTGCGTCTGTTAAAGTTGATGATTTACAGCGGCCTCGTTTCTCACTTTAAAAAATGTTGGGAGTTCGCCGGGTTCACCGGGTTCCTTCACTGTGGTATTACATCACAAGGCTTAAGCTGCGCACCGAGCCAAGGACAGGAGAGTCTCTTCTCTGCGGAAAACACTCCCAGAGATAAAACACTCTCCTCTGAATATGCCAGCTATTTATATCTTCACTACTTTTATAGTTTTTCTAATTGACTAGAAATAAGAATGTCCCTGCTACAGACTGGAATTTACTGGCCGATACCAAGTTGCGGTTTTCCTTGAAGTCTCAACCTCTGTGTGTGTAAAATGCCTTATAATTTCATAATTAAAAAGAAAAGAAATGTTCTGCAGGTCCCTGGTTTGCTGTAAGACTTTTGAATCCAACAAAGGATAAAATTCAGGGTATCCCCGCTTAGACTTCAAAACAAGTATTCTTAATAAACTTATTAAACGCAAATAAAAATCTTTTCTAAGAGCTGGATGTATTTGATGCATATTTAAAATATAAAAGGAGTAAATTTTCGCTTTTAATGTATATATTCAAGCGAAACGACTGTAAAAATGTTTGCTTAAAACAATATGTGTGACTCTTGTTAAGTACCAATTAGAGATTAGAAGAGCATGAAGGTTGAGGGTGTTCATGCACAAAGACGGTTCTTAAAACGATGTTTAGGAGCTAGAGTGGGCTTAGATGTGTTTGCATGGATATCTGGACTAATACAGTGATTTCTGTCGTTGACCTGTGCAAACATTTATAGCAACAGTCATGCGGTATTCTTGCACCGTCCAGGTTATTTCTGTTCTCTAAATATGTCTACATGTCAAAGAGACTTTTATTAAAGGGGCAGCGTTATGCCAAATCAACTTTTTGGAGCTTTACATCATGTTATAATGTTATTCACTCATCAAAAACATACAAGGAGTGTTGCCGTGATTCTTTCATGCATGTTTGAGAAATCCTTTCATCTCCATGGCAACCTTTGAGCTGTCCAAAACGCCTGGTTGGGCTTAAGCCCCACCTTTAAGGTGCAGCTCGTCCTCACAGAGCAGCCCCCCCCCCCATGATTCTCCTACTCTACTCCTTCAGACTAGTCATCAGCAATTAGCAAACCACCTGGTGGAACTGTGGTTCAGCTAAGCTCATTATAGGAGCTTCTTCTCAGAGCAACGCTGGTAAAGACGCTAAACGGTTAATTATGGAGGATTGATATTGTGATGACTTCCTGAAGGTGGAGTTTCAGAAAGAGCAGGCGTTTTTAAAGAGACAGAGGCCCATTTTCAAAGTGTTAAATCAGGAACTAAAGTTTCTTTTAAGTAATATTAAGCTTTTTTTTTTTTTTTTTTACATCTGGAGGTAACACAGTTACTTGATAATGCTGTAAAAATGGCACTATGCACCTGGAAAACACATAATCCTGCCCCTTTAAGGCCCTGTCAGTTTGCTGAAATGAAAAAAAAAAAAAAGAAACCTGTTATTTTCATTTCAGAGTGCATCTCCAGCAAGACTTCTCATAGATGTAAACTGCGCTATAATGGTTCATATAGTTGATAGGTTTAAGGTCAAAACCGGTGTGCTCGTCGTCCTGAGCCACATCTCAGGAACGCATCCTGGCTGCTGTGTGGGAGGCAGTGGCGATGAGACGCTGATGGTAAATCAATAGTGATGGATCAAAGTGCTGCATGGCTGGAGCCCCGTGGTGTCAGGGTGTGTGTGGAGTGGGGGAGGGCGGAGGGGAACAGCAGTGACTCCTC